>NW_028324311.1:9841046-10171046 GCF_058129835.1 Hydra viridissima | reverse complement strand
CAGATATAATATGTCAAAATCAACTAGGCTTAAAACAAGGGCATATCCTTTTGGAGAGGAATAAGTGAGGAAACTATTCTCCACTTTCAATTTAGAAGATCTAAGGACAAATCATATAGCAAAGTGTTCCTGTCTTGCTAGTTGTCCAGAAATTTTTTATCAACTTGCAGTAAAGAAACCTTGGATAGAACGATGTTACAAAGACAATAGTATAAAGTAGGGCCACAGAATTACTTTAAACTTTGTAACTTTAATAGGTGTGGATACAAAATATGTTAGGAGAGGGAGTTTTTTTTTTTTTTTTTTACATAAGCGTTTTTTGTTTTTTTTTTTGTAAAAAGGATTTTAAATGTAACATTTGTATTTACATAGCAAATAGCTACATTGATTTGTTATTTTACTTGTAATTCATTATCATAAAATGCAGTGTATGAGGTGTAAATTATAATTTTTATACTTTTGTTGATAAGACTAGTGACATGCTTCCTGTACTTTGCATTACATGAAGCATGTCACTGGTCTGATCAACAGCTGAGAGAGTTTAAAGAAAACTAAGAATAAATATTCAAAAGCAGCAGGAAAAACTAGACAAAATTTTAAAAAGAAAGGTAAGAAGGTTTTGTAGAATGCTATGAAAAATGTCCAAGATATTGTGAAGAAGACAACCCTTGATAAGGAATCATTGTACAGATATGAAACTTTTGAGAGACCAAAAGACCTGTTGCAAGATGAGCCCAGAGAAAAAAAGACAATCAATATACACAGAAAATGGAGGAAAGACAACAGAAGATTGAAATATGAACAATTATCTCAAAGAGATGAAACAGTTTGTTGAGAGAGATAATTTGACAACAAAACTTGAGTTTTTTCTCAGAAACCAGTGATACAAATATTAACATAGACTCAGATCTTTTTATAACACCCAACTCCAAGTAATGAAAAATAACTATTTGCAAACAATTTTCTTAAAGAGATTGCCATGACTGCAGTTTCCAAATATATTTCATCTAGAGATTTGATGCAAGTATGTCCAGATTTGATTGTTAGGTGGAAATTATGAAGACCTTTCACTGACACATTTAACCATTTGGTATGTTAAAACAAAACCATTTAGGAAAATGCTGTACAACATAAGAAAGGGGTTAAAAAAGCTACTGAGAAAACATTCTTCCCCAAACAGCTCACTTTGAAAAAAGCACTGAAAATATCACTGATGGGAAGAAATCAAAAAAAAATTTATTATCTTAGCTGATAATAATGGAGACATTAAGCATCTTGGTATTCCAGCAATAAGATGATTTAGTAAAGGCATTGGAAGACTAAGAGAATGTTAAATAATATGAAGAGATTATCTTTTGACAGAACTGCCTCAAACACTGAAAGGCATCTGGAACTAATATCAGGCTTGATCAAAGACAGAATTTTATTTTACTGAGCTTTTCTGAAGATGGCATATTAAAGAGATTCATATGTGACATTTTTAGAAGCTTATTAACACAGGCAAAATAGCAGCGCCAGAAAATTTAATGCTTAAATTCTTTAAAAAAAAACTGGAATGTTAATAAGGATTATATTGATCTTTCTAAATACGTTAGATTTGATTCCAAATCCATCAATAATAATTTCTTTGTAACTGAGGTTGAAGAAATTATTCAGTTCTACAAGTTTGCACTGAACAATGACATTTCCTAGAGGAGATTACAGTAGTTATCCTTATTTATGTAAAATTAATGTAAAAAAACCAAGGTTCAGTTTAACATACAAACAGGGCTGAAAACAAAATTTCAGTTTCCTAAAATAACAACACGCTGGTTTCAGTTTTTTTTTTTTTTTACATTAAAATTAAAAATAATGTGTTTTTGCTATAAACTAAATCATACACATTAAAAAAAACAAAAAGTTATAAAAAAAAACCTTAATCTTCAAGCAGGCATCAAGTGTCTGAGTAAGTTTATCTTTGCGAGAAAAAACTTTATCCAATACTTGGATAAGTTTCTTAGTTATTTCCTTTGAGTGCATAAGTCTTTTTTCCAATTCTTCACTTATACCTTTTGTTGTTCTGTTGGAAAGTTTTTCCAGAAATGCAGTTGTTGTTTCGCTAATTCCTAAAAATGTAAAAAAAAAAGAGTTAATTTTGTTACTGTACTTGGACCCACAGAACACTGTTGCTGCACTTTTCTTTAAAAATGTTTCTGCCTGCTAAAATTCCATAGAATTTTGCATAATTTCACGTCATTAATGCAATTTGATTTTTATGACTAGTTTGTAAATTAAAATTTTTTAAGTACTAAATAGTCTAAATAAGAGAAATTAAAAATATAATTTCTATTAGCACTCAATCAATCCAGTAGTGAACAAAACTGGGACAGCCATTTTTTTTTTTTTTTTTTGATTTTTGTTTTTTAATAACCTTGCAAGAAATTGATGGAAATTGTATGCTAGACAGTTGTTTATAGTTCTTGTTGATTTCTACTACTATGATTTTTATTATCAACTATTCACAAGTTTTAAAAATGCTTAACAAAATATGTATGTGATCATAATAAAGTGATCATTACATTTCTAAAAAGCAACTCATTAATAAAAACAAAAATTTCTTTAATGACTTTAGGTCCAAAAAATGCTTTAAAATTTATTCTTCAGTAGATTTTCTAGAACTTTTGTACTTCCTGCTACACAAAATTCAAAGCAAAAAAGTATTAAAAACTTTAAAACACTTTTTGCAAAGAAAATTAATTTAATGTACATACTATATGTCTCATCTTCACTAGTTTCTTGAAATCGCTGCAGCATAAGTGCAATATCTTCATTTAACTATCAGTAATCAGTATAGTATTTTCACAAAACATATTATAAAGTTAATGTTTTTTATAAATCCTAACCTCAGGTAGAAATGTTTAAAATAATTCTATGTATATATATATATATATAAGAAAGTTAACCTGATTCCAAGCTAAGTTCATTGCAGATATGATGTTATGATCATTTTCTCGAAGACGCTCAAGTTTAGAAAATCTAGTTTTAAATTCATCTTCTTGTGAATTTTTTTCTTCCAATCGGGAAAAAAGATTCTTGTTTTGAATCTTTAAAACTCTGATGTCTAATTCTTCCTTTTGAAAAAATGAAGAGTTAACAGCACTTTAACCAATTCTTAGTATTAAAAAAACAAACTATTATCTTTTAAAAATAAAACAAAGACTATTTTAAAATTGTTTTAATAAAAAGAAGTTAACAGAAATTTAAAAAAAATTAATCCTGTTAAAGAGAACCTCTTACTTTAAATTATATTATTCAATTCATTTACAAAGCAAGAAAAATAAAATTACAGAGTTGCATATTGTTATATAAATTACTTTTTTAAACATAAGCAAGTGTAAATTTTTAATACTTAAAACACTTAATAGCCAACTTTAAAGTAGAATTAATTTGCATGACCAATTAGTTCTGATAACAAACTAACTAAAAAATCTTTTTTTGATAAAAAAAAAACAAAACAAAAAACAGATTAGTCAGCAACAACTCAAGGCAGAAAAATGGCAACAGCAAGCAATCAAAGTAATGGTTGCATCAACGTCAGCATCTTCAGACTTTTATCCACTAGATGAAACAGAAACATTCCAACATAAATTACCGAAGAATTCCAATGAATACTAAGGGTGGAATGCAAGAACCGAACTTGAGTCAAGTTCGACTTGAAATCTCAAGTTCGACTTTGTCAAGTCAGACTTGAAAAATTGACTTGAGCGAATGCGTAAACAAGACTTGAAAATTTCAAGTTCGTGCTTGAGAAAGTCGAACTTGAAAAATAGTCAAGGCATTGAATTTAGGGCGTTTATCAGAAAATGCACTTCGCAACCAATAGTGGTAATGGATTTTTTTTACGGGAAAAACCTTTTACTGAAACAAATTCCGTGTAATGATATTTGTATAATATACGATTAAATAAAAAGTTAATAACAGAAAAAAAAAAAAGTTCTTGCTATGTATTTTTCATCAGAAAAATAAATTCATCTTGGCACTTTCAGTTCCAAATCCTAAGTTGTTGGTAAACAACGGTTGGTCATATGTACCACTTAAGTGATCAAGACAATTTCTCTTGATTTCTCCATTTTAACAAATTCCATTTGAATTAAAATACATGGAAATGTTCTAGAAAATGCAGAATCTTATTTTGATGCTTTTTGGGGATGATACTATACTACAATGTATTTTTATTTATCTTTTTACTAATACTTTAATGAAAATAATGTTTTTTTTTAAAAAATACTGAAAAAATTACTTTAAACAAAATTAGTTTTCTCAATACTAATACTACATAATACTATGTGTATATATATATATATATATATATATATATATATATATATATATATATATATATATATATGTATACCATTTACATATGTAAGTCAATAGAGATCACATATGGAGACAGGTCTTCTGAAATTATTGGGCCACTTATAGAAACAGAAAAGAAAACTTTTAAAAACCATTGATAGCATCTTGCTCATTAACACATGAAAAAGAACAAAGTTTAACGTTAAACAAAAATCTCTTAATAAAAAAAAAATACAAAAAAGCAATATAATGAAATTCATGATCTTGATAAAGAACTAATGCAAAAACAAATAGAAATAGATGATATAAAAAAAAACTCTCTCCAGAAAAAGCAACAATACAAACAAAACTTTGTGAAAATTTTCACAGTTAAAATTTTCACAAAGTTTTAAAAAAGCAACACAACAGAATTATTCTATGTGAGGATTATTATTTTCTAACAATATCAGATCCAAATTGTTTTTGGAATGTTTTAATTTATCATTTTTTTTTTTAGTGAAATTGTTTTTTTCATATATAATACTACTTTGATATATAAAATGTAATTCTTTTGAAATAATATGTATTATAAATATTTGAAAATAATGTTTTTGTTATTAGACCCTTTATCCATTATCAGACACAAATTTTTTTTAAAAAAAATAAGTTTGAAATTTGACTTTTGCTTTGTTTCTGCAAAAATATCTTTGTGAATGCTTTAGCACTACATTCTTCATTGCTATTTTGTATTTCATTGCCTCCACAATAATCATTTTGTAGAAGGGCAATGTTGTGAAGCACAAAACAGGATATTATTATAGCTATGAAATTTTGCAGTTTTGTTCCTAAGGGAATATTAAGGCAAGGGTATTGTTTTTTTTTTGATATACCAAAACAATATTCAATAACAACATTCAACATGTGTGTACTTCTCAAGCTGTAATTGTATCTGATTTCATTTTCATTTTTGGGTTAGAGAAAGGTGTCATTAAATTTTGTTTATAAGGATAGCTAGAATCACCTGAAACATGAACATGTTGGCGAGCTTCTAAAACTTCTTTAATAGCTGAGTTAGCAAAAACAAATGAATCCTGAACAATTCCAGGCCATTGAACACAAGCAGATAAAATTTCATTTGAAGCACCTGCAATGACCTGGCAATTCAAAAAAAAATCCCTTTTTGTTTTGATAAATTTCTGCGCTTTCTCCACAAGGAATTATTATAGGAATATGTGTCATTAATTGCTTCTATACATCCTGGGAATCCTTGAATTTGGTAAAATCTAAATAATGGTTGATAAATATAAATATTTTCTTTATCTAAGAAAAGTTTGAAGTTTGTATGAAATAGCAAAATCAGATATCCATGAAAACTTATAATCACTTTTGCTGAATTATCAAAGAATCAGCTTCTGTTGGGAACTTTATGTACTGATATCTTTTGTTAGCCATTTGAATTGAAATGTTCTAAACCACTGGACAAACAGTTGACTTTCAGCTCTTCCAAATTTCCTATTATTCCCTAAAAGAGTTTATTTATTGTTATAATCATTTGTTGGTATAAAATGTTGTTATTTAAAAACGTATAAGAAGGTGCCATTTTCTGATACCGTTTCTTGAATATCTACTCACTTGGAATGAACCAGTAGTATAAAACCGAAATGCAATAGCCAGTTGTTGTACAGTTGAAAGAGGGCACCCTCGATTGTTAAAATTGTTGTTAATAATGTCATTAGCTAATATTAAAAAGGTTTTTATTGGAAAATCTGTAGCACCTTTTAAATTCTATACCGTGGTAAACTTCTAAAGGATTAGCTCTGTCAATAATAAACCTTGGTATGTGACTTGGCATATTTTTTCTTCTTTTTCTTCTAAAATTCAGCTCATACTGATTCATTTTTGAACATTTAAAAAAAAGTTTTTTTTAATACTTCATGTAATTGTAACTTCTTCTCAAGAACTCTCTTTTACTCCTTTTACACGTATAACCTCTTTGTATAACTGCAACTATTTATTACTAAATGGAATTTACTTTTATACTGTATCATAAAAATGTGCCTTAATCAACAGCCTTTTATAATGCTAGGATGTTTGACATTTCAAAAAGCTAATAAACATTTCTAATGGCATCAAAATATGACATGTTGAATCATTACATACGAGTTACAGGATGTTTTAAAAGACACACTTTTTCGCAATGTTAATATTCAGTTTTCTGTAATGAATTCATTTAAAAATATACTTTCACAATGTAACCTTCTAAATTAATTAGGTCAATATGCCCAAGTAACTACTTTTGCTTGTTAAAAACTCATTTTCATATTTGCAAAGGTTGTAATAAGTTATATAGTAATAGTAAAGTTTTGTTACGCATCAGCAAAATAATAATGGCGGTCTGTTTTTTTTTTTCAAGTTTGGTTTCAAGATTGGTCTGGAGCAGACTTGAAAAAATGACTTGAAAATTCAAAAATTCTCGTTTTTCAAGTCTGACTTCAGTTCAAGTTCGCTTCTTGCATTCCGTGCAAGTCAGACTTGAGATTTGAAGTCTGACTTGAAATTTTAAAGTCGGGTTCTTGCATTTGGAAGGAATTTTTGCTCTCTCAAGTCTGGTTTGAAGTCAGACTTGAGAAAGGTCTATTTTTAGCGGTTTTCAAGTCTGACTTGAGTTGAAGTTCACTTTGTGCATTCGCTCAAGTCGCACTTAAGGTTTGAAGTTCGACTTCAAATTTGAAGTTCGGTTCTTGCATTCCACCCTAAGAGCTGGCAGTGTTAAAAGTACAAACTCAAAACATAACAAACAAATTCAACAGGACAACTGCAAATAAGCTGTTTACTCATTGTGTGACAGGTATCTTGGAAAGAAATAAAACCTCTGATCATAAAGTATATAGTCCCAATAGCTGTAGTTTTTCGCTGGGATCCTTCTACCCTGCCTTTTTTGCAAAGTGCCATCCACAGACTTTGCATGAATACCAAGAATGAGTTTGAATGAATTTTTTACTAATATTTTTAACTGACATTTTTAAATGACATTTTTAAATGACTTTTTAACTTTGACTTTTAAACAATCATGTTTGAATTTTTAACTAACTTTTTGCTGCTGCTTCACTGGAATGGAAAAATCCTTCCTAAAGGTTTTGGAGCTGCAAATATTAACTGGCTACCTGTGCTGATTTCAAATAATGGTCTGGACGAACTCCATGGTATCCTAAAATTAGCCTCTGGGACAGGCTACAATAAATATATCACAATATATAACCTTGTAGAGTCATTGAAACTCACCAATAAAGTCCAAAAATGAACCTTGGTAGAGTTAATACTAGTTGTTTCAATTTTTTTGGAAAAAAAAAATATTGGTAGAGAACTCCTGTTGTTAGCTTGCTGCCATCATGTGATATGAAATATATTTTTACCAAAATGTTCACCATTTTTCTTTCAAAATGCTCACCATTTTTCCAATTATTAAAAGATTTAAAGCTAATTGGGGAGAAGTAACTTGTGATAAACCAGGTAATGAAGTCTTTTATCAACTAGCTCTAACATTTCTTAAAAAGATTTTTTAAAAAGTATCAACAAATCTTTTTGATGTTGAAAAGTATCATATTCAAGTGTCAGAGGTCAGAGATGACAATCAAGAATTCATAGAGCTAACAATGGTTGTTCTTGGCAGTTCACCATAAACAGTTCACTAAAGAGCCAAGAGCCAATTCATCATGCACATTGTGTGGCTAAACTTCTGTATGCTAGCAAAATATATCTTTTTTATGATAAGCATAATCTTACAAAGTACAAGAAGTTCAAATGTATCGGTTAGGTAGTTCGGCATTTTTCTATAATGAGGCATGGGTAAAAGCTCCACTTGCAACTAAGATTCCAGTACAAGACCTGTTGCTGTGGATCAAAGAAGGAAACTTTCATATCTTCGCAGCTTGATCCACAGTTAATTGTGAAATAAGAATGCTGACAGGAAGGTACTAGAAAATGAATTGTGACATCATTCAGATGTAACTGTTAAGATAGCCCTTTTTCTTCATCAAACCTTTTATAACAGATAAGGTTTTGAGATTTTGCAACTCATCAAGAATTACAATGTGTGGTAAGTTATTATATACAGCAAACTCTTAGGGTATTGCAAAAAAACAGAAGTTTAAAAATGTTAAACTCCCTGGCTGTTTACTGGTGATGGGTAGCCTATAAACTCTCAATTTCAAATTTCAGCCTGAAATGTTAACCCTAACATTTGTCCCAAGTCCCCCTGAAAAAAATTTTATTTGGTTTTTTCAAAGATTTTTAACTATTTTATTGTTTAACTTTTTGTAAGTAAACAACCAAGTAAACTCAGTTTTAGCTTTTATTTTACACATATGTTCAGAAAAAAAAATCATAGGCCATGGTAACAAGTTTAATATGGGGATTAAAATATCATAAATATTACTCATTTTTCATGTTTATTGGTATTTCTCAAGATATCATGATTAACTATAAAAATTATTCTTGTTTAAAAAAAATTTTTCATTTTTCTAACTCATACATTTGAATATAAATGAATACACAAAGCTATTGTAAATTAATTTAAATGGAAAATAATAACTAGATCAGCAAAAGTTTGTTTAAAGGCTAATCAAAGTTGCCTTTCTGAAATTGGTAAAACACTTTCTGTGATTTTCAACTACACTTTGCTTGTTTTTTTTTCATCTTTTGTGAGGGACAATTAAACGTTTTGCATCAATTTTACACCTCTCTCAGCAATATCATTAACAACTTTAATATTATTTAAAAAGTTCATTGCTTTAAGATAGTCTTCATTCTCCTCCCATGTTTGCACTGGAGTTTTCAGTCATTCAGTGTTCACACCACGAGTTTCAAACAGAAGCCAAGAGTTTTGTTCAATCAATGATGGAATTTTTGAATTTTTTGTCACTAGAGAAAAGGTTGGTGTACCTTTTTTCAGCTCACCACATTGGTAGGATTGGAGTTTCTTCACAATATTCTTTTTTTCATTGTCATTGAAAAGTTTCATTGAAAGGAGCGTCAACTCAAGCGGGGCATGCTAACCAGTGCTTGACATACACAAGAGCATTAAAAAGACATATCTCTTAGCTTCACAGTAGTTTCTTCATTATAGCCCATGGAATCTCTAAAGAGGTACATTTTAGCAGCATATATCACAGATGACACCCATCTTGCATGATGAAAGGCCCCAGGCTTGCACCAATGTACACTTCTATCTGGAATTTCCCCAAGTAAAATTAACATAAGTTCTGTACATTCCTTGTAATCATCTCTTAGTAAGAAATCCTTATTCTTGAGCTGCTCTTTGAAAATAAAAATGGCAGAATCTTGCTGTAGCTTCATTTTTCTGACTTTAACATCTAAGTATTTGAAGTCATTCTAGTGCAATACAGAGTCCAATTTTTCCTGGAACTCTTAAAAGTATTCAATATTTGGACTGCGAGAATGTCCAAATACGGCTTGCCAGGCTGCGCTCTGCAGTCTTTCCAATATGTGATGTCTGCATGCAAAATAAAACAAATTTTTATCTGATAGAATTTCAACTTATACTTATGCAGCATTCTTCCACCCTGAGTTTGAAGCAATTGTCTCAAAAGACAATCCAATTATATTATCTGCTAAATCCCATTGCTGCACAAGAGAAAATGACTAGACCCAGTCCTATCTACTATCTCTGGAACGCCTAACAACTTAACTTGTTTATAGACTGGAGTTCCTGAAATTAGCATTGCTAATCTATCTGACCATTTCTTGTAAGGATCCTCCATTACTTTCCCATCCCAGTGCAAAACACAAAATTCAGAAGCCACAAACAATGATTTTATTTCATCTTCCATTATATCCCTATTTTCTTGATGATATCAATGACATGAAGTTTTTGAAATAGCAACAGTGTTTAAATAAACTCCACTACTTTTTAGTATCACAGCTGTGATCCCTGCTGCTTGATTAAGGGATAAATTCAAGAGGCCAGCCATTTGACAAACCTCTTTAGCTTTTAAAGGATCAGTAGGTGAATTTACAAATAGTTCTTTCTTAGGCTCTTTTAGGGAAAGAAAATCTTCATCTGAATAACTGAGATCTTCATCTTCTCTAGAATCTTCTAAAAATCACTTGTGTTAATTGCTATATAACTTTTTTTTTGCCTACTTTTCACTTGATTGTTTCCTTTTTTTCTAACTTTGCAATTTTCTTGTATAATCTTAGTCAACAGAGCCTAAAACAATCTTTTTTTCCATCCTTTAAAGCATCTATAAACTTTAAATATTCTTTTTGTCTATTATTTCTTAACTTGTCAAACTGAACAATATCAGCAGCTTCTTGATGTGCAATATAAAAAAAAACAGTTCTAGTTGATTTAATAACAGCTGTGATTTTTCATCATTTCTACCTTTATGCTTGGTTAAGGTTCTGTATGCTTCATACAAATTTGTAAGTTTTTTGTTTCACTTTGTCTTTCCTCTGTGTTTTTATTCCTGTTTTCTCCCATACAGCATATAGCTCGCCAGTTATCTTATTACATATAACTGTATTACTAATAGAGTACTTGTCATGTTTCATAGGCCCTTCTTTCAAAAAGGAAAAGTATTGAAATACCTTATGTTTAGTTGTTACTTGGTTTGAAAGTAATTTTTCCACACAGATCCCAACAACCAAATTTGGCAATTTGAATATAAACTTGATTGACTCACTAAAGCTAACTTTAAAACTTTCACAAAATGCACTGCAATATCTCATAAGAACATAAACATAACCTCTATCTTAAACTAGAACAAAACAAAATTATAATCATATGAGCATCAAAACAAAAGACAACTAACTACTACAGTTTTAAAGTGCTGCAAACTTGGTATTCACAACTATTCTGAATGAATGTGAAAAGCATTCTAAAAATGAAGTGGTGAGAGTCAAAGTGGTATAACTCCTTTTAAACCTTAATTTTATTATTACGTTTAAAAAAATTAACAGTTCAAACAGTTCAAATAGATAAAAGAGCCTTTTATAAACATCATCCAATATTTTTTAAAATCTCTAACATTAAACCTGACTTTTTTGCATTTAATGGGATAAAACGCTCTGGGCTGAAAAGTTGTTGTGAATTGAGTTATACCATTTTGACTCTCACCACCTCAAATAGTGTTACTAACAATTTTATATAAAATTGATATTAAATTTGCACTTGGTTATCTATGTTTAAATTTCAATAGTTGGGCTCTTATAAACAAGAAAAATGAGTAATATTTATGATGTTTTAATCCCCTTATTGAACTTGTTATAATGGCCTATGATTTCTTTTTCTGAACATATATGGGTCATTCCAGCTCAATTCAATTTATGCTTGGCACCATGCCATCTCAGATTTTGCTGATTTTTGGAATACAAGCTTGAATTAATAAAAGGAAACTTCACTCCAAATTTTAGTGTCTGACTCCTTACGGTTTCAGATATATTGATACTTAGTTCCAATCTCTTTTTTAACTATTTTTTTCAGCGCCATTTATTTGTTTGAATCATTGCATGACACAATTAGCTTTAACTTATGAAATACTTGTTTAATAGTGGTAAAAATTTCTATCTAACTATTTTTTAGGGTGAGGAACTCAAAAATCATGGGTAAAATACACAAAAATTTAGGCTTCTATATGAAAATTCAATTTCAAAATGGTGTAACACTTTTCGAAAAGTTTTTTGATGCCCCGTACAAAAAAATGTTTATCTCCAGATGCTTAAAAGATAAAATTCTGAAATTTTTTCCTAATGTTCTATATGTAACAAACTCCATAATACAAAAAAACTGCAGGGTTTTTTTTTTTAAATCAGATTTATTTTTATTCAAAGTTTTATAAAAAAATTAGGAAAAAATTGTTATTTTGTAATGAAAAAAAATTATTTGCATTTATTTTTTGCATTTTTTTAAAAGATTTTTAGAATCTTGCTGTCTCAGGTGCAGTTCTAACATATAAACTTGTTTGCATTTCACATCTAAGATCATTATGTTTAATAGCTAAAGGATTTTCTATTTTCAAATCTTCAAACAATAATTATTTTAAAATTGTTTCTTACAGAACTAAAAAATATGAATGATAAAGAAATATGTTCAATTGGAATAACAAATAAAGAAATTTGTAACAAACAAACATATGTAAAATCCCATGATATCAAGAAAGTTTCAAGTCTTAATGATGTTGAAAAAGACTTGATAATTAGTCGTTCTGGCATTCAATATGATGAAAATGCAACGGTTTGCCTACACCATGAATATGTTTATTTAAAACGTTATTCGGCAATCCACATAACTTGCTGTGATCCATTTAATTCACACAAAGGAAAAAGAAGAAAAGGTATTATTACTTAATCATGAAACGTTTTGAAAACTTTATTGTAATTTTATATAAATTATATATATTTTTACAAAATATTTACTGAAGCAGTAGTTATCACTTATGTTTTTAGGAGGATGTAAAGAAATTAATATGCAACTTGCTAGGAAATTGAAAAATATTGGTATTAATGTTATTCCTGGAGAAAAGATATGTCCTTCATGTATGATTAAATTTATGTCATTTAAGGATGATGGACAAATGGAACCAACTTGTAGCCAGGTTTATGAAGATGAAGATAATGATCCTAATATAAACGAGTTGCTAAAAAAAAATCTTAATTCTTCTTTGACGATTATGAACATAAGTCCTCTCAAAATGCATGCAGTAAATAGTCACTCTAGAGTTGCTCTTGGCAAAAAAAAATTGTTACATGTTCAAAAAACAGTAAAGTTAGGCATTGCAAGGACTTTAAATATAGATCCTGAAGAGTTAAGCCAAGAAGATTCCTTCAATAAATTATCTAAGGAAGTCAAATGTAAAGCAAATGACATGGATATACTTATTAGAAAAATCAAAGAAAAAATGTTAATTTCCAATCGTAATCAGAAAATTCAACTACTAACACTGGTTCCAATTTCTTGGTCACACAAAGATATAGAAAAAGAATTTAATGTTACTAATTACATGGTGCAGATATCACGCAAATTGCTGCAGAAAAATGGTATTTTATCTTTTCCTGAAAAAAAAAAAGGAAAGAAAACACCTCAAGAATCAGTAGATAAAATTATTGAATTTTATTGTAATGATGAAAATAGCAGACTAATGTCTGGTAAAAAAGATTTTGTTAGTATAGCTCAAAGATCTCACATGCAAAAACGTTTGATTCTCTCAAATCTAAAAGAGCTATATGCAAAGTTTAAAACCTGTTATCCAGATATAAAGACTTGTTTTTCTAACTTTTGCTCACACCGTCCAAAATGGTGCATTACAGTAGGAGCATCTGGTACGCATACAGTATGTGTGTGCACCTACCATCAAAATGTTAAGTTAATGATTAGTGCAGTTGAATTATCAAAGGATTATCACAAACTTATTGATATGCTTGTTTGTAGTAGGGCTAACAAGAATTGCATGATACATCGTTGCCCTATGTGCCCAGAAGATTCTGCATTAGTACATTATCTTGAAAATGAGTTATACTCTCAAGACGATATTGATGAAGATGATGATTATTGTATAGATTATAAACAATGGAAAACAACAGACCGATCTGAGCTATTAAGTCTAACAGAAACAACAAGTAGCTTTATTAATATTTTGAAAAATAAGTTACAAAAACTTACTGTTCATTCTTACATTGCAAAAAGTCAAGCTGCTTCTTTAAGAAAGTTAAAAAATGAGTTAAGTAGTACTGAGGTTGTTGTCCTTTTAGATTTCTCAGAAAATTATGAGTTTGTTGTACAAGACGAAATACAAAGTTTTCACTGGAACAAAATTCAAGCAACATTGCATCCAACAGTAATTTATTATAAAGAAAATAATGTCCTCAAATGTGATTCATTATGTTTCATCTCAGATGATTTACTGCATGATGTAGATATGGTTTATCATGTGATGAAGCTAGCAATTGAACATATTAAAAGCAATATTTCTCATCAAATAGAAACTGTCCATTACTTTTCAGATGGGTGTGTTGGCCAGTACAAAAACTGCAAACACTTCATAAATATATGCCACCATGAACAAGATTTTGGTATGAAATGTACATGGTCTTTCTTTGCAACAAGTCACGGTAAATCACCCTGTGATGGTATTGGCGGGACTGTAAAAAGACTAACTTCAATTGCTAGCCTTCATCGAACAACAACAAATCATATTCTTACAGCATCTGCAATGTTTAATTTTTGCCAAAACGAAATCAAAGGAATTAATTTTTATTACATATCTAAGGAGTCAAACACAATAATTCGAAGTGAAATGGAGCAACGATATGCAACTGCAAAAACATTACCAGGCACTCGCACCTATCACAATTTTGTTCCAATAAGTAACACAAAAATTGGAACTAAAATTGTTTCTGAACAATTGGAGTATTCATTTGTTTTTAATTTTCAAACTGATGAAATTATTAAAGAACTCTTGTCTAATATAAGCATTGGCGCGTTTGTATGTTTGATATATGATAACAATCCATGGATCGGACTAGTTGAGGAAACTGATGTTGAAAATAAAGACTTTCTAGTTAGATTCATGCATCCATGTTACCCTTCAAGGTCATATTATTGGCCTTCTAGAGATGATGTGTGCTGGGTTCCATCAACAAACTTATTGTTAATGATTAATATTCCAACAACTGTTACAGGAAGACAATACAAAATCAGTGAAATAGATCACCAGAGCATTGAAGATAGCTGGGCAAACTTTAAACCAGAGAACTAATTTGTTATCTTTCAAAGATTTTTTATTTTTATTAAATGTGGAAGATTGTCAATTCTTATTGCCTATTAGTTTTAGTTTTTCTCATTGCAATTTAATTATTTTCATGGTTTTAGTGTAATTTTGAAATTTTTTGGGTTTATTATTATAAGACTTTGAATGCGAATAAATCTGATTTAAAAAAAAAAAACCTTGCAGTTTTTTCAGAACATTAGGAAAAAATTTCAGAATTTTATCTTTTAGGCATCTCGAGATAAACATTTTTTTGTACGGGGCATCAAAAAACTTACGAAAAGTGTTACACCATTTTGAAATTGAATTTTCATATAGAAGCTTAAATTTTTGTGTATTTTACCCATGATTTTTGAGTTCCTCACCCTAAAAAATAGTTAGATAGAAATTTTTACCACTATTAAACAAGTATTTTATAAGTTAAAGCTAATTGTGTCATGCAATAAGCCTAAAAAATAAATGGCGCTGAAAAAAATAGTCAAAAAAGAGACTGGGACCAAGTATCAGTATCTCTGAAACCGTAAGGAGTCAGACACTAAAATTTGGAGTGAAGTTTCCTTTTATTAATTCAAGCTTGTATTCCAAAAATCAGCAAAATCTAAGATGGTATGGTGCCGAATTATTTTTTTTTTAGTTGATTTGACATGGAATGACCCATATGTAAAAAATTAAAACTGAGTTTACTTGTTTGTTTACTTACAAAAAGTTATTGATTAAAAATAATTAAAAATCTTTGAAAAAGCTTTTCTTAAATGTTGGTTTAGATTTATTATCAAAGCTTAAACAATATACAGCTATGTAAAATTGAAGACATTTTTTGAAGAACTTGCTAAAAGAATAATTTGCCTTAATGTAAATTTAAGCAATAAATAGTATTTGGAAAAAAAGATTATTGTAAAAGCTAAATTAAATTTTACAAAACTTACTTCAGTTGATACAGGACCAAGATTAATTGGTTCAGAGAGCAAAAAAGATTTTTTCAAAGGAGGTCCAGTGGTGCATAACTCAGCTGATCTTTTTGAAGCCATAGTGTAATTTTTAATCTTTCTGCAAATGAAAAATGTAATAAGTCATTTAAATATTTCTCTTTACATTCACAAGCATGTGCAAAAAAAAATTTGTTTTCTGTGTTAAGACAATGTTTTAACCCTGATGCTTGTTCATGAACTACTGAAAAGAAATTAATTTGATTTAATTTTTGAAAAACTGTACCAAAACTAAAAGTCAATAATGAGTAAAGCAAAACTAATAAATGTACTTCTAAAATGCATTATCATTTTCAATTCTATGTATGTATCTAATCAAATCTACATAAAGGATTAAAAAATTGATGCACTTTAGAAATATTTAAACTCTAATGATCTAATTGAATAAGTAAAATAAATATTTTGTTTAAGATGATCTTTTTTTAATAAATGAAATTTCATATGAACTTTTCATTAAGAAAAAAGTTTTTGTAAAATAAAATGTATGCAAAACATAAATAATATTTAAATAAATTATCAGTTAAGTAAATGTTAAAATCAAATTTCTGTTGTTTATTCTCAATATGGTAATGAAATCTTTTTAGGTTTAGAATTAGGTCACTTAAATTTTGATTGGATACCTGAATTACATACTCAGTTTGCTTATACCTTAAAGCTAAAAGTTTTCAACAATTAATTATAAGTTGAATTCAGAATCCTTTTTTCAAGTTCAACGTTACTCAAATTTACTTGTTAAGTCCAAAAAAATACAACATTGTTCTTTTGCACCCCCAATGAAATTTTATTAATTTTTTATCTCAGATATTTAGTACCTTACGTTGGTAAAAAAAAGAAAGTTAAAATGGAAGAAAATATTAGGATGAAAGAAAGTGTTAAATTAAGATGAAAGAAAGTGTTCATCTTGGTGGAGAGCCGAAGTTTTCCCTTCAAGGGAAGTTATTACAAAAAGTTCGAAAAACAAGAATAACAAAATCGAAGCAATAACCCGGTGTAGCGAAATTTTAAAATATCCGGGATTTAGGACTTCAACGCATGGCACGGTTGTTCAGAATAAGGGTCTGCGTATCCGTTATCGGTATACCGCACCATAGTCACAAGTAGAGATGTGAGTCGTTTTTTTGGTTCTTGTTTTTTTGCAAAAAAACCGGTTTTTTTGGCCAAAAAAACCAACTGCTTCGTTTTTTGGTTTTTTTGGTTGTTTTTTTTAAACTACTCTTTTTCTTTTTTTAAACACTGAAATAATTTTAAAAATTTGTTTTTAAGTGTTATTTACTAAAAGAGAATATTCATTCCTTTATTTAACATAAGATTTTGTTATTATTGCCTTTAAAGTTCATAAAGTAGCAGATCCCCACAAATTTTTTTTTTTTTGTATTTTTTTAACTAACTACTTTAACACCTTAAACATTTAAATAAATATCACCTCAAAAGTGTGTTTTTGGGTGATATTAAAACACTTTGTCATTCTCTTATTTAACATACCATTTATCTGTCTTGTTTTACAAGCTCTTCAAATGTTCATCAAATAACATTAATTATTATCAGCAGATTAATTATTATTGTTTTTCAATGACTTACTTATGATAAGCTAAACAAAAATTGAAAAAATTGTTTGAAGAAACATTTTTCTTGTAAAATACTGAGACATAATTAAAGGAGATTTGTCTTTTTTGTTTGTTTTTTTATGTAGATATGTTTTTTGAGTTCGAAACAGTTTTTCTTCAACATTAAAAACAAATTTTTCAACAGAATGAGCCAGTTTTTGTAATTTGTAGAATGAATGAGACCTTTTTTAATTTATGTTTTTTAATTTATAAATAAAATAACACTGCATTGCAAAATGTATATGTATTGTATAAGTTTGCATAGTTTTAATTTTTTCAAATTTTGCTATCTTATTTTATGCTTTTTGATTTTTAACTTTATTTCTGCAATTGCAAATAAGTTAAATTTGCCATTATTTAATTTCAGAAAGTGGAAATAGTATTTTAAATCATGTTATAAATGTTGCATAAGTGTGTTGTAGTATTTTTATTTTTTAATTTTCCCTTTCATAATTTGTAGTAAAGTAAATTTTTAGTAATACAATTATTATTATTATTATTTTTGATAGTATAACTGAATTATGAAAATATTTTAGAATATAGCCTTTATAAGGTATTGTAAGCATTAAGCAGATTTCTAATCAAAATAATCCCATCATTTTGATTAAAACACAGTAATGAGTAGTAATAAAAGAGTAGTCTGTGGCCACACTGGGGGTAGAAAGAAAACATCTGTGAGCATTTTGTTTAAGCCAGCAAGCCAGGTGAGCAAAATGGAAAGAGTTCAATGTTCTTTTTGCAATGATGTTATGTCAAAAAGTGGAACACGTATGGCCATGCATATTAAGAAATGTAAAAAATGTCCAGTTGAAGCCAAATACAAACTTTTAAATGAATGCACAATCATGTCAAAAAAAATCACGACAGAAAAAATACAAAGAAAAGCAACATGTAAATTTAAAAACCTTATTTCAAGTAATAGTACAAATGTCACAAGCATTATTTCAGACCTTCTAAAAAATTTTGAACCAATTTCTAAAAGTGGTAAATCCTGTTCAATGTTTGATAGCATGAAACAATATGAAAAGGTATCAGCATTTTTTTTTTATTTTTTTTTGTATAGCATATTTGTTTTTAATTGTTTATCTAAGATTATTATTGTCATAGGAATCAATTGATGCACATCTATCTAGAGCTATTTACGCAAGTGGGTCACCCATGAGTTTAGTTGATAATAAATACTGGAAAACCTTTTTGAAAAACTTACGCCCAGCTTATCAGCTCCCATCAAGGTATGAAGTGTCAAACACACTTTTGGATAAAGAATTCAATAGAATATCAAGCAATGTTAAAGAATCAATTGCAATAGCAGATTCTGTAGGACTTATGTGTGATGGATGGAGTAATATTAGGTTGGTACTTGTTTAATAAATTTATACAAAAATACTAAAGTATTGTTTATGCAAATAATTTAAAAATTAAAACTTGAAAACTATTTACATTTTGCAGAAATGAAGCAATTATTAACTTTGTGTTGACATTGCCTTCATCATTGCCTATTTTATGGAAATCACTACCTTCAGGTAAAATTTACATAAATTTATATTTATTTTTAAGAATAAATAATAAATACATTTTTTAAAAAAATTGTTTTTAACTCTCTCCCAAATCGTAACTTATTTCTTCATGCTCAAAACTTTTAATTTTATAACTGAACAGTTTGTAAAGTATTTACATGAAAGTAATAATTTTCAGGTTCATCAAGTCATTCTGGGGAATACATAGCAGATGAAATAAGGAGGGTATTAGAAGAAATTAATCCTAAAAAAGTTATGGGAATAGTAACAGACAATGCAGCGAACATGAAAAAGGCATGGAAACTATTAAAAATCAGCTGTCCTCTTCTTAATTGCTATGGATGTATATCTCATGGTCTCAATTTGCTTTTTAATGATTTTATAAAAATACCTACTCTTTGTGTGTTAATGTCACAAGCAACAGATATTGTAAAGGAAATCAAAAACTCTCACATAATAGGTGCAATATTTAAAGAAATTCAAAAATCAACTGTTGATTCAAACATTTCATTAAAACTACCGGTAAAGACCGGGTAATTATTATTTTTATACAATCAATTAAAACGTAGTTTTATATAGTAATCTATTTTATTTCTAATTTTATATTATTAAATTAGGATATGTGATTAAAATCTATTTATTAATAGATGGGGTTCCACTGTGGCGTGTCTTGAGAGTATACAGAAAAATAAACAGTCTTTAAAATCTTTGGCCATCTCTGAGTGATGTGTATTGAATTCTACAACAAAAAATAGCTTGTTATCAGATATTTTTTGGGATAATGTTCAAGGATTTTTAAAGCTGCTAGCACCAATAGCTGATGCAATCAAGATAACAGAAGCCGACAGCCCAATGTTGTCATCTATAGTTGAAATCTTTTATAATTTAGAAAATAATATTACTCAATACATAGTAAGCAGTCCTTTAACAAAAAAAGAGGAAGTAGAAATGAAAGAACTATTTGCTAAAAGAAAAAAATTTTGCTTAACAAAAGTTCATATGGCTGCTAATCTACTTGACCCCAAATATCAAGGAAGATATTTAAATGGGGAACAAAAGGTTAAATTATTAGTAACTTTTGTTTATTTTTATTAAACCAAGTAAAACCATTAATTCATATCAAAAATTTTTTAACAGATTGATGCATGTGAAGTGATATATTCAATTGCTGTAAACTCACCTAATATCAAAATAGATATTTTGATGGCTGATTTAGCAAATTATCAATGTAAAGGAGGAGTTTTTTCAAAAACTTTTATATGGACAGCTGTTGACTTAACGTTCGGTCCAAACTGGTGGAAGGGATTATGTTCATCTACTGAATTAGCAAAAGTAGCAGCAAAAATTCTTCAGCTTCCTGTTACAAGTGCTGCTTGCGAAAGAAGTTTTAGCAGTTATGCAAATATTCACAGTGCCAAAAGGAACAGATTAACTAATGAAAGAGCAGCAAAATTAGTGTTTGTATCGCAAAATTTAAAACTGGAAGCAATAGATATGCGTGCAACACAATAACCAATTCTGCCTAAAGTACCAATAAATAATTCAGATAAATCTCACGAATCAATAAATGTTTCAGATGAAGAGTCACCTGAACAAGAATTTGAGTCATTTGACCAAGAATCAGAGTTTTCTAGTCAAGATTCTTCTGTAGATGAGTTTTAGTTTAAAAAAAAACAACTTAAAATAACATTGTTTTTTTATCAATTTTTGAATTCAAATTTTGAAAAGAACAAATAGTTTGTTAACTATTTTAGCAATAAAAAAATCATTAATTTAACTCTTTTGTGAACTCTGTTCACGCTTTAATAAAAATAGATTAATTTTAATATAATTTGATATAGAATCTAAAATACTCAAACAAAACTAAACATTTTATATAAGTTAAAAAAAAATTAAAAGTAAGTAAACAAAAAAACTAAAAAGAGCTGTAAAAGCCAAAAAAAACTCCAAAAAAACCAAAAAAACACGTTTTTTTGGGTGAAAAAAACATGACAGCAAAAAAACACGTTTTTTTGCATCTCTAGTCACAAGAATATATAGTCTGGAAACAAAGGCCGTTTCCATTGTTCAACCGTTTTATGTTGAAACTTAAGTCAACGACCCGGTCAAGGTGCACAAAACAAAAACTCTCACATTATTCTCCCTGTGAGTCTGAACTGAAAATTGGGTTTTGTATTTAATGTTGAGATCTTTTAAATAATTTTTGTGTAGATAATTTCTCCGATGTGTTAAGAAAGATTATTTAAGATTTAAAAACCTCTTTAAATAAATAGAATGCTTTATTTAAAGTTTCTTTAACATAAATATTTACATATTTTTTGCTGATTCCTATTACTAATTACTGCTGTTTTGTACTGTTGTTGTTATGTACTTCTTGTATTAGTGAATATGATTGCATTTTAGTATATATATATACATATATATATTATTTGTTATATATTATTTGTTATATATTGTTATTTAATATAAAACGATATAAAAGAAAAAGGTATGCCATGCAAAATAACAGTAATTATAAAAGTTTTATTTTTCTAAAGATATATACTGATAAGTTTGTGAATATCATTTACTTTTACTTACAGTATTTTCATTTATCAAGCATTTATCAAGTATTTATCAGTAGTTATCAAATATTACTAATTATCTTTTCTTACCTTTTCTTATCTTATAAGAAAAGCTTTTTCAATATTTTTTTTTTGCTTGGCATATATATTTGTGTAAATATACATGTGTGTATTACATATATATGTATATAAATAATGTATATATAAATTATATATACTATATGCACTATATGTGTGTATGTGCTATGGACAGTTTTCCATAACGTTAGTTTCTAATTTAAACATGACATTATTGAAGCTTAATGTCATATTTAGATAAATAAATATGATAATATGGAAGTTGGAGCAATTTATTATAATCGTATGCCCTTCCTGATGTTAACTTGTTTTGCTGATCAGAACTGAGTTTTTTTATTATGATACTACCTCTAGGGGGTTTACCATCAAAGACTTATTAGCTCCTCCTGACATTACCCACAATTAAATTACTAGTTTTATTGCAAGATGTTTTACTATTATAAAATAACACTTGTTGTTTGATGTAACTTTTATATTCTTTATCTTTGACTTGTTAGCAAATTTACATTTTTTTAAATTTAATGCTCTTAAAAATTTATTATAAGTAGTTTTTTATAACAAATGAAAAATACTTTTTTTTAGATTAATAGCAGTTTTAAAACATTTTAATTTACACAAGTTTATTGCTGCAGCTAAGTTTTTTCACTTCAGTTAGCAGTGATCTTTTTTTGGAGTCTTACCTTGCAACATTGTGTTTTTCATGTATATCTTTTGCAAATGAAAATGTTTGAACTCCTACAAACAAACTGATAATCTGCTCAAGCTCATTTGTTTGGATTTTGTTTGTAACAGAAGTATCAGTTTATATACAAACATTGTTAAAGTTAGACATAACAGTTGTATTTGCAAGAATTTCTTTTACAAAATCATTTGCAGAAAACACTGATAATAGTCTAGTCAAGATAAGTCTAAAAAAGGGCTAACCTGGACAAAATTTGGATATAAATGAATTTGGTATCATTCGAAGCGTAATTTTATCTACTTTAATATATCCAAAATCCACCAAAATTCATTTTGGGCAAAAAAAGTTATAAATATTATTGTTGACCTCACTTTGTAGATTTTTTTTTAAAAAATAAACTAAACCCGTACGACTTGCTGTCAATAAATTGTCATAATTCAGCGAAAAATGACGCGATTCATATAATATTTTTAAAAAAATTTGGTTTACAAATTATAAAAATGTAAAAATTAATTACATAAAATGATGACACCATCATTTTTTACTTTAATACCAGCATAGCATGCTCAAAATGCACTAATTTTTCTTTTCAAATAATATATTTTGTGTACTTGGTAAACTGTAGAGCTGAATTTTGACCATGACTATACCAATACTTCCTAGGAAGCTCATAAAGATTCCACATCTTTATGAGCTTCCTAGGAAGTATTGGTATGGTCATGGAGGGATCAGGGCTGAATAGATTACTGGAACTTATTTATGCAAACAACTGTCACGCATATAATGACTGGTAAAGCAGTAGCTAGAGCACTAAGAGCTCACTTCTTAGTTGAGTCTACCTTAATGAGTCTAATTTTTAAAAAAAGCCCCAAAGATGATGCTGATAGTTCTCTAGAAAATATGTATCAGGATCTGGTCTAAGGAAACATGGATTTGGAAGTGATAAACAATAGTAGTGAAGTTATAAGATTCACAAATCTTATTGAAAATTTAAAAACACAGCTTTCCCATTCATCCAGAACAGCAAAACTATGGTTGCAATATCTTGAATACATTAGCATTATCAAAATGTTCATCAGAGCAGAGAGAACTGGGAACTGGCACGAACATCTGGAAGCCACCAGGCTGATGCTTATTTATTTGCCGCAACAGGGCATATAAACTATGCCAAAAGTGCTCGGTTGTATCTACTATCTATGCACTCACTTAATTCAGAACATCCTTGGCTTTACTGTAAATCAGGTTACCATTGTATTAGACGCACAGATCGATATTGGGCTGGTCTTTGGCCTGATTTAGTAATTGAACAGTGCATGATAAAATCAATGAAAAGCAATGGAGGCTTAACTAGAGGAAGGGGTATGTCAGAGTCTACAAGGAATCTTTGGGTCAGTAACTTGCACAAATGCGGAGCAATCCATGATTCCATGTCAACATTGACAAAGCATCGTTTTGAGAGCAGTCAGCAACATTGTGAATCTGGTGAGTCTCGGCGAAAAAGAGATACTAAAGAATTTAAAGCATTAAAGGAGCAGCTCGAGCTGTTTAACCCATTTGAATTTCAAGACTCAGGACTTCAATGTATATTTACTAGCCTATGTGTTGATAAGAATGATGAAATCAATTGTGATCAAGCAGAAAATGTGGGTTTAGAGATTCAAAACAGTCTTAATAATATTGCAGTCAATCAAGCAGCTATCAAGCATTCAAAGCAGGTCAAGACACTTGCCAAGTTGATGCCATCTGTTAAAGTTAATGGCGATGCAGTCCACGTAGATCCTAATGTTTCGTTCCAAAGATTAATCATGCTAATTGAGAGGGTTGAAGATTTGACTGACTGCTTCGAATATGAATTAACACCGGAGCCCACATCTCTCTTCAAAGATGGATTAATGAGGAAACCAAACAAAGCAGAGCTTGGTAGAGAACTCATTAAGGATTCAACAATTTTAACAGTGAATAATGACACAACCTATATTCTTGACGGCGGAGCTTTGCTGCATCGAGTTTTTTGGAGTCTCCCAGCTACATATTCAGACATTATTGAACAATATTGTACATGTATTACAAAAAAGTATGGTAATCATACTTTAATTACTTTTGATGGTTACAAATCATCCATCAAAGATCAAGAACATCAAAGGAGAGCAAGAAAGTCTATCAACATTGTATTCCAACCAAAAAACCAAGTGAACTGCAAACAATCTGAATTTCTGTCAAACAGCAATAACAAAACTGCTTTGATCAAAGCATTGGTAATAAAGCTAAGAGAAAAAGGTCATATAGTAGTGGAATGCGAAGGAGACGCTGACAGAACCATTGCTACAAAAGGAATTGTGCTTGTACAAAATGGAAAATGTGTGACTATCATAGCTGATGATACAGACTTTCTTGTTATGTTGGTTTACATGTGGGATCAAACCATGTGTGAGATTTTTTTGCGCCGTTAAGCTAAAATAATTATGAAAAAAAAAATACGGAAACAATTATCATAAAGAATGTTACATAAAGTTTATCATATCACGTGAAAAAATGTTTGTTGTTTATCCATGCATGGAGTGGATGAGATACTACCTTTGCGCTTTTTAGTCAAGGAAAGATAGCTGTACTGAAGTTTATTGAATCGAATAGTGAGTTCGCTCAATCTTTATGTACAGTATTCCAAGATCCTTTGGCAACACAAGATCAGGTAGCTAGTGTTGGAATACAAGTGGTTTTGAACATATATGGTATGCAAGACAATGATCATATTTTTTTTTATTGATTTATAATATTGTTTATTTTATAATTATACGTCCACATTGTTTTGCAGAGGTTTAATTTAGCTCAACTATTACTATAGGTGAAAAAAATAAACAAGTCTCGCTAGCACAACTAAGGAAACAAAAATATATGAGAATGGTGGCAACTTCCAAAAAAGGAATTCAGCCAGAACGACTACCACCAACTGAAAGCGCGATCAAGTACCATTCGTTTCGAGTGTATTTACAAATTCAGCAATGGTTGGGAGTCAATATGGATGAAACAAAGTGGGGATGGAGAAGGAAAAAATGACGTTTTAGTACCTATAAAGACAGACAATGTAGGTATACTGGAGCAGCAAAATAAACCACAAATGCCGATTTTACTTTCAAAACGGATTTCTTGAAAATACTCATTTTTCAATAAACAATCTAAGTTTAAACCAGCTCCCAAAAATAGTTTTAATTAACTTTTCAACTTATGTATTTTTTTATTCAGGATCCTGCACCAATTCACATTCTTAACATTATAACTGCGGCACTAATACTAAAACACCATGTGGAAAACAATGCCAATGTCGACGTCATGGAATAAATTGCATGACAGCCTGCGGACAGTGCCAAGGTTTGGAGTGCACAAATGCACCAAAAAATGACGTCAATATCGATGACAGCGAAAATGAATATGAAAGTAGTGAAGATGGAGATGGAAACATTTTTGAAAAAATGTTTTTTTTTATTTGACTTTTGATGTTATTTCTAATTATATTAGTCGAGTGTAAAAAGCACTAATATTTAAACCTTAAATGAAAAATTATTCAACAGTAGTTAAAAATATATTTATTATGAAAGAAAATATTTCAAAAATGCTTGTTTTTTTAAATAGTTATACTAATAAACAAGTTTTTTTTATTTCAGTCTCAATATCAACTATATATCTATTAAATTTTTAAGTAAAGGTGTGTTAATATACTATAAGTATTAGCCTATGTAAAAAATATTGTAAAAAAACTGCTGACATCAGCATTTAAAAGATTTCTGAAGCACATTTCATTTTTTTTAAATTTTAACACATTAGGCTATATCTGCGCAAAATTTCATAAAGACTAAGCAACTTTATAACAAGTTATTACAACTTATTGACAGTAGACACGACGGTTTTTTTTTGTATTTTCAATAAATTTGAATAAAAGTGAGGTGAGCTAAAATAATCATAACTTTTTTTGCCCAATATGGATTTTGGTGGATTTTGGATATGTTAAAGCAGATAAAATTACGCTTCGAATGATACCAAATTCATCTTTATCCAAATTTTGTCCAGGTTGGACCCTAATTTGACTAGACTATAAATGTTGAAGTTTTTTTTCTAAATAATAGTTCATATTGTACAAATATATCAATAATTTTAGAATTCAATTTTCATAAGCCATCTCTATCACGGGCATTAATGAGTGTTTGTATAGTGTCAAATTCTACTTTACATGCTAGAAGTAAAGAACAGCATTGAATGCTATAAAAAAAAATAAGAGTTTTTTTGAATAGTGTAACTTATTAAACAGTTTGTGAATAATATAACCAGCTAAATATTGCAAACTTGTCATTTCTGCATCCTTTATACTCATGGTTGATTTCTCGCATTTCTCACCATTGAATTTGTTGTTATCGGTAAGGTAGTTTAAAATTATCTTTAAAATCTTTTTAATCTTTATAAAAAATATCATTTGCCACGTCCCGCAATAGAGTATTGGAAAAAGTACGTTCTTCAAAATGTTTAGGCAGGTTTTAGGTGGATTATCCGACAGGAGTCCAAAAAACCTTGAGTATTAATTCTCAGGGTTACCCTTAAATTTTTAAAAAAGACTCTTCAGCTTATGCCGCAACTCATCTGCATTATTTGGGGAAAATTGAAAATCTAAAAACTTGACAAAAATTAGGGGAAAATTGAAAATTTAAGAACTTTCGCTAAGGAGTTTTTTTGTTTACAGTCGACTCTCGATATCTTGAATACTTGATATCTCGAACTTTTGAGTATCTCGAACTTTTTTAGCGGTCTCATGGACATAACGTACTAGTTTAGTCTAAAATCCTCTTGATATCTCGAACCTTATTATCTCGAACTTTTTGGTATCTCGAACAATATTTTCGGTCCACAGGGCAATTTTCTCTCGTTATCTCGAACTTTTCAACATTTTTTTTTTCAAAAATGTTTTAATAAAATTTAATTTTTTTAAATTCCAATTTTCGAAAAAAAATAATTTTTAATTCGATTTTTAAATTCGATTTTTTTTAAGAATCGAATTTCTGAAAAGTTTTCCTTTAATATATAATTTAATCTTTTTGTCAAACGCAGCAACATGCCGCTCGTTAAACGAAAACTCACGAACAAATCTATAATAGAAAAATGCAAGGCATTAAAAGACCTAGAGACTGGGATGTCTAACAAAGAGGTTGCCAAAAAGTATGGAGTCCCAAAGAACACATTATCAACCTGGATTAAATATAAAACCAAGTTATTAACCTCACTGGAAAAAAATGGCACAAAATCTAAACGGAAGAAACTTCGTAGTGGTAATTTCAAAAATGTAGACGAGGCCATATACACTTGGTTCGTTGCAAAAAGAAGTCAACAAGTACCAATTGATGGTACCATACTAAAAGAAAAGGCACTAAAATTCGCAGAAGCATTAGGAGAGTTAGATTTTAAAGCATCTGATTGTTGGTTTCATAATCGGAAAGAAAGGTCAGTTAAATTTTGTCAAATCTTGTTCAATTTTAATATAAACAAATAACATGTATCTGTTTATATTTAATTTATTTAGTTTTTTAAACGTGTAATTAAAATTCAATTATTCTGTTCCTATTTTTAGGAACGGCATCAGCTTTAAAATAATCTCAGGCGAAAGTGCCGCCGTGACGAATAATACGACTGCTTCGTGGAATGAAACTACACTTCCAACATTGCTTTTGAGTTACAAGCTTGAAAACATTTTCAATGCCGATGAGTTGGGACTATTTTACCAGTGCCTACCAAACAAAACATACCATTTATCACGAGAAAAATGTTTTGGGGGAAAAAATAGTAAAGTCAGACTAACAGGCATAGCAGCAGGGAGTGCAACGGGAGAAAAATTACCTATGTTTGTTATTGGAAAATCTAAAAACCCACGGTGTTTTAAGCACATTAAACAACTTCCTTGCACATATAAAAATCAGCTAAAAAGTTGGATGACCGGAGACCTTTTTACAGAATGGGTAATGAAACTTGACTCATTTTTTCGTGCACAAGACAGGAAAGTAGCACTCCTGGTGGATAACTGTTCTGCCCACCCACACATTGAAGGGCTAAGCAACATCAACCTAATATTTGTCCCCCCTAACACCACATCTGTCCTTCAGCCCATGGATCAAGGCGTAATACGAAGTCTTAAAGCTTATCGTCACAAAATTGTGCGTTTGTGTATCAAGGCTGTCGATAATAACGAACCCATGCCAAAAATTTCTATACTTCAAGCAATGAAAGATCTTGTTTCTTCGTGGAATGCTGTGTCGAAGGAGACTGTCATCAACTGCTTTAAAAAAGCTGGTATCAGCAAAACAAACAAGAGTATTGAAGAAGCTGATGATGATTATTCTTTTAAATTTTTGACAGAAGAACTTAACCATTTGCGAGAGTTAGATCCTCGTGCCGTCCAAGAAGATTTCTCAGCGGAATCTTACATTGGTTTAGATTGCGATGTAGTAACCACCGGTTCACTTGCTACTGATGCTGAAATCATTGCTCAGATTTTAGACCCTAATTTTGAAAACGACGATAATGAAGTTGAAGATAGCGTTGACGAAGCTATTGACGTCGAAGCCCCGCCACGCCCATCTGATATTCAATTAGAAATTGCTTTTGAAACAATTCAAAATGCTTCGCTATACAGCTCAAAATACGGAAATGAAATACGATCCCTAGCACTAAAACTTGAGGATTTAATGAAGATGGAAAATATGGATAATTTAAAGCAATATCAGATAACAGATTTTTTCCAAAAGTTGTAGTTTTTGTTGTTAATGATTTTTGTCAGAAAAATAACTTGTTTTAATGAAAGTCGGGCAATTTTATTTATTTTCAACCCTTTTCTTGATATCTCGAACTCTCGATATCTCGAACTTTTTTTCCGGTCCCCTTACTGTTCGAGATATCGAGAGTCGACTGTATTTGCGTTACTGTGCACCTTCGGAAGAATGAGAACTAGTAATTTCTTGAACAATAACATAAACAAAGCGCTTTTGTTTGTTTCCAGACTATATATTCTTGTGACTATGACCGCACTGATCTCAAAATGTAACTGGATAGCGTATTCAATTGCCTTTTTCAAAAAAAATTTGAAGCCAAAATTGGCCTCCCAGGATGGCGGCGATCGGAGCTCTTAGCGGTGATCGATGTACATTTTATAAGGCTTTTTACAGAAATATTAAAGAAAATAAATAGAGTTTTGAAAGGAAAACTAGACTATGAAATAAAGTTTTAATGACTTAATAGAAATGAAATGATTTCTAAAAAAATCAGACAATGTAATTGTTTAGATACTAAGGTATAAAGTATTTGATATACTTTTTAAGTGCAATTTACGATTAAATAATATTTATGCATAATCTATGTACCTTTTAGTTCTTAGTTACCCAATGCAGTGTGCTAGAAGGTTGATAACATGACTGTATGGTAAGCGGCAGTGGTGTCTACTTAAAATTTTGACAAATTTTATATTTTCAATTTTTGTAGCAAGATACCAGATATGTACATGCTGCATGAACTATTAGCTGAGTGCTGTGAATACACACAACTCAGGGGTTCCTTCTAGGATTATTTAATACATATATGTAATTAATGGATATAGTATTTAGTAAAAATATTAAGTAAAAAATGTTATTTTTTCATATGTTATTTTACTTATATATTATTCCTTGTAATATTTCAGCTCTCAATAATTGAGTCAATTGTTTTTAACTTGTTATTCAAAACAAATCATTAAGGGAATTTTTTGATAACATACATTTTGTATCTTATGAAACATTAACAATATTTTATCAAAAAATGTATTATACATAAATTTACAATAAAGCATCTGCATTAAATGTTGGAATGAATTAGTACTTTCTTATCATTTCGAACAAACCAGTTTTTTAAAATTCAAAGACAGAGGAGGTTTAATTAAACCAACCAAAAATGTTGCTATCATATGCGAAGAAACTGAAAGATGTTTCCAAAGGTCGCTTGCCTCAATAAATGGCAACCTTCCAAATGAAATAGGAATTCAAAATGTCATTTCTAATGCTGTTTTGAGATCAGTTGATTACTAAAAACTATATAATGAACAAACTTCTCATATGTTTGACTAAGCTATAACTGATAACCATTTATTTGGACTGATTAAACTTATTTCAGAAAACTATGCAAAAATATATTTTTATCAGCTGGGTAAAAAACAAACTGCCAAAATAACTAGAAAAAAGCTTAGGAAGCAATTATTAAAACTTATCCTTTTCAAAAACCAATCAAAAATATTTTTATGATATGATATGATATGATATGATATGATATGATATATATATATATATATATATAACTCTAGAAGGAACCTCTGAGTTGTGTGTAATCACAGCGCTCAGCTAATAGTTCATGCAGCATTTATAATTTTTTAATGCCTATCTGATGAACTAATGCCTAAAAAGCATTTTATCTTAAAAATAGTATCAGCTGCCTGCCATGCTGTTGTGTTATTAACCTTCTAGCACACAGCATTGGGTAGTTAAGAACTAAAAGGTACATAAATTATGTAACAAATGCTAACTATTTGAAGCTTGAGAATTCTGCACAAGCAAACAAATATTTTTTCTTTACTTTTATTAAACAAACTAAATTTAAGCAAATTAAAATTAAAATTTGTACTTAGTTTTACTGAGAATTTTTATTTTATCATATTTATTCTAAAAAACGAAAAATAGAAAGTTAATATAGAGCAACTTATTGTAAGAATATGTTTTGTTAAATAAAAAAATATTTATATTTGAAATTTATGTAAATATGTAATATTCCGTTATTTTTATGAAGAAAATCTATTGTCAAACAAAAAAAAATAGATTTTTATTAGAAAGTTATATATTTATCAATATTTGAGCTCAAGATGTAAAACTTGATTATCATCAGTTTCTTAATTTTCATATCACCATTCCTTAATTTCGCCGCCATCTTGGGAGGCCAAAACTGGCTTCAAAAAATTTTTTCGTTTACGCTATCCAGAAGGTATGTGCGTATCTGCGATTTCCGGCACCGATTTTAAAGTTAAAATCTGTGACCATTTTTTCACCGCGTGCTCGAGGTAGGTGTCGTAAGGATGTATTTTTCTCGTCTTTTTTTTAGAATTTTATTTTGACTTAGATAATATTTTAAAAGTAGAGTGTTGTAAGCTTATTGCAATCTGTTTTTTTTTGCAGTTACTAACGATTTTAGTGATTTCATTGCTATTGAAAACTTCATTCCTGTTCCGGAAGTGAATTGACATTGAAGGGATGATGAATTTTTTTTCTAACTTTTGAATAAATTTTATATATCTATTTTCTATGTACCTGCCAAATTTTATTAAAAAATAATGACACGCTCATATTCTATTTTTGCACGCAGTAAAGGTACCAAATATTCTTCTGTTGGAGAGGTTGGGGGGGGGGGGATTCAAGGTTATGAACCTTTTGTATATTTGACTTTTTTATTCATTTAAAAATTGTTTTTTTAGAAAAATGAAACTTTATTTAAAATATTGGTGATTTTTTTAAAGTATTCAAAACATGATTTACACACAAAAACACACAAAAAAAACCATATTCTGTTATTAGTTGAATAAAAATATAACCGAGGCAAAGTAATGCGTTAAAAACTAAACAATCAAGTTCTATTATAAAACCACCGTAAGCCGAACGCTAATTTTTTAAGTTAGGTGCAGTTTTCTTAAGCATTCCTTATAATGAATTTTTGTCACTTAAGTGGGCATAACTTTTAGTAGAATCATTAGTTTTTTTATGAAATTTTCACCTTCGTTATACTGATTTAAAGCTCTTTACAATGATGTAAAATAATTAAATAGCTGAATAGTTTAAAAATTTTGCACACATACCTATATCCAGTTATATTTTGAGATCAGTGGTATACCGGTATGAACTAAGGGTCTGCGTATCGTTATTATTTTGAACCGATAACGATATGAAACGATAACGATATTAAACGTTATTATAAGTTTGTCTATGAAACGATAACATCGGTTTGGTTATCGTTTGAAACGATAACCAAACGATAACTTATCGTTTGAAACGATATTATCGGCTTTTTTTATCGGTTTATCGGAATACATAAAAATAACGAGAATACCAATATTTATCGGTATAATAACGATAATTTTTACAATATTCTAGAGTTGTTAACCGGAATATTTCGTACAATTCCGGAAAAATAAAATTCTTACGGAAGGATATTGAGAATCAGGAATTTTTTTTTGTCGTACCGAATTTTACGAAACTAAAAAAACCGTCGATGTTCATTTCGCAAAATGCCACTTACGAAATGTCGCCTTTCGCAAGTTGAATTGCGAAATAAAACTATTTTGCTACATACGAAAGTAGCGCTTACGGAAGTCGCACTTGCGGAACGAGTTCTTTCGCTAAACGACGTTTTGAAGTCTGTAATAAATTTTTGTTGGCCAAACGGATATAATTGTAAAAAAAAAAATTTTTATACACCAAAATGTTTATAATAAAATTTTATTTTCAGTATTGCAATATATGAACATTTTAAGGTTTTATTTTTTGAAATAATGATAGAAAACAAAATTTCTTTCGAAACGAAACTCTTTTGCACCGCAACTTACGAAACGGTTCTTAACTGAAAAACACTTACGAAACGCGGCTAATTATAAATATTTAATTACCTTTTATGAATCCAATACGTATAATTAACTAGGTAACTAAAACACTAATTATTATAATATATTTAATATATTTAGTTATAGAATATAACGGGGCCTAACGCAACTAAAATTTAAAAATTTTAGCTGCGTTATGCCCCCTTATATTCTGTTTTAGCACCCCCACCCCGTCCTAACTTTTTTAATCTTTCTAGGTCACTGTATGTATATATATATATATATATATATATATATATATATATATATATATATATATATATATATATATATATATATATATATATATATACACACACATATATATGTGTGTGTGTGTGTGTGTGTGTGTGTGTATGTATATACAGATATATATGTAAAAACTATTGAAGAATCGTTTATCAACATTACTTAAATAATAAAAAATAATATTTTTGTGTATAACAGTTTAATAAATTCTTTTGAGTCTATTCCGTAAGCGCACATTCCAAAACGCTCCTTCCGCAAGGAACTGTTTCGCAAGTATTCTTTCGAAATGATTTGTTTCGCAAGTTTCTTTTCGTAAAGAGTTATTACGGAATAATTATTTATTTTTTTCGTATAACGCATTACGGAAGGTGAATTTGCGCAAGAACAACTTCCGCAATAGCAACTTGAAATACCATAGTCATAAGAAATACATAGTCTGGAAGCACGGGCCGTTCCTATTGTTTTGCCGTTTTAACTTGAACTTTGAAATTCGACCCGTTCACCCTGCACAAGTTTAAAAAATGAGCAGTGAACTTCACACAGAAACACAGCTTGATGATCTGTATATGGCTATTACTGATGGATTTTTCGACGATAACATGGAAATTGAACAAGATCTAGATCTTTTATTATCTGAAGGTTGTTTGGTATCCAATTTTTTGTGCGACTTGTGTTGTAAAGTTTACAAAACGAATTGTGGCCTGAAAAGACATAAAACTTCCAAACACGAACAAATCAACATAATTAGCGAAGAAAAAAACTCCATAAAATTTAGTCATCTTGATCTTAAGAAAATTGTTGAAGAATGTGGGCATAAATTGTCAAATGATTTATGCTTGCCTGAAGAAATTCGAGTTAAATTTTCAAAGCAGAGTTTTTGTTTTAGTACTGAAGATTCTATTTCTCTTTTGGAAAAATTTCAGGTTTTTATTTCAAAATACAATGGTGATGCAGAAAAATTTTATTCTCAATTTTATGGTCTTCTTTATGAAAATTTATTGCCATCAAAGTTTGAAGATGTTTTATTGACCAATACTTTGCTTACTGAAGTTGCCAATCACATACTTAAAGAACTTTCAGGAAGTAAACATAATACTTCATCTATTAGTGAAATATCATTATCCAATATTTTATCTGATAAAGAATTAAGTATAATTCAATATTTGGCAGGTTATGTTGTGCAAAAACTTTATTCAAAGTTCAAATTTTCTAAATCTGATGAGCAGTATAAAAGACAATGCATGGAAATATTATCAGCATGCAAAATTGATTCACATGATACTCAAATATATGTTGATACTAAGAACAGAGGTGGTTTATTTAAAACTAACATGTATGCTCAAAATATCTTTATACAATGTGAAACAATTTTTCGTAAACAAAGCAAATCTTTTGTAACATCTATTAACAACAAAGCTCTGGTTAATGAAATGCTTAAGGACTCAGTGATTATAAGTAGCTTAAACAATATATGTTACAGTACTGAAGTGCAAATTGATAAAGAAATATCTTTCTCTCTTCTTGAAAGTATGCTTGTTTTGTTCACAAGGGTTAGAAGCTTTTTCTATGCTAGAGATATTCATGAGAAACATCAGATCAACAAGCGACAAGCACGCAAATCTTCTATAAGAACAGAGATAAGAAAAGCAATGTGCAGCAATGTTGTAGATCCATAACTTCAGTCTTCAGTCATCTGCTCCAAAAGATACAAAACGGTTATTTTTATAGCCACAAATTCAATAAAAATGTTATGGCTAAAACAACTAAATTCTTTTTAAATAAACATGTTGTTAGTTATATGATGTTAAATAATAAGGAGATTATTAGTTTTGTATTTATGGTATGTTTTATATGTAAATTGTGTGTAGGAAATTTTCATGAAGTGAATGGATCATACTAATATATATATATATATATATATATATATATATATATATATATATATATATATATATATATATATATATCAACCTAAATTGAGAATAGCTTGCCTAATTTAATGTAATACTCACAGGTGCTTAATACAAGGTTGGGATGGGGAAAAAAATCTAAATGTGAGGATTAGTTAAGCACCTGAGAGTATCGTAATTTATTAGGAATTACTTATATCAATGGGGAATGCTTGTCTTGACAAAATAAATATAAATAAGCAATAATTGTTGACACAAGCACTAAAAGTGAATCCTAGCCTATAATGTAATTATTTTATATGTAGCTATGAAAATAGCTGTTTTGACAGGATTATAGTCACTGTCTGGGACTTTAGAAAAGTTAATTTGTTATTTTGTCAGATTTCTTTTTCTCTTTGGCAATGGTGAATCATCTATCTCATTAAATTTATGTCTTTGACATCGAACATTACCAACAATAGATCGTACAGAATACTGTGAATTAATAGTATTGTCATTATAGCCAGCATCTCTGACAGAGGGATTATCACGTCTGTTGCCAATAGCACGCTGCCTTCCAAAGTAATTTTCTAAATCGTCTTGACAAAATCTTTCTGAAAGAGTGTAAGGAACACCATGTTCTAAAAGAAACTTACAAACTTCTTTGAATGAATGAACAGTTATCTGGATACCTTCATATGTTTGCAAAGAAATAAACATATTTGCCTTAGCATTAGCAGTATAACTCCTATCATTTCGATTGTCAATAGACTCTTTCCATTTCTTAAAATATAAAAGAAAACTGTCAAGCCATTCAAAACGTACATCATTAACAGATTCATATGGTTTTAAATTTTCTTTTAAATTTTTAACAGCTTTATTTTTATTTGAAACATTCAAACAGTCAAAAAATTTATCCATCATAAGACAAAATTGAGCAGTTCCTGCACATTCTGGCGGACCAAATTGTTTTAAAACATTGCCAACTGTTTCACTTAACACTTGAGCAGCCAAATGAACACGCATTACTGAATATGGTGTTAAATTGATGTGATCACTTGTGAGTTTATTAACTAATCTTAAGCCACATTCTAAGTCCTCATAATAAAGTTGTGAAATATGACTCCAAAGTATGTGCAAACCATTGTTCCACATATAACGAGTGCCTCGTCCAGAACCAGAATTTGCAAGGCAGTTGCGAGCTGTTTTAATTAAGTGTGGAGCATCTGTAAAAAAATATATGTAACGTTTTTCGTTGAAGTAAATATTCTGAGCTCTGTAAACTAAATTATTACACAAATTCATATTTAAGTTCTTATGCATTCTAAAAAATTTTCTATTTGGCGAAGCACCATCAGCTGTTGCAGAAATAACTTTTAAGTTCATACTTTCAAGGTAACACACAGCTTTCCAAAAAATAGGCATCAACTGAAATGATGTAATTCCAGTAGTTGCAAAAGTAGCTAAACTGAATGATAAAGGATTAACAATGCTCTTTACAAGAAACACAAGAATATGAGTAGCTAATTCTCTAACATTTTTTAAAGTAGAAATATTTACTTCTTTATCGCCTAAATCAACAAAACCAATAAGCTCTCCAGTGTATTTGTCCCAAACTAAATCTTCTTGAATCTTCATTTCATCAAAAACAATAGAAACAAATTTTTCATAAGGAAGAAAATTTTGGGTTTTTTTAGCAAGTTCACTTAAGACAGCTGCATTAAATCCCCTAGTAGGTCGGATATAATTTTTGTAATCTCTTAAAGTTCTTAAGCTTGGAAGAGTTAAAATACCTTCACCTGTCTGTGAATCATATCGCAAATCAGTATAAGCAGATGGTGATTTAGCAGCAAGACTTAGACAATATTTTATTATTGTTGGGTGGTATCTAATAGATGAAAGATTGGAACAACTTAAATACTTCTGCTGCTCTTCCCAAAACAACTTCATAAACGGTGGAATATTTTTTTGATCACTAGCTGAATAAATCGAGATCAAATCTTTACTAAGTTCTGAACAAATTTTCTTACTGCATTTATTGAGAGCAGATTTCATTAGTTCAATTTCCTCTTTGTATTGCTTGCATTGAAGTCTGCATTGCTGCAAAGCCAGTTTAACTCTACTAGGGGAAGTTACAGAGATAGGTGCATTTAATTTAGCAGGAGTTTTAAGAGTAGATTTTTTAGAGTGTATACTAAAATTTACTTTAGCATTAAGTTCATGACAAAATCTGCAAGGCTGATTTTTTCCAAAGACTAACAATTCACAAGAGTTACTGCGATAAAATTCAATTTGATGCAAGTTAGACTTTAATAAAGAATTTTTATAAGCAAAATAATCAAAAGTTTTAGGAACAACATGCTTCTGAAAATTCAACACTTCAATAGGATCAGGAACTTCTATTCCATTGCAAAATTCTAAAAATTCCATTTCAAAAATAAGTTGCGAAAAAACAACATTTAGAAATGATCTTTTATATTTCAAATATAAATCATGTGTTTCAGGTAACATCCATCCATACACACGAATAGTAAAATATAAGGAGTCTTCTATAAAAATTTCAAATTTTGGAATGACTTCTTCTAATAATTTAAATGAAGCATAACACAAATTATCAAAAAACTCAATCTTCCATAACTTATTTAATGAGGACAAATTTAAAAGACGTTTTTTGAAGCCAGCAAAGTTTTTATAACAGTAAGATTGAGTGAAAGAACTCTCAAGAAGTAATTGAGAATCTTCTCGCTTAGATATCGACAATGAGGATCGAGAAACAACACTTGAAGCTGACGATTCTGAGCTCTTTCTTGGTAAATTTAGTGATGGAAGTTCCCCATCTTTCAACTTTTTTTTTGTTTCATAACACCAAACTTGTTCAGGGGAAAAGTGAAGCTCGCATATCCACAGTTTTTTATGTTCAGAATCGTTTATTTTCTTTCGAAGAATATCATCAACAACTCGATCTTTTGTGATAATGTTAACTAATTCTGAAGCCCATTTTTTTGTAAAATCATCAGTTTCTTTAGGAACTTTAAAGAAAGCAACTCCAGTATATCTCCTTGAGGCAGAACATCCATAAATTGAACAGTTTTCACCCGGCATTGGCAATATATCTTGAGTTTTTTCAAGAAAAACAGTCAGATTGTCAGAAAAACAAGAGGATTTTTAAAAACTTGTGCAGGGTCGGATATCTGGGGATAGCAAAAATTGAATACAATAAGTTCAAACAATTGGTCATTGTTTGCTTCCAGACTATATATTTCTTATGACTATGTCGAAAACGGAGGGGCGGGTGTTGCGTTTGACAAAACAATATATGAATATCTATTCTGGTATTGGATATTAGTACTGAATTATTGAACTGGTTAGTAATTCAAGTTGTGAAAAGATTTTCATACTCTGATTTTTTTATTTTTGGATTATAAATTGTTTTTTTGTTTTTTTTTTGCATTAAAGATTTATAACTCGCTTTGTAACGCGTCTGCGCGCGTTTAGTAAATGCGTGCGTTTAACACGTACACGAGCGTTTGTGTATTAATATAATATTGTTATATTATGGGTCAAGGAAGCTAAATGTTTTACTAAAAATAGTGTGATAATAGCTGATCGTTATGAAACTTTATTATTACGTTTATAAAATTCTTGTCATTAAAGTTAATTGATGTAAGTTATGAGTCAAGTCATACGCTATTTTTGTAGTTGTCGTATTTACATTTTATGACTTGACTAATAACTTAGTCAAGTCGTACGCTATTTTTGTACATAATTACGCCCTCGAGAATTTTTTGTTTCTGTATAAAAGTTGTAAAAGAATTGAATAAAAAACAGTAGAAAATAAAAGTAAACAAAGTTGTTGTATTTACAAGCTATTTCGGCAGTATGGCATCCATGGCAAAAATGATTGGAAAATTTGATGGATCTGGAGATGTTGTAGTGTGGTTGAAAAAGATCAAGCTGGTGGAAGAGCTGCAAAAGTTGGGCGATCTTTCATTGATCATTCCGTTGTTTCTTGAAGGCAGTGCGTTCGCATTATATGAGCAACTTGGGGAGAGCCAAAAAACTTCCGCTAAGGACATTGAAAAAGCCCTACTAGATGCATTTGCAGTTGATGGTTTCCAAGCTTACGAGCAGTTCAGAGATCGGAGATGGAATGACGGTGAATCTGTCGATGTGTATTTGGCCAGTTTGCGTCAACTTATGAATTTGGCCGATATTGAAAGCGAAGAATTATTGCTAAGAGCGTTCATAACTGGATTGCCGGGTGAAATTTCGAAGCAGCTACGAGCACAAGTGAAAATATTTGGGATCAGTTTACAGGATGCATTGAACCATGCAAGAGTACTCATGACGGAAAAAACAAAAGAAGAGTATGTTTCAACAACTATCTCTGAGTTCCATAAAAATGTTAAGAAACCATCCGCTACTGATGTTATCTGCTACAACTGTGGCAAATCTGGACATGTTGCTCGAATCTGTTTTTCGAAGAAACAAAATGTCAGTGATGGGATAAAATGTTTCAGGTGTGGAAAATCTGGACACATTGCAAGATTTTGTTTGTTGCATCAGGGAAACTCAAATGGGGAATCGCCAGCGCCAGCTGTTTACTTAAACAACTAACGGCGCTTCCAATATGCACTGTGCAGGTGAACACCTTTGCTGGGAAAGCACTGGTCGACACTGGATGTACCCGAACTATTATCTCAAACAACATGGCTCGGAAAGCTGGTGTTCGTATTAGAAGACATGATATAATGGTGTTGGCTGTTAATGGAGAAGTTGTGAAAACGGAGGGAGAAGCTACAGTAACATTAATCATTGAAGGAAAAAAGCTCAAAGCATTAGTAATGATTCTAAAAAGTGTTGTCAACGGTATTGATGCTATTATTGGTATGGATGTCATTAATCGCTGTGGAGGAGTGCACTTGTACAATGGAAAAATTTATACAGAGAAACAAATTGTTGGTATAAATGACAAGGATTTTGATGCTTACTTTGATGGTACAAAGTGGACTGCTAAATATAAATGGAAACAAGGTCAACCACAACTAAGAAATTCTGTCGCGCAGTACAAGGTAAAACCCCAGTTGATACCTCAATTTAATAATGAGATGGACTTATGGTTGAAAAATGGCTGGTTGAAACCATGCAACAAAGAAGAAAAAAGTACAGAAGGGATTGTCCGATTAATGGCTGTTGAGCAGGAAAATAAAGGAAAGGTACGACCTGTTCTGGACTTTCGCGAATTGAATCAGTACGTTAATTCGCATAATGCCGCAAGTGATGCATGTGATGAAAAAGTTAGAAAATGGAGAACTCTTGGTGACAAATTTGCAACACTCGATCTTAGATGCGCGTATATGCAAGTACACATCGATCCGAGTTTGTGGGAGCATCAGAGGGTAATCTACAAAGAAGAAAAATACTATCTTACACGTCTTGGTTTTGGGTTAAATTCTGCTCCAAAAATAATGTCTTCAATCTTAGGCAGCGTGTTGAATCTAGATGCAGATATTAGTGAAGCAACTGACCACTACATTGACGATATAATTATTAATTTGGAAAAAACATCAGTTGAAAAGGTCGTAAATCATTTGGCGCGTTATGGATTGGTAACCAAAGAGCCAGAGCAATGTGATACTGCACGAGTATTGGGTTTGCAACTATTTAGAAATGAAAAAAAGGAGCTTTGTTGGAAACGAGGAAACACCATTCCAAAGTCACAAGATATCAAAACTGAAAAAGTAACACGACGGAAACTTTTTTCGATATGTGGACACTTGTTAGGTCACTATCCTGTTGGAGGTTGGCTCAGAATTGCCTGCAGTTTTATAAAACGACATAGTCAAGGAGATGCTTGGGATGATCTAATCGGAGATCAAGCTCAGTCATGGTTGATTGAAATATTGCGCCGATTGGAAGTTAGCGATTCTGTGAGAGGAAAATGGAATGCTGAAGGAATTCAAAATGGAGCGACATTGTGGTGTGATGCAAGCAGCATGGCAATGGGGGTTGCTATAGAATACAATGGCGTAATAATTGAGGATGCAGCCTGGCTTCGAAGTATAAATGATGTCATGCATATTAATATTGCTGAATTAGATGCTGTGGTGCGTGGGATAAACCTAGCTGCTAAGTGGCATATAAAGAATTTGTCAGTATTCACTGATTCAGTAACAGTTCATGGATGGTTAAAAAGTATGCTGACTGAAAGTCATAGGGTTCGATCAAATGGATTATCAGAAATGCTTATTAAAAGAAGACTTTCTCTATTGCAAGACTTAATAAAAGAATATAATATAAACATCACATTGAAATGGGTTCCGTCCTCCAAAAACAAAGCTGACGTGTTGACAAGAGTTCCAAAAACTTGGATAAATGAACTTTCAAAAAAAAATACTAAAGAACTAGCTGGGGTAAGTATTGCTGAGGAAATTCGTAATTGTCACTGAAAGCATCATTTTGGCGTTAATCGGACAATGTTTACAGTGCAACGAAGACTTCCGCACGTATTAAGAAAAGACGTTGAAGAATGTGTTCGCAATTGTTGCCAATGTAATTCAATTGATCCAGCACCAGTAAAATGGGAAAATGGAGTGCTAGATGTACCAGACACATGGTATAGAATTGCTTGTGATGTGACTCACTATAAAGGGTCGCCATATTTAACAATGATTGACTGTGGACCAAGTCGGTTTGCAGTTTGGAGAAAGTTGCCGTGCGAAGATACCAAAAGTGTAGTAAATCAATTGGAATCCGTATTTAGGGAGCATGGCCCACCGCAAGAACTGTTGATGGATAATGGAGCGGTGTTTAAATCCAAAGAATTTTCAAACATATGTGAAAAATGGTGTGTAAAAAGGAAGTATAGATGCGCATATAGACCTTCAGGGAATGGGATAGTGGAGCGTAACCACCGCACAGTAAAACGAACAGCTGCGAGGGCACAAATATGTCCGTTACTAGCGGTATTTTGGTACAATGCAACACCAACGGTGGGAACAAATGAGAAATCTGCACCTGCTTCTCAGAAAAATATGTACGTCTGGCGTCTACCAATTCAAGAGGAGAAAAACACTGAAACTCAGGAAAGATCACAACGAGTTATGGAAACTTATGGAATTGGAGAAAAAGTTTACGTTCGCCCTGCTGATGCAAAGTGCACTTCAGTTTGGAAAATTGGTACTGTAACTGACATACTCACAAACACAAATATTGAAATTGATGGTGTACCAAGACATGTGCGAGATGTGAGAATAGCTCCTGCCTCAAATGTTTCAAACGCTTCAAGAGAAACTATTATCAGTGAAAAGATCGATAGCGATGAAAGTGATTTTGAAGATTTAGACATTTTTGCTGCACAAGAGGAAGAAACCGAAGAAACAGTTGTTGACGATGAGGAGGAAGCTGGTGGCAGAGAAATCGTCGAAAATTTATTACCAGCGATCAGACGATCAACCAGAGAAAGGACAAAGCCGACATATTTAAATGACTATGTTACTTAAGAACTTTAGTTCTTGGGGTGATGTGATAATAGCTGATCGTTATGAAACTTTATTATTACGTTTATAAAATTCTTGTCATTAAAGTTAATTGATGTAAGTTATGAGTCAAGTCATACGCTATTTTTGTAGTTGTCGTATTTACATTTTATGACTTGACTAATAACTTAGTCAAGTCGTACGCTATTTTTGTACATAATTACGCCCTCGAGAATTTTTTGTTTCTGTATAAAAGTTGTAAAAGAATTGAATAAAAAACAGTAGAAAATAAAAGTAAACAAAGTTGTTGTATTTACAAATAGTATTTAGAATTTTAAAGTGCACTAACGCGCGTTAGTGCACTTTAAAATTCTAAATACTATTTTTTGACATTGTGTAGATAATGATATGTAAAAATCAGGAAAATCAGAGATGGTGCCCCACAGGCCATTGGTTGAAATATAATGATTTGACCCTCTTTATTATTACTGTTACTATCCTTATTATCTTTTTTTTTTTTTAATTTTTTTTTTATTAATCATTTTATATTTGTTTTTTATTGTTTTAATATTATCGTTATTATTATAAATTTTGTTATCCTTATTACTCCTTTTATTTTGTTATTGTTTTTATTTTTTGTTACATTTTGTGTTTTTTTATTGTTATTTTTGGTGACAGCTAGTTCATCATCTGATTCCTATTTTCAGGTGATTTTTGTTGACTATTTTTTTTCTCTCATAGTCCATTACAAAAAGTCTGTTTCACTATGGTTTGGTATGCAAGTAGTTTACTCATAAAAAATTTGCTTTTATTATAAATTAGGGTTTGAATTATTTTTATATCAAAATTTTAATTTCTTATTTTTCAGGTAGTTCATCAAATAAGTAATGTTTACAATCAAGTACTGAATGTGCTAATTTTCTCATGGCTTACAATAGCTTTGGAACTCAAAAGAAATTATAACTTACACAAATTTTTTTCCAGTGAGTCAGTTTTGAAATTACATTTGTTGCTTTTGATTTTGTTTTTCAGTCTATACTTAATTGAAAATTGTTCAAGTTGTTGTAATAAAAAGCTTATTGATCCTATTCTCTTTGCAACATTAATACAATACTCTGTAAAATTATTTTCTTCCATTTCAAATTAGTTACTTCTTTAAAGAAATTAAGTTGAGCTGATTATTACTTCAAAATATATAATTCAGTTAATGTTGTGCTTATCCACAGCTAATTCTTCATTCAATATTGCATATTTATACTACTACTTGAGTAGTGCAAATGCATGATTATTTTTTTATCTGTACATTTTCTTTGTTATTTTCTTGAATTTTAATTCTAGTGCATACTAAAAATTTATTTTTATGCAATTCTTTTATTCCAACTTAGTACACTTGCTTACTATAGGAATTGAAGTAAAATTTACAGCATTTCCCAGAAGTAGCAATAAAATGAGTAAAACTTGCCTTTCTCTGCCATTCTAAGTGGAGTATCTTTAAATATGTGGCTAACTCCTCTTTTTCCATTTTATTAATTGTGATACTACATTTTATTTATGAATGAAAGAGAATCTTTAGGCATCCTTTAGCTTTTGCGGCTAAAGCAAAACTGAAACTTTGCTTTCCCTGAAGCCATATTTTTGTTAATGAAAGAATTTTTAATCAAGATGTGTTTAAAAAGAAAAGTTAAATCAAAATGCATTTAACAAAAATACAGAGAAGAAAGTCCACTACAACATGAAGATTTCTAACATCAAAAAATGGAAAAAATGATATTTATTCAAATTAGTAAAAGATCGTGCCAAAAAAGTTTACATTTTAATTAGTGAATATACTTTAAACAATGATTACTTTTAAAACACACTTTATTATTTTATTTTATTTTTTTTACTAAATGATTTAATTGAATTGATTTTAAAAGCAAATTATTTAAAGAATTAGTTATATCATTAGTAGAAATTACTACTTGCTAAAATTATCAACTGATTTTCTCCTAATGTTTAAGATAGGAAAACAATATAGTTCTAACCTAAAAAAAATAATTCTCATTAAAAAAAAAGAAGGAAAAGAAACAAAATAAAGTTAAAGAATAACCAAAAAAAGTTGCTAAAGATTTTCTTTACCATCACATTTTCAAATTACTTGTACATGTAAAACAATTCTTCAGCTTATCATATTTAATGCCTCTTTCTTTTTTTTGCTTTTATTTCTCAATATTTGATGTAGTTATAAATTTAAGATCTAAACTGTAAATGAACAAACAAATGTTGCACAAACAAATTTTTTACTCAAGTTGATATCTAATTGAATTAGCTTTTAAAAAATAGTTTAAAGGTTTTACATGCTTCTTCATAGCCAAACATAACTGGTAAGATGCTTTGTTGTTTGGTTCTTAAGTATTTTATGTTTATTTCTTAAGTAATTGGCTCATTATTTGTATTCTTTTAGAGTAATTTACTCCCATTCCCAAGAGCAAATACAAAATCAAAATGCTTAGTAAAGTACATGGTCAACTTAAGTTTGCATCTTATACCAAGTAAATTTATTGCATTTTTAAAAATGTATTTCACCTTTCAATAACATAAATTCAATACCTTTACCAGACAATTCAAGCATGTTAAATTAGTAGGGGAGAGCAGGGTTAGTGTCACACTTTTTACATTTTAGACTGCTCAGCTTTTATTTTCATCAAATCAATGCTAAACTTTGCACAAAATCAGTTTAGCTATTTCTGGTAACTATTAGAATATTTTTATGACGTTAAGTGAAATATTTTTTGCTGTAAAATCATTTATCGAAGACTTCTTCCATGTGACAACCAACCCCACCCATGGGGTTGGTTATCACATTTCTTGGTATGTTTTGATTATATTTAAAACTGGTAGCAATAAATTTTGTTTATATAATACCAAGAATAAATCTGAATAATCTGGGAAAAAAAAGGCTATATACTGAAACAAAGAAAGTTCTATATACCGAAAAATGTTTTTTTTTTTAAATATAACTTTAAACAAATATATATATATATATATATATATATATATATATATATATATATATATATATATATATATATATATATATATATATATATATATATACAGTAGCGTCCAAAAGTAAAAATTTTGCTAAAAGAATGTAAATGGTTGGCTCAAAAGTAATTGGACAAACTAAATTCTAACAATGTTGATATAATTTAGACTATTTTAACTTCTGAAGGCAGATTTTTATAAATACATTCAATTATCAATAATTTGCAATGGGACATAATAAATATTTAAGCGAGGCACTGAAAAAAGTTGATTGTACATACATCTATAATGGTAAGACTGTGCGGCAAATGTTAATAGATATGAACATTCCGCAATCAATAGTTGGTTATACATTAAAAGTTTTTCAACAACGGAGTCACTTCCAAGTTTCAACGAAGTCAGGACGCCTGAAATCAACAACTTTTCGCCAAGATAATGTTGTAGTAAGATTGTCAAAGGCAGATCCGCGCAAGAGTGCTAAAGAAATTCATAGAGAATTTACTCAGTCACATCAAAATTCTTGCTCTTAAGCAACACTAAGGCGCCGCTTGAGACAAAACAACCTTTTTAGCCATCAACCTGTTAAAAAACCTTTTGTTTCTGCAAAAAATTGTAGAGAATGGTTAAAATTCGCTAAAGAACATCTAAATTGAACAGCAAACCAATGGTTGAAAATACTATATAGTGATGAGTCAAAGTTTAATATGTTTGTTCCTGATGGTATTAAATATGTTCGACATCCAATAGGTGTTCGAAATGATTTTAAGTACCAAGTTCTTACAGTAAAGCATGGTAGTGGTTCAATAATGGTTTGGTCATGTTTTGGCTGTGATGGAGTAGGTCCAATCTATCGATTTCAAGGCATTATGGACCAAAACATGTATAAAGGAATAATCAAAGATATAATGCTGCCACATGCAAAAGACAAAATATTGCGTGGTTGGACTTTCCAACACGACAACGATCCAAAACACTCCTCCAAGCTAGTCACGAAATTTTTAGCTCAAAAGAGAGTTCGTATCTTGGAATGGTTGTCACAATCTCCGGACCTGAACCCAATCGAACATCTTTGGGAACATATTGAGAGAAAAATTAGTGTTCGGAAACCATCTAATCAGCATGATTTGTTTGAGTTGATTAAGCGCACTTGGGAGGAAATACAAATTGATGTTTTATTTAATTTGGTTCATTCAATGCCACGTTGATGTAATGCTGTCGTTGTGGCAAAAGGTTTTCCAACGAAATACTAGGATTATGCACAGATTATATACATTATGTAACAGAATATAACACTATGTAACATTATGTATATTAATTCACAGAAATCTTCATAAAAAATGCTGAAAATTTATCATTTGTTGAGAAAGAGCTTTTTTTAAACGACATATTTAGTTTGTCCAATTACTTTTGAGCCAATCATTTCCATTCTTTTATTAAAAGTTTGAGTAATTACTCCCAAATTAGGATTTTTGTTTTCTTTCTCATAATTGTAGTATAATTTGACATTCTTATGCAAAATTTCATTTAAAAATGTAAACTCGATGAAAAAATATAACCAATAAGTTGTTTGTCCAATTACTTTTGGACGCTACTGTTTATTTAATATAACTCTATAAATAGATGCAAAGATACTCTTCATCTTTAGATTTTTTTTTTGGCAAAATTTGACTTTATCAATTCTTTTTTACTTCCATTCATAAATGATTTACGATTCTTATTAATATTTTTTTAACAAGTTTTCTTCTTTTTATAATTAGCAAGCTTTTCTTTGACAGGTGAGTTAGTAAGAATCATAGATGAACGCTTTTTCCTACCTTTTTTTGACGCTAACCTTGGACCTGCTTTAGGCAGAGGCCTAATACTCTCAGGTAGTATGATTGAATTTTTTAAAACTAATGGAGTGATTGGGATTAGAGGTTTTATTTAATACAATAGGATCTTCTATTGCTATGTCTACCTGATTATCTGGTATCTGAATAGATTTTTTAAACCTTTTGTTTCCTGGTTCTGGTTGTATTGAATAATGTTCACAGTTTTTTAAATTTAAATCAAGGTGTAAACAAAGTGGGTCAGGGCGATCAGTTACATAATTAGGACAATAATCAATTTCAGTAAAAATATCAGGGTTTAATGGGTAAATACCTGCTGCAGCAAAACCACTTAAAATATTGTGGGGAGATACAGCCTTTGGAAATGCAATGTTTACTATTTTTGGAATATCATATATTGTAACGGTTTTTCCAGGATTCATTACCAGCCATGAAGTCATAGCAGTATTTATATAGTTTTTGAGGGGACCATAAACTGCAACTTATGCGTCCAAGGGGTGCAACTTATGCATGCAGTGCGGTGGAAAGGTAAGCATTAGTGTTCCATTTTTTTTTGCCACATCTAAACCTTCAATACTAAGATGGGTTTCATGATTGTCAAGCAACAATAAACAAGGTTTTTCTTTAGTACATTTTGTATTGCCTACAAAATGTTGTTGATATTTTACAAAGTTTTCTTCTTTCATCCAACCACTTGCATTGGCATCTCCTGCAGTTCCTGTTGGTGCTCTTATTAGGAAATGATTTTTAAAGTTTTTATGAGGAAAAATAAAAAAAGGTGGAATGCTATTTCCAATAGCATTTATTGTGCATGGTAATGTTGCAAGAGTTCCTCTTTCAGCTGATGTGATGGCTCCTACTTGTTTTAATCCTTTTTTGGCAACAACTTTTTTAGGTCTTTGTACAGTAGTTACAGCAGTTTTGTCCATGTTCCTAATGTCGTTTGGTGAGATCAAGTAGTTTTGCATACAGTGCTGCAAATTGCTAAAAAATAATGTAACATTCTGCTTATTGAAATTTGTTGCTCAACTTAAACTAGTAGCTTCAGGTTGCCTTATGGAAATATTTGGGTGGCGCTTTATAAATCCTGTAAACCAATCCTTACCAGCTTGTTCCTTTACAACCCAAGAGTTGGGAACTTTTATATTATTTTTAACTGCAAGCTGGAAAGCAAGCTTTTTTACTTCAGTAGGAGTTAAACCAAAATAAATTTCTGCTGCTCGCAACAGGTATGTGACAAGTTCTTTTTCTACTTTGGCAATATCTTTTGACTTTTTTTATTCTATAATGTCCATGCAGGTGGAGTTTTGATTTTTTTCAATTAGATCTGTTATAGAACCATGTGATGGGTTAGTAATAATAATTTTTTTACAATAACGTGTTAATGTTCTGTAATTAATGCCATGGTTTTTTGCTACTGATCTAATAGAAATGTTGTTAAGCTTTACATCTTTAATAGCACACATAATGACATCTCCAGAAGTATAACCTCTATTAGTTTTTCTTTTAAAATTTCGTACCATGTTTTTACTAAGCAAAGAAAAATATTTGCAAATAATGTATGTACAAGACGTATATATATATATATATATATACACATACATATATATATATACATATATATATATATATATATATATATATATATATATATATATATATATATATATATATATATATATATATATATATATATATATATATATATATATGTATATGTATATATGTATGTAAACAATGTACAAACAGTTGAACTTCTGTATTCCTTTTTCTAAAGTTATATTAAACATTGGATCACAATTTAAAGTTATACACATTGAAATATAAATTATTTAGATTATAGATATTTAGTTAAACAAATATAACACGCTAACTTTAGATTTTTAAATAATATACTTAATAATACGGAATTAAAATATTCCTCAATAATACGGACAAATAAACAAGGAATATCTAAAAGCGGCATTTAGTTTGCAGCACACGGAGTCGGGGCAGTTGTGACAACCATCCATATATTTTGTGACAAGCAACCCCTTCTATGTAAGTTGTAAGACACCTGTAAATTTACCTAAAAGCGTATGAATTTCATGAGAATTTTTTATGAATTAAGTTACTCAAATGAATAAAAAACTTTAAAGATGTAATTCAAAGCGCAATAAAGTAATTTTCGTTTGGTAAAAGAAAATTTGAGCAAAATTTAACTTTTTCATATCAAAAACTTATAAAAACAAATAACTTGTTTTCTACACGCTAAAAAAAGCTGAAAATTACAGTGAAAAGGTTTTAATACAACATTTTGATTGTATTATTTTAAAGTTCTAAATCTTATCTACATTTCTTGTAATAAACTTTGTGACAACCAAGCCCATGTGACAACCAACCCCGCTCTCCCCTATTCCTTTAAAAATATGTCCTAAAGTCAGACCCATTGAAAGTTTATTGTTTTTGGGTAAGTGTAAGATTTTTGGTGTACTTTTGTTTCATTAGTTAAAACTACAAAAATGAATAGGAGAAAAGCTAAAAGAAATGGACAATTCTTTTCACTCTTCCCCAATATGACCGCCAGGATAAAAGTTGTGTCACTCAAACAAATTATGGTTTAGTATAACACTTAGAACCATAGAAGTTGTTTCCAGTTGTTTTTAAAATCAAAATGACTGTGGTACATAGCTTTTTTTAACTTTTTAAAGTGATTTTTTCTATTTTTAACTATTTTTTTAGGTTTTAATTTCTTTTTTGTATAACTATTTAATTTTTACACAATGTGAAAGATTTTATTTAAATCTAATGAAAAAAGTAAATACAAAAAAATCATTTTGACTATTAAACAGACAAAAAATTCAATATAAATTTATATATATGACAATTACACTCAATTTCTGGTCATTTTTGAAGTTCATTATTTGCGCCACTTTGTACAAAGTGTACTGAATAAAGGTTGATTTTTGTAAGAGTATTTACGCTTTATGTTATTAAAACTAAGATAAGAACGATCAAAATATGTAATAGATCAAAGATTGAGAAAGATATTGTTCTTAAGCTGCTGCAAAGTTCTATTTTTTTATTTGGTCTAGGAATTAATTCGTGCGGTTTGACAAGGGATTACGAAACTAGCTTATTGTCTGAGCGTTTCATTTAGCCACGCATGCGTGCGAAGATCACTGTTATTGCGCATCATTTTCATTATAAATCATTTGATTTAAGCGTAAACACCACTATTTCTAATTTAACTGATAATGTTGATTTTTGCTCCTGATAAAGTGTTTTTGCAGGGGATTCTTCTTCATTACTTTAACATGAAGAAAAGTGCTACCGAAAGTCATCGTACTTTGGTTAAAGTTTATGGTGACCATGCTCTAGCTGAGCGAACGTGTCAGAAGTGGTTTGCACGGTTTAAAAGTGGTGATTTTTGTTTGGAAGACCAAGAGCAAGCAGGACAGCCGAAAAAATTTGAAGATGCAGAATTGGCAGCATTGCTCAATCAGGATTCTTGTCAAACGCAAGAGGACCTTGCAAAATCGTTAGGAGTTGAGCAATCAATAGTTTCCAGACGCCTCAAAGCCATGGGTATGATTCAAAAAATGTCTAATTGGGTTCCACATGAATTGAAAGACAGAGACAAGGAAATAAGAAAGACCATTTGTGAATTGCTGCTTGAAAGACAGAAAAGAAAGGGATTTTTGCATCGAATTGTTACTGGTGATGAGAAATGGATTTATTACGAGAATCCTAAACTACGAAAGGCCTGGGTAAAGCCAGGTGAACCAGGTCCATCACAACCCAAACGGAATATTCACTGTGCAAAGGTTATGCTGTGTATATGGTGGGATATGAAAGGTGTGGTGTACCATGAGCTTCTGACACCTGGTAAAACTATTAATGGAGAACGTTATCGACGACATGCATTTGAAGCAAGCTCTGGTCATAAAACGACCAGATTGGGGTAACAGACATGATAAACTCATTTTTCAGCATGATAACGCTCAACCACATGTCGCAAAACCTGTCAAAAACTATTTGGAAAATGTCGGATGGGAAGTGTTACCCCACCTGCCGTATTCTCCGGACATTGCTCCTTCTGACTACTACTTGTTCGATTGCATGAATAACAATTTGATTGGACAGCGCTTCACTTCTTCAGAAAATATCGAAAAATGGATCTCTGATTGCATCACTTCTAAGGATGAAGCATTTTTTCGACACGGAATTCGTAAATTGCCGGAAAGATGGGCAAAAGTATTGACTAGCGATGGACACTATTTTCACTAATGTATTCATCCATTTAGTTTTTGAAATAAACCTTCAATTTTCAATTAAAGACCAAACAAATTAATTCCTAGACCAAATATTATCTCATATGTATTTTTTAATATTCTTTTTTTATAAATGACTTGTTTTTTATTTGACTATTTTATGTTTTTTATTTTAGTATATATAATACATTATAAATATGCTATATATTATATGCAATCCATGATTATCTTTATATATTCCTTAGCTTTATATAAAATGCTATCCTTATTTGATTGAAAATGAATCTTTAGATACAAAAAAGTATCTACTTTATATATTTATAATAATGTCAACTTCATCAGTGTGTCTACAACAAGTTCGTTGTTGTTGTTGGGAGCGATTTGGAATAAATTCAAAATCTCTACAATATGTAAACAGTACAGTGGAAGAGTTGATGAAATTATGCGTGTTTCATGGATATTCGAAACTAATAGAAGATTTTTCAACAAATATATGTTCAAGTCGTTGTAGAAATCTGTATTTGCTCAAGACTGGAAAATATCCAAGAATGGCTTGGGGAGAAAAGATATCCAAGGTAAAGATAATATTTATTTAATTTTTTTTTTTTTTAAATAAAGTTAGGGAATGGAGGTGTATTTGTAATACTAATAATTAATCTTAGAATTTTTCTGTTTCTATTTTTTTAAATTAAATTTATATTTATAACAAAGTTTTTTGGAATAGTATTAGTTTTTAAGAATAATGGAACATCAAATTAGTTTAACGAGTTTAATTTTGAAATTATATGTTTAAACAAATGCATTAATATTTATATAAATTATATTTTCAAGATTGATTGGACGAAAAAGACTGGCAGGATGAATGTTCAAAATAAATCTGAACCAGAAACAGAAATGAAAACTAAAAGGATTTTATGTTCCGGCTGTTTTTCTAGCATTGGAGCAGGGTTACCACATCAGTGTGGGAAAGAAACAGCTGTTTCTAATCTTATAAGTTTAGCTTTTGATCTTGGTTATCTTTAACAAGTTGCAGCAGGAATACTTAAGAGAAAAATGGACACTGACAAAATAGCATATGGATCCAACTTTTATATATCAACAAGAGGAAAACCACTAACTATAAAGGTTGGTACGCCTGAAAACAAAACTGATAGGCGATCTATCAGACAATTATCTGTTCAAATTGTACAAGAATTGCAAATTGTTTTAGAACTCTCACATGATAAAACAAAAGATATGATAGCAGTTCTAAGAAAAGGTATGGATAAAAGATCATCCATTGAATCAAATATCTTTGAAAAACTAAATGAAATCGAAGAATCCATCTCAAAGTTTTATGAAGTTGAAAAGGTAATGGATTATATAAGTATTGACTTATTACAAAGTACCAAAGAAAAATATTTAAAATAGTATTTGTTATTTAGAGTGAGTTCTTGGGACCAAATGAATCTGTTCTTCGTAGAGATGTTGTATTTGTTCAAGAAACATCAAATTTCATTTTGAATATAATTGAACAGCGGAAAATGGATCCATTTAGTACTCTTGTACAAATTTCTTTAGACTCAGGGGGTTCATTCTTGAAAGTTATTGTAAATATATTTGATCCTGAAGATAATAATGTAAACTCTGGAAGGTTTCTAAACAGTGGAGTTCAAAGATGCCAGATACTTGGAATCACAGAAAATGTTCCAGAATCAAATTATAATTTACGACTTATTCTAGAAAAACTAAACTTGCAGAAAGTTCAATTCAATATAGCCTTTGATTTAAAATGTGCTCATTCAGTATTTGGTTTATCATCTCATGCTGGTTAGAGAGCATGTCTTTGGTGCGAGGGGCTCTCAACAACAGAGTCCTTGGATGTTTTAAGGTCAGTCTGAGAAAGTTTCGTTTTTTTTCGTGTTATTTTTGTTTAAACGCGTGTGACGTGTTTTCACCTCATGAGATTGATCTTATTAAGAATTAGACGTTAAGTGTATCAATATTAAAGGCCAACATTGTTTTTATAGAAACAGCCGATAATAGATAAAAATATACATCTATCAAATCTATACATTCATATTTAACAAAAAATAGTACTTTATTTTTATTAAATATAAATGATTATATTTACCTATTTAAAGTGTAAGTTCTTATTGAACTTGAGGTTCCAAAATATAACATCCTTTTTGAGAATACTGCTCAGAAATGCTTTTATTGGTTCAACCAAATTTTTCTTAGGGAAAATATTGGACAATTTACTAGATCTTTCTTCATACTTTTTTTGAATGATGGATTTCTTTAAGCCTTTTAAAATTTTAGCTTTCGTATAAAAACACTTATAGAGTTTAGCTAATTTCTTAGGTTCGAATTTAAATGTTCCAAACCTATTCAACTTTGTGCACTTTTTTTTTTTGTGCAAAATTCGAAATTTGCACTGTAGAAATAGGAAAAGTGTATTAAAATACCCCCTAAAAGTCTTTTGACTTTTTAAGAGGTATTTCTCACTCGCTTATAATTCAAAAAAGCTAAAGGATGACACTGGTGTATATTTTTCCTGATAATTTTATTTTTTCACTTTTCATTACCCCAAGCACAGGCTACATCTTAACATTTGACTCTAACAAATCAGGAGATAATAACTTACTTGAGTTTAGGAAATAAAAACTTATAGATAACATTAGGTAGTAAAATATTTTCTTTCTAAAACAAAATACAGTTAAAGATTGTCTTTTAAGTTGCATTAAAATTAGGTTTACTGAAAGTTGACAAAGGCTGATACTGGAAGTTGACAAAGGCTGATATAACCTTGGATATATCAGCCTTTATCAACTTCCTAAATTTTTCCAAAGTATTTTCCAAAAATTAACAATGGAGAAGCTGGATGAAAGAATGAAATTTAGCAAAACCCTATTGTGAGATTTAACACAATTATTTAAAGTGATCAATTACAGTATTGGTAAAAAAAGATTAATTAGTTTTTAATATTATCATTTCTTACCTTTGCGATGAAACAATCTGCTTCAAGGAAGAAATTTAAAAAATTTCTCTCTTATATTTGTATAGGTTTTATTTACACCCACCACCAATTAAAACTTCAAGGTTGAGTAAAGATAAATAATTGATGAAAAGCATTTGGATTTTGCAACTTTTCCTTGTACTTTCAAAACTTGTCTTGTTTTTTATCATTATTACACTTGCTGAAAAATGAAAATTTCACAAAACTTTTAGTAGTAATTGAAAAATTAACAACTTAGATGTATGTATGAATGCATGAATGTATGTATGTATGTATGTATGTATGTATGTATGTATGTATGTATGTATGTATGTATGTATGTATGTATGTATGTATGTATGTATGTATGTATGTATGTATGTATGTGTGTATGCACATATGTTCCTGCAAGTATTTATATTTTGAAGATTTTAAGACATGCTGGGTTAACATATACCAAGTATATTACACAGAAAATGAATCATAAAAATTAGAAAAGATTAAGTGAAACATTAAATTCATTTTCAAGTAAAAATCAAAAACAAAAAGATAAACATAGCAACAAGACAACTGGTTTAACATATTTTCATGTAAAACTTTCAAGCTAGAAAATGATTTTTGTTTTGCTTGAAACAGCTGCAAAACATTTAAAAATTTAAAATTTCATGTCAAATAAAATGTAAATTTGATCACATGGTTTCACCAGACAAAAAAAATCTTAATTACGCTTATCGACTTTATTGCTCAAAGTGCCCTTAACTATGATTGCTTCTTTTAGTCGTGTTAGGGATGACGCCGGAAGGTTATAATAATTGTCAGATTTTCTAATCGTACTACAAATCACTAATTGTACAAGTGGATAATAACAATTATCGAAGTGTACTAGACTGAACATTACTGGAAAAGATGTGCATAGAGATCATTTTGTTTATTTTTAAAGATATTCTCCTTTTTCAGAAAAGACAAAATCTGTCATAACCCATAATGTGGTAAAAAATGAATATTTTAATTTTTAACAGCTTTTGCCTGGTTACGCTCTTTTTAGTGAATTGTTTGCCAAAAAAAGTTATGCTTAATAGAAATGTTTAGTGGTGCAACTGAACACTCATAAAAGCGAGACATGTCTTAAATCACCAGAGTCAGGAAAATTGAGATCTCTTAAAAACCTGGATTATTGGTTTTCCAAATATGCTGAGACTGGATTCAACAAAGCCCTTATGAAAGATTGTATGAATGTAATAAATCCCAGAGTTATCTACTTAGAAGAAGATTCTAAAACTTTAATACAGTACCTTGTCGCTCCACCAGAACTACACCTTATGATAGGATTTGTTTCATTACTAGGAACTCTTTTATTAGATCTATGGCCTGGTTTTGATGAGTGGTTGAAATCAAAAAATATTCTTCAAAGAGGTTACCAAGGCAGAGGTTGGGATGGCAACAACTCAAATGCTGTCATTAAAAGTCTTAATGAATTAGAGCTTGCCATTAAAAACACTCATTATCATTTCTTTTCCTTTGTTGAATGTCTTAAAAACTTCAGATCTGTTAAAGATGCATGCTTTGTTAACACTTTAGAAACTGGAATTGAAGAATCTATCTCCAAGTTAAAGAACTCGTTTATCTCTACACAACAGCTAGCTTTAATCTTTGGTAAAAAACTAAGTTTGACTTGGAAAATTCATAATATTTTGTGCCATGAAGTTCCATTTGTCAAGTATCATAGATGTGGTTTAGGAAGATATGCTGAACAATGTGGTGAATCAATACATGCCAAGTTTAAACCAACCTTGTCTAGATATAAAAGAAGTGAAGGACATTCAGAGCATAGTAATAAACTTTTGGTAGCTGTTAAACATTTTGGAGGAAGTAGAATAATGTGTGTGTTTTTTCTTTTTCAATTGAAAAAATAGAACTTTATATTTATTGTTTGACTATATTATTACAGTGGTGGCCAAAAGTCTTGGAACAACATATTTTATGTTATGATAAATTTTTATACTAAAAATAATAAACAATAACAGTAAAATAAATAAAAAAATAAATAAGTTGTAAGTATTTTTTTAAACAACATTCTCTTTAAAAATATACCTCAAACCTTCAAAATTTATACTTTAGATCAAAAATAAATTTTTTTGGTGGTTAAATGTTTTGTTCCAAGACTTTTGGCCACCGCTGTACTTGGTAAAAAAATGACAATTAAAATAATGAAGAAATAAAAACTGATATTTTTTTTAAATTTTGATTTCAGCGCTGAAAAATGATGGTAGACTTATTGCTCCTCCCACTTTTGACGTATAGTTAAATAAGGCAACCAACTATAGTTTATTTTTCCTGAAATATCTATAATGGTTGGTTGCCCCCACTCTTATGCAGACCATAGTAGCCCCTATTTCCGACTACTATTTTAGTCCTTTAAAATAGCCAAGAAAAGTTAAAAAAAAAAGCTATGTACCACGGTCATTTTGATTTTAAAAACAATTGGAAACAACTTCTATGGTCCTCAGTGTTACATTAAACCATAATTTGTTTGAGTGACACAACTTTTATCCTGGCGGTCAAATAGCGGAACAGTGTTTTCCCCAAGATATAATGAAACTGAATTGAAGATATTGGATGAAAGATTATTGTTTTTTTTTTTTTTCATAAAATCTATTTACTGTGATACTACCCGAAATATTTTAATTCATTTGGGTAACATTTATAGGTTTCCTAAGGTCATAAATGTTTTACTATTACAGAAAATAAAGCAAGCATGTACAGTGGTGGCCAAAAGTCTTGGAACAACATATTTTATGTTATGATAAATTTTTATACTAAAAATAATAAACAATAACAGTAAAATAAATAAAAAAATAAATAAGTAGTAAGTATTTTTTTAAACAACATTCTCTTTAAAAATATACCTCAAACCTTCAAAATTTATACTTTAGATCAACAAAATAAATTTTTTTGGTTGTTAAATGTTTTGTTCCAAGACTTTTGGCCACTGCTGTATGGTCTCTTGATAGTAATAATGTTTCAAGACAGATTTTACTTGATTTTAATATTTACTCTTTGCATGTAGGTTACCATTTTGCTTGTTTACTTCTAACAAGTTTATTTTAAAACATTTGGAAGTTTGTTAGTGTATTACACTGCTTTGAAATTTGACCGCCAGGTTGAAGTTTGTGTCAATTATAAAGTTCTGATTAATATAGTCTTTACTAACTTATAGTAATGGGAAACAATTGAGTTTGAAATCAAAATCGCATGCTATGTAAGTGTATTTTCAAAAAAAAAATCTTATATTTCATCTATTTTTTATTTGTTAAAAATATACAAAATGCGCTGAAAAATCCTGGGAACTACACAGTTTTATACAAAATACAATACAAAGTTCACAGGAAATGTTGACAAGATTTAGTTTTTGCTGCGTCTATCTGGAACATAAAGGTGCATAATCAAAGAAGTTAACTACAGTTTCTGAACTTATCATTCAGAAAATATATGCTTTTGTTAATTACAAATATGATCCTAACTTAGAAGCATATTCTACAATGATTTGCTCTACTTGTCAAAGAAACCTTCACCTACTTGACTCAGACAAAAGTACTGCAAGAAGTTCTTGGTTACGAAAAGTATCCAAGTTATCAAATTAATTTTAAAAAATTTTTATTTTAAGCCCTTTTACTTTAAGGTTATTCAAAAATATCTTATAAATGGTATTGTGTTTGAACAACAAATATTCTTTAAAAAAAAAAAAACATCACATCAAAACTGATTTAATAAAATTACAGTTAAAATTAAATCATTGAAATAACAAAACCAAATTTATCTTTACAGATTCATGTAGAATCAGTAGTCAGACATGGTGTTGATATATTAGATGCTATTCAATCTACACAACCTGAAACTGTTGATGACAGAAATGCAAGTTTATGCTGTCAAATTTTTGGTATTTTAGGTAAAAATCTGATGTTTTAAAATTATTTGCATTATAATATATCACATTTTGCATGTATGAGTGTATGTATGTATGTTTGTGTGTGTGTTTTTATGTATGTATGTATGTATGTATGTATGTATGTATGTATGTATGTATGTATGTATGTATGTATGTATGTATGTATGTATGTATGTATGTATGTATGCACAGTGTCCTCAATAAAAAATGGGACAGCATGATTTTTTAAAAAAAGCAAACAAAATTAATTTTTTCTCAAATATTTTTTAACTTTATTAAAAATATGTTAAATAATAACTTCTATTACACAATATTGGTCATTAAAAATTTTAAAAAAGTCAACAAAACAGTTAGACTTATAATAAAACTATGGAATTAGTAAAAATCAACTAAAATAGGAAAATTCAGCTTTTCTAATTGTTTTCATCTATGTTGTTTAATATAGAATGCTTAATGCAATTACATTTTCCCTTGATACAACTAAACAGAAATTCAATCAGTTTTAAGTATAATATTCATTTTTAATACTTGTTCACATAACCTTTTGCATCAATAACCGCTTGGCATCTGTGGGGCATGCTTTCAACTAGTTTTGTTAACAAGCTTCTTTTGTTAACAACTTCCAGTGAATTCCAACCTTTTAAAAGTGACAAAAGTAATTCATCTTCATTACAAGGTGTTCTGTCTTTTAGTTTCGAATCAAATATAGACCACAGGTTCTCAATCGGATTAAGATCAGGTGATTGTGCTGGCCACTTAAAAGTAGGTATACCAGCCTGGTGTATATATCTTTTATTTTTTTTTTCTGAATGCTTTGGGTAATTGTTTTGCTGAAATATATAGTTTCCATCTGGAAATAGATGTGTTATACTAGGTTTTAGTTGGTGAACTAAAATATAATGGTACTTATGTTGATCCATAATTCCTTCAACTCTGTACAGGTTTCCCACTCCATGAGCAGCAAATGCACCCCTAACCATGATTTTTTTGTCATGTTTTACTCTAGCATGTGTGCACTCTGGATTACATGGTTCACTTTTTTTTTTTCAGATACTTTCTCGATTACCATATTGTAGCACAAAAGGTGATTCATCTGTCCATATGATACGTTTCCATTGGTCTAAAGTCCAGCTTAAATGATTTCTGCACCATTTTAATCTCTTAACACGATTTTTCTTGTTTATAAAAGGCTTTATTGTTTGTCACCCTGAAGTAAACTCTTCACTTTTCTTTATTCTTGCAACAATTGTATTGTTACATAAGTGTTCGAGGTTTAAGTTTTGCTTTATCTGACTCACTGATATCCTACAATTCTTCACTTCCCTAATAATCAATCGATCTTCTCTTTCTGTTGTTTTTTACTTTTTTCCTGACCCTGACTTTCTGCTAATTGAATTTTGAGAAGTAAATCTGGACACAACTCTCTGAACTGTAGATTTTCCACATCCAACTTGTTTGGAAATTTTATGCGAAGAGCAATCTGCATTGTACATTTGAATTATTCTACCTTTATCAAAGTCTGAAACATGTTTTTTCTTAAATTGGTAAATATGAATTTTAACTGTTTAACAAATGATATAGTTCAAACTAAATACTAAAGTACCAAAAGTATGAATGTCTTATACCTATTTAATGATTGAGTTTTTGTAGTAGTAAAATCAAAAGTATCTAACTTTGCCATTGTTGCCATTTAATTATATTTTTTAATTACATAAAATTGTTAAAAAAATTAATTTAAATAAAGTAATATAAATTTTTTTGAGTCAAAATCTCATTTCGAAAAGTTAAAAACAACTTTACTTCGCAAAAAAAACAATATAAAATCACATGTATTACTTTATAATGAGGAAAACTTTAATGGGAAATAAAAAATATAATGTTTAAGATATTCTTTTTTAATTGTTGTTAAATTGCGGGTCCATCTCCTTTTTTTTTCAATTTCTTTTTATTTTAAATATTAAAATAGTGTAAATATGTTAAGTATCTAACATTGAAAACCAAAAATGTTTAAAAATTTTATGGTACAATCAACTTTACTATAAAAAATGTATAAAATTTTTTCATTTATTTTAGTTTTCTAACAATTCTGCAATTTAATTGAATTTGAAAAGTTTAATCAATTATTTTTGTTTTTTTTATTAAATAGTATAGTCATCATTTGTTCTAATTTTGTAATTAAGAAAAAAAATTTTAAAATAAGTGATAAAACATTGATTTTTATGACTTTTAACAAAAAAGTCATGCTGTCCCTTTTTTTTTTGTATGTATGTATGTATGTATGTATGTATGTATGTATGTATGTATGTATGTATGTATGTATGTATGTATGTATGTATGTATGTATGTAATATATACATTATTTGCAACAGAAAATGTAATAAGCTTTTATAATTCTTTAGTTTACTCTTTATTCACTTTTAAATTACAAACTTTGTAATGTACCATTTTTCCTAACTTTCTAATTTAGCAAGATAATTCTTATATCTCGCATATTTGTAACTATAATGCTTTACACATTTAAAAAAAGATAGATGTAATCTTCAATTATTTTATTATTGTTCGTATTTTGTATGTGAATTTCCTTTTTTATAAATTCTTGTCAACTTTTTTTTAAGGTGCAGGAAGACCTCATAATTGGTGTAAAAGTCAGGGAGTTGTAAACCTTGCTGATTTAGCCTTCGGTATTGGAGCTTTACAGGCAGAAACTTTTGAACAGTTGGCTTCAAATATTATCAAGAATAAAACGGAGAAAGAAAATTTAATACAAGGGGCAACATTCAATCTATCAACTGGTGGTAACCCAATTCGTATTACCGTAGGAATCTCGGATTTGAAATCAGAAAGAACCAAATCTGCAAATATGATGCCTTTTCAGATGCTGCTGACTTTAGAGACTGTTTTAGAACCTTTCAAAGCAGGAACTCAGGTTTGGTTTCCAGTCTAAAGAGTTCATTCAGACCAAATTGCATTACCAAAAATATATTTGGGACACTTGAAGAACTTCAGTCATATGTTGAATCCTTTTATACTGCAGAATTAGTTGAGTTTAGAGGAAAGGCAGAGTCAAAAATTGACTGTAATTTGGTTTTTGTTAAAAATACAAGTGATTTTGTAATGCATACTATAAACGAAAGGAAACTAAACCCTTATAAAGCATTTGTGAATATAGCTGTAGAGGGAGGTGGAAGTTTCCTGAAGGTTGCATGTTATGTGTTTGATCCTGAAAATCTGCATTCCTGTTCTTCAAAGTATCAAGATAGTGGAGTTCAGCGTATCCATATTTTAGCTATAGTTGAGGGCATTCCTGAATCCAACTGGAATTTAGGACTGATTCTATCAAAACTTAAGTTTCAGGAAGTAAACTATTATATAGCATTTGACTTAAAATGTGCAAATGCTGTACTGGGTCTGTCTACACATTCTGGTAAATATTTGGAGATTGTAGGACATTTCGAAGTCTTGATTACTGGGCTCAGAAATATAAAGATGATGGATGCCCACACACAAAAATGTCAAATTATTACAATTTAGTTAATAAAAGAATAATTTATTTGGATGAGAATCCTGAAAAATTAATTATTCTTAAGATAGCTCCACCAGAATTACACTTAATGATGGGGGCAGTTGGAGTTTTAGGAAAAGTATTTTTGTTCCTCTGGAAACCTGGTTTTAAAACTTGGTTGACTTGTCATCATATGATCTTTCAAGGCTACCACGGAATTGGTGGGATGGAAATAACTGAAGTATAACAAAATACTTGAAAAGTTAGATTATTTTGAACAAGCTGTGATTAAGGAAATCCCAATATACCAACATCTAATATTAGCTGTAATTAACTGCTTGCAAGCTTTTAAATCAGTAAAAGATGCTGCTTTTGGTAAAGATTTAAAACCAGAATTTGAAACAACTATTAATAATTTTGCTGTTATTTTTAAATCCCTGCAAAATGACATCCATAATGCAAACATAGAGGGATTAACCTTATCTACAACATGGAAAATATATATTATTGTGAGCCACATTGTTCCATCTGTAAAACATAACATGGGACTGGGAAATTTTGCAGAACAGGCTGGCGAGGCAGTGCATGCTAAATTTAAACCTACCTGGAAAAGATATAAAGTCAGTTCAGAACATGTTAAACATGGAGAAAAATTAAAAAAGGCTGTTGTCAATTTTAACACAAGAAGAGTTTGATAATAGTATCATCCATGTTCTAATCTTTATTGTAAAATATATGAATTAAAAAAAAAGGATGAAAATTGACTATTTTTTATACTTAGCATGCAGTTTTGATTTCAAAGTCAATTGTTTCCCATTACTATATGTTAGTAAAGACTATATTAATCAGAATTTTTTAATTGACACAAACTTCAACCTGGCGGTCAAATTTCATAGCAGTGATTAATGTGTATTGGACTATATGTCGCTGTTGCTATTACATTAAAGTTGTATTCAGTTGATTAAGATAACATTTTTTCCGTTTGTGGAACCTATTTTACTAACCAACAACCAATTTATCTATGTTAATAAAAATGTTTGTTTAAAGTTTTTTGATAACTAAGTAGTTATTTGTAATGGAGATAAAGAACTAGTTTTGTTTCAGAAAGATAGGATGGGATGATGCCTAAGATTCTATACCCTCATCTGAGCTGCAGCACTGTTTTACATTAAGTTATTAAGAGAAAAAAAACACATTCACAAAATACACTTTTTTTTCCAATTAGTTTTTAACATCTCAGCGCTTCTTAATTTAGTGGAAAGAAATTCAGATAAGAGTGTAGAAAGTGAATTTGGCAGTGTAGTGAACAGTGTCTTTTGATACAGTACATTTCTTTTGCACAACTTTCCCATTCATATAGGAAAAAATAATATTTAGTAAATCTACCTTGAAGACCAATTAATATAGCAAACACTTTCAGATGTGAACAAATGGATAATTGATAACGCATTTAAGAGCTCTTTCAAGTTTCATGACTATCAGTGCAACTGGTTAAGCTACTGCAACTGATGGTAACCATTATTTAGCACGTTCTTGAGGCACTAACAACCCAGTAAACACGCTTTAGTTGGTCCAACTCATGGGCCAGTATTGGCTACAGTTGGCTAACTGTTGGCATTTCTCGCCAACCATTAACCGACTGTATACCGCGTGTTTTTGAATCGTAAAAGTTCCCCGTAAGTTTGTAAATGTATATTATAAATATATTCACTTAGACCATGCGACTAATTTTTAAAATTATTCAAATAGATTCATTCATTGATTAAAACTATTCAATAGAGTTAGTTTAGTTTGAAGCTTTTTATCATTTTTTTTTTTTCAAACGCTTTTTCTACCCTTTAATTAAACTTTTAAACTCAAACTCTCGTACACCTCTTAATATAACCGTTACGCTGGTAAGTAGAAATATTTTACATTTATCCATTAGTGACACATTCAGATATAATTTTTAACATTGGTTGAGTTTTCAATTTATTTTTATGATGAAACCATTGTTGTATTTGTATAAGACATTTTAGCTCTATTTTAACTATTATCAAAAGTTGAAATACAGCTAAAATGTATATGTGCGTGTATAGTAGTATGTTTATGTGTGTATTTCTGTATGTATATGTATGTATGTTTGTATGTATGTATCTATCTATCTATATATATATATATATATATATATATATATATATATATATATATATATATATATATATATATATATATATATATATATATATATATATATATATATATATATATATATATACAGAGTGTCTGCCAGATCAGGGGAATTCAGGGAAAAGTCAGGGAGATCAGATATCTGCAAAAAATCTTGGATAATCAAGAAAATTAGGTTGAATTTTAAAAAAATCAGGGAGAAATCAGGGAAAATGGCTCTTCATCAAACTTACATAACTTAAATAAGTTGTACATAGTACATGTAATATAAAAGTTTATTTGGCAGATAGTTTTATGAACTTTATTGCATCAAGCGAATCTTGAATCTTCACTTGCAAAAATGTAAACAATTATACAACCCATATTAAATGTATCAATACTTGATACATTTAGTGTGGGTTGTATTATTGTTTACATTTTTGCAGTTGAAGAGCATTTTTCTAAACAAATCTAGGTCAATTTTTGTGAAGTTGAATTTGGGTAACTTTAAATTAAATCAAGGAAAACAGGTAGAAGATCAGGAAAATATCAGGGAAAAGTCAGAGAAATCCACCTAAAAATATTGGCAGACATCCCTATGTATTTTGTATATATTGCATATAATATATGCCATATACAATATTGACATAATATATGCAGTATATAAATAAATGGTATATGCAATTGCATATACAATATGACATATACATTTCATATTAAGCATATATAACATTTATATATATATATATATATATATATATATATATATATATATATATATATATATATATATATATATATATATATATATATATATATATATATTCATATAATGCATATAATTATAGCATTTTATTAAAAGGGACTTCGACTTCTGAAAACTATGAGAAAACTGTTCAAAATTTTGGGAATCAGGAAAGTAAGGTTTTGGATAAACTATTTGTTTTTTTGTTTTTTTTTTGTTTTACTACTTGTTATACATTGTATATGTGTTACGCATACATACATTGATTATGATGCTGACATATATTGACAAAAGAAAACTATTTATATTTTTTGTAAAAAAAAATAATTTGTGTTTTAACTAAAGTCATAAATGGATGAAGGCTTTAAAAAAATACATATTTCATTTTACAAAAATACACATTTCTACTTTTTTATGCAGATAAAGGTTTTAAATAATGCTCTTTTCCATGGCCTTAATAACACAGCACAAAAATGTGCTAGAATACCATTTTTACAGCAATCAATTCACCTACAGGGATAAATAACATGAATGTTTAAAATTTTAACTCCAAATATTTGAGTTCCATAACACCTTTATCCATGTATGTCTTCAATTTAAAAACTAGATTGTGTTTTTGAAACCAGTTTTCCAATAAGATTCAAATGCAATCAAATATTATTTAATTATTTATGTATGTTTATAGAGAAGTTAGCAGCTTTGGAGTTAAGATTAACAGAACTGGAGCAATAAAATAAGTTTTTAGAAGTTCAAAGTTTTTTGGATAATGAAGATATTGTTGTTCCCCCTGGCCTTCCAATGGAAAGTAAGGAAGATTTGGAGAGGCTTAACCTTATGATACAGATGAAATCTGAGATGGCTCTCTATAAAGTTTGAAATTATTTTTTGTATTATAATGTTTCTAGCAGTCTTCAGGTTGCGTTTAAACTAGTAACTATTAATTTATAAGATCAAAGATAAGTTTTTTTATAAGTCTTATAATTGTAATTTATCAAAGTTAATTTAATAATACCTTAGTTATATTATACCGCATTACATTTTCATTTACCTTTGAAAAAATAGTTTAAATAAAAAAAGTTGTAATATGTAGCATTATTTGTTTTTAGGTCGAATATCTGCGTTCTATTGGCGGTAAAGTTGAACGTCCAAAATACATATGATGTGTGTTGGGAGCCATGTTTTCCAAAAATTTTAGCGTTTTATGTAATCTAAATGGATCTTCAAGTAAGATGATAGCTACTGGAATGGGCAAGGTTAAGTTGCGATGTTATCATTTTGTGTTAAAGTGCTTACTATGTAAGTATTACTAGTTATGTAAATTTTTAGTCTATTAAAGTCAACTGTATTTTTATATTTACAAAAATATGTTTACAACACTAAGAAAGAATATAATATGTTAGTACTTATGACAATTGCCAGTGTTGTCATTAGTTGTGAATTTGTAAGATATTATATTCTCCCTTGGTGACTTGAACTTATTATCATATGCACATATTTTTAAAACTGCTAACCAGTTAATGTAATTCTTGATTTGCAAAGTATACGTATAAGAGCTTAAAAATAACTTAAAAATAATTTATATTTAAACAAAAAATAAATTGAGTTTTTAAATTTATTTTCATTTTATTCTTTTAGCAGCAGTAAGAGTTCAGTATCTTAATTCCAAGGATAAAGATATTTACCCGATGGTTTCAAGATGGTTTCAGGGTGCAAATGATCAAGGAGATGGGCGAATAAATAGACAGACGAAAAGCAAGGTTATAAAAAATCAGTTGCAGTTAATCAATGAAAAGAATATTTAGTTATTATTTTCTTTTGAAAATTTATAAAAGCTTATTTTTCTTGATTTTATTTATAAATCTAATTTTTTTTATTATTATTAATAATTATCTAATAAATCGCCACGTTTTTAAATATTAGCGTTTTACAATATTGTTTTTAATTAAAGTTGCCAATATTAGTTTCAAACCTTTAATAATATTAACTACAATAATAGAATATCTTTAGTTCTTTATTTGTAAATATTTTTCTTTAATGGTCTGGAAATAAAAGTGTAATGATAAAAAATTTGTTCTTTTTTTTGTATTCAACTAAGTTATCTATAAATAATACAATATTTTGTGTCGACAGTAGTACTGTTTGGTAAAGTCTGATATACAAACAATCACTATTAGATAGAAAATTAAATATTAAAAAGCAAAGTTATACTTTGTTATTAAGCAATATTCAAAACATGATTTATAACTTTTGCACTTTCAATTTAAGCGCGAAAGTGAATTTAAGAAATCGCGAAAAAAAATCATATAGTTGGGCCGGTAATGGTACCAACTGTTAGCCAACTGTTTTATTACTGTTGGGCCGTTAATGGCAAACAATTGTTTAAAAACAGTTGGCTAAGTGTTGGTAAAAGCGTTACGTTTTTTTCACGGTACCAACTAAATAGCCGACTGTTGGCCCAACTGTAGCTAATAGTTGGTTATTAGGATCGGGCCAACTACTTACCAACTGTTCGATGTTTACTGGGAAACTACCTCCAGTTAACCACATATGCTGCTACAATTAGCAATATCATCTTCTTGGTCAAAGAAGGGAATTAGATTTTATGAAGGTCATTTTATTGAAAATGGTTTGTATGAACATAATTTGCTAGGAGAGTCCACTGTTGTAATCTTGAACCTAAAACTTTTGTCTAGTTTTTTGAAAGATCCTTTTTAAAAGGAGATAATCTAAGTTATTTAAGGGTGAAAGATCCTTTTTAAAAGGAGATAATCTAAGTCATTTAAGTCCTTAAATGTTAGTTTTCTGATTTGCTGAAGTTGTCTGCAAAATGTGCAAAATGTAAGCAGCTTGTTACATTTAAGAAATAAGTTACATCTAAAAATATATAGTCCACTGGACTGAAAAGTCCCATTTTCAGCCATTTAGGGATGGTTTGTAACACTTTTTATTGATCTGATATTAACAGCAAATAAGGCCATTAGATATTTTATTATTATTTTTCTTACTGTTGTTATCTCTATTATATTCTTATAATTATCATTTTCATTATTATTATTAAATTATAATTACTACTATTATTCCAATTGTTATCATTGTTACTATTATTTCTCTAATTGTTATTCTTATCATTGTCAATATTATTATTATTATTATTGTTATTATTATTATTATTATTATTATTGTTATTATTATTATTGTTATTATTATTATTATTATTATTATTATTATTATTATTATTATTATTATTATTATTATTATTATTATTATTATTATTAATAGTATTATTATTATTATTTTTATTATTATTATTATTTTTATTATTATTATTATTGTTATTATTATTATTTTTATTATTATTATTATTATTATTATTATTATTATTATTATTATTATTATTGTTATTATTATTATTATTACTTTTATTATTATTATTATTATTATTTTGTCATTATTGTTATTATTATTGTTATTATTATTATTATCATTATTATTGTTATTATTATTATTATTATTATTATTATTATTATTATTATTATTATTATTATTATTATTATTATTATTTTTATTATTATACATTTTTATTAGATAAAGTAGAAAGGATTTAAATTTTTATTAGATAATGTAGAAAGGATTTAAAGTAGAAAGGATTTTAATTTTTTAAATTGTTTATATTTTGTTTGTTTTAGTTTTTCTTTTTGCAGTTTTATTTTTATTATCTTATTTGTTAGAAGGAAAATAGGGGAATGGATGTTATTTAAAGTTATGCTAATGCTATTTTCATAAAATGGTTATTACTACATTGAAATTTCTGTGATGCTATTAACTATTTTTGTTCTTTTTTAGAAAATTTAGAAAAAAAATTAAACTTTTGTGCCAACACTGACATGGAATGTCACATGTTTTGTATGTAAAGGTTAAATTTTGTTATGAGGATTAAAGTTCTTATGAAAAAAAAAAAGAAGGTAAAGAGTATTGTTTGTAAATATATATTTTGAATCTTTAAATTTTCTTGCGTCATTTTTAAAATTTTTGTTTGCACACATTTATTGTTTGCATATATGCTTTTTTGATATGTATGTGTATGTTGAAATAAGTGCCTTTTAGTTGTTTTATCAATGTGTTTTTATAATAATGTAAAGTGTTTTCTTATTGTTTGTGTATGTGTTTATATGTGTTATAAAATTGTTTTAAAAATGTGTTTAGATATGTATATAAGCTATATATTTAACCTTATATACATATTTAAACACATTTATTGTGTTTATAGTAGATACATATGTTTATATTATGTTGTTTCCGTGTTTTGAAAGTGCTGTGACTTGGTAAAGGTGTAGAGCAAGATTTGTCAACTTTGCCAGCTAAGTAATGTACTTTTAACAGAGGTTTACACGATAGTGTTTAGTGTCAAACTGCTACTGCTTTAGGTCTTGCTGTTTTCAAGCCTTTATTATTAAAAATTGTTCTAAAAATACATAATAATGTATTTTAATAACATTTTGCATAATGTTTTTACTTATGTTTTGTTATATATGAATGTTATCTTACTCAAGTTATATTATATACATATTATATTAACTTATGATGTGTGCTATTGTTGTGTGTTGTTGCTGTGATGTTTTTTTGTTATCTTTTGAGTTAATAGACATTTGGCTTATCTTCATGTTGGTGTTTATTATTAAAAATGGAAAATAGGTAGTTTTATTAAAAATCACTGCTTTTAATCATTCACTAAAAGCCAATACAAATTATTTTGCCATATATACAATTTGTTTTATCTCAATTTGATTTTTTGTCTTTAGCGCTGTTTACTACATGATTTTGCTATAAATATTTTGGAATCATGATGTTCCAGCATAAATTACTATAATCGATATAAGTCGCTATAATCTCCCTTCACATAATGAAGTTGCAGTTGAATTTGTTGGTGAAGATGGTGCACCACCTGCTTCCAGGGAAGTTGTTATTTACCCAAGAGGTCATCCTCTTAAAACTATATCAAGTATGTCTGCCAACTTAGATCCTATGGTTTATCCTCTCTTTTTTCAGAGGGTTGATGCTGGTTGGCATAATCAATTGGTTCACAACCCTGAATGTGCTACATTGGTTAGAAATCATGTTACATTATCTCAGTATTACAATTATAAACTTTCAGTTAGACAATTTTTTTCTTCACTCTTATATGGCAAAAAAACTGTTTCAGCAATATACTGTTGATGTGTATGTTAAAATTGAAGGCCAGCGCCTTGCTTTCATCAGAAATAACCAAAACAAATTGAGAAGCGAGCAGTATAATGTCTTACATGAACATGTAAAGAATTAAATGCAATTGATAGGTTGTTAAAAGATATTTGCAACAACAACTTTCCGTTCGGAGGAAAAATAATTCTTTTTGGCGGTGACTTTAGGCTAATTCTGCCTGTTGTGAAAAGAGGACAACCAGCCGAAATATTAGAATTGTGTATAAAATGTTCTTTAAATTGGAAATGGGTGCAGAAGTTAAACTGAAAATATGAGAGTACAAGATGGGGAAGGTGAATTTTCCCAATGGCTACTAAAACTTGGGAATGGAAAAATACCTGTCAAAGAGGAGGATCCTTTTAAAGGATGCATCGAAATACCAAGTCAGTGCATTATTAGAGAAAATGAATCAATTGTTAAAAAGATTTTTGGAGATGCTGATGAAAATGATTATTCTAAACACGTGATTTTAACACCAACTATTGTTGATTCATTATCAATCAATGAAGAAGTGCTTGAATGTCTGCCGGGTGAGGTCAAAATTTATTTAAGTGCTGATCAAATTGATACTGATGACCTTAATCAAAGAAATAATTTTCCTGTAGAGTTTTTGAATAGCTTAACTCCTTCAGGTATGCCACCTCATTGTTTAAAATTGAAAATTGGTTGTGTAATTATGCTACTTAGAAATTTATATCTCCAAGCTGGATTATGCAATGGTACTTGAATGAAAGTTTGTGCTCTTCAAAATAATTATATTGATACAGAGAATTTGACAGGTGTTTCTGGTGGTAAACGGGTTTTTGTTCCTTGAATTCAATCGGCTTCTATCAGGTTCTAATTTACCTTTTGTTCTGAAACGTCGTGAGTTTCCTGTCAGATTGGCTTATTCAATGACAATTAATAAAAGTCAAGGTCAAACATTTGATGGAGTTGGGGCATATCTCAAAAAACCGTGTTTCTCTCATGGTCAATTATATGTTGCATGTTCAAGAACTAGAGCATTTAATAGTTTACTTTTCAAAATTGATAAACATCTCATTCAAGGTATGGTAGGTGAAAATTGTTACACAAATAATGTAATATTTTCTAATGTTCTTAATTTATAGTCTTTAGACTTTCATTTCGAAAATTTACTGTTTGTAGGTTGTGAGCACATTTTATATGTATAACTTTATTATGTTAATTTTTTTTTCATAGTTTTTTTTTTTTTTTCATAGTATTTACTAAGAGCCAAGACAACATGCTAAAAATGCAATTTATATCTTAATTTGATTTTTCTTTTTTTTATATATATATTGGTATTGTTAATCCTTTTGTACTTCGAAACAGATAGTTACATTTTGGATAAATCTTTATATTAACTGCCATTTCAAAATAGGTTACTATAAATAGGTAAATTGATTTTCAGTTTTTATGTGGTGTTTTTTTTTTTTTTGTTTTTTTTTTGCTATGGTATCATTTTTTTTTGTTATGGTATCATAGTTCGTTTTTTTTTTCTTTAAGATTTACGATTGACGCATTTATACGATTTATAAAAAAAAACCTTATAACCTTTTATTGTAAATTTTTGTCAGGTAAAATGATATAAATATATGCAATTTGTTCAATTTTTTTTAAATTTTCTCTATTTTATGCCTAATAACTTGTTGTACGTAACTTAGGGATCTTTTTAAACGGGGAGTGAATATTGTAGTTTTGCGCATTTGTCAAATATCGAGTTACTTTATTTTATAAGGTATTTAACTAATTAATTAGCTTAGTTTGCATTTGCAACACTTTTTAGAAAAGAAAAAATTATTATACTTGTAAATAATTGTTTTACATTTTATTATTCTGGTAAAAGGTCTTGATCAAAAACTTGATTACTCACACGTGTCCAAAATTGGTCGAAACTACTTTGAAGCCCTCCAGAAAAACCCTTTTGAGGGATGATTTTTGTAATATTCCTGATCACAAAAATGTAAAATTTGAAATCATCTGTAACCCTCCTTGGAAGAAAATTTGATTTGAAAATTACATCCTACATAATAGAGAGAAAATGAGAGCATTCTGTTTATTTTGATTTTCTAGAGCATTCAAATTTGAAAGTTTATATTTAAACATAAATATTATCATATGTGTACATAACTAGATTAAAACATAAAGTAAAGAGCTAAAAAACTTTGTGACATTTCAGGCTCTCAAGTTGTCATTTTTTTCATTTTTTTCATTTTTTTATTGGTCTTTTTTGTTATGTCATTTTTTTTCATTTTTTTTTTCAATTTTTTCAATTTTGTCATTTTTTTTTCTTTTTTTTTTTGTTACTTTGTACCTTTTAAAGATTTAGTTTTCCTCATTGTTGAGATATTTTACAAAAAATGTTCAGTATTAGAATGTCTAATAAAGATGTGAGATGTTTTTCATTTAATTGTTATAATTTTTGGAATTGTGTACTTTGTTTACTAAATAACAAGTTTTTTTAAAAAATCAATACTATTAGGTGGTATAATATTCTTTTAAGTATCATAATTTTTTAATGGTTGTGTTCTGATATTTTATTTTTATATTAATATTTACTTTATTTGTCAAGAAATAGAAGTGAAAAGTTAGTTTTTAAGTAAACCAGAAAGCAGTAAGTGTAAAGTTTTAGTGAAGTTACTCATTTAAACCTGTAAATTTTTGTATAAAACCCATACATAATGGTTAAATGGACTGATGTGTGGTTGGAAAAGTTAGATATGAATCAAGTCAAAATCAAATTATGGGCTGAGAAAAAGAACTCAGAATATGCTGTTTGTAAACTATGTTTAAGTGAGTTAAAATATAGCTTAGTTGGTTTTCAAGCTCTTTTTCAACATTCTTCTAAACCAAAACATAAATCAGTGTCTGATATTAGATTTTCAAATACAGCTCTCCATTTTTATATAGATTCAAAAACAAACTCTACAGGAGAAAAAAAAATTGTAACATTAGAATATTCTACTAATGATAAAATTTCAGCTGCAGAAGCCATGTGGCTATTTAAAGTTGCTGAGAATGATCTTGCTTTAAGACATTGTGACAATACATCAGTTCTATTTCAAAGGATGTTTCCAGATAGTAAGATTTGTCAGGGTTTTACAATGAGTCGCCAAAAAGCTTCATATGTTTTTCAAGATGGTCTTGGACCATTATTAGAGAAACAACTTTGTACCAGTATAACCTCAAGCCCTGCTGCTTTCACTTTGATGTTTGATGAAACAACTACCACTCAGCAGAGAAAACAAATGGATCTTTTATGTCGTTTTTGGTCAGAAGAAGAAAACCAAGTTATCACAAAATATTTAACCTCATTTTTCTTTGGGAGAGCAACAGCTGAAGATGTAAAAAAAATGCTAGCATCTTTATTCCACAATAAAAAATATAACTTACCATGGGGTCGTCTTTTTAATATTTCAACAGATGGTCCTAACATAAACAAGGCTATTTGGAAGTTGTTAAATGAGGAGCTTTGTAGCAATGATTTTAATGGTTTGTTACCATTTATAAGTTGTACATTGCACACAGTGCATAATGCATTTCGAAAAGCAATTATGGTTCTAGGTAAAGATGCAGAGTAACTAGCATTTGATCTACATGCATGGTTTAAGGTAAGGATTTTATTGTTAATAGTAATTTTATTTCCCTAGTTACAATAATACATAATCCTTATGTGTTATTGTAAGTAGGAACTCCAGGTTCAAAAATGATAGATTCTAGAACTCCTAAAGGCCAGTTTTTTTTCTCTATGGAGTTCGGAAGTTCCTAAACATTTTTGGAGCCATTTTTTCACACCTCATTACTCTAGGAAAAACTAGGGAATCTTTGACTCAAAACCCTGGAGTCTTTCTTGGGACTTTCCATCGCTGGATATAATCTATAAATATTAGTATGATTATTTTATTAATTTAGAATGCACCATGCAAAATTGAAGACTTCAAAAAGTTAGCAGAGTCCATTTTTACTGAAGATGAAAGTTTGTTTCTTCGATTTGTCAATACTAGATGGCTTACTCTTTCTGCTACACTTGAAAAAGTCCTCTTACGATGGGAAGATACAAAGAAATATTTTTTGGAATACATTCCAAAACAAAAAGAATATAAAAAGACTCTGACAAACAACAAACGTTTTGTAAGGATTCAGAAGAGTCTAAAGGAAAATGAAAATGTAAGAAATTACATCAGCCTTGTTTTTTAAAATTTTTATGTTTTAAAGAGAATAAGATTAAAGAAGATTTCAAAGAAGATTAAACTATTTACTTTTTTTTTTATAGGAGTTACTTGTGTCTATTAAATTCCTTATTGGTATTGCACCCTTGTTTGAAAAATACTTAATGATATTCCAAGATGAAGGACCACTTATTCATATCTTATTTTATAAAATGAAAGATCTTTTAATATCTTTGATGAAGCGTTTCCTTAAACCTTCTGCTGTTGACAAAAAACTTACTAAAGATCTTTTAAGAATTGATTCCTCAGATTCAACTATACATCTTGAAATAAATAAAATGGATTTTGGTGAGGAAGCAAAAAACCAGGTTAGTATTTTGTTGTTGTTGATACTTGCAGATTTTACTTGGGAGATACTATAATCTATTGCTAATTTGATTAATTATTTGATATATCATTATAGAAAACAATATGGTAATTATTCTTTCCAATTTTCTGTTGTGTTTCAATAAAAAATATTTAATTTTTAGGTGAAAAAACTTTCTTGCGAAAAAAAAAGATATATCTGCCTAGAACAAATGAGAGATGGATATATAGCCATTGTTAAACACTTACAAAAGAAACTTCCTCTTGATTCACTACTATTAAAAGACTTGACTTGTTTGAGTCCACAAACGAGATCTAAACCTTGGACTGTTAATGCAATTGGGCGAATAGCAGCTATGATGCCACACATTGTAAATGAGAGGGAGGTATTAATTTTAGTGTTAATAAAGTTTTCTAGAAGTTCATTGACAAAATTATTTGCAATTTAGTTTCAAATTTTAGTTAGGTTTTAATATGTAAGTAATGCAGTTATATATACTTTTATGATTGCAAATCATTATCTGGTGTTTTGAATAAAATTGTTTCATTGATTTTTTCTAGGTATCATTTGTGAAGGATGAATGGAAGTTATACCAAGCAGATAATGTTTCAGAAGACTGGTATTTAGATTCAAATACAAATAAATTAAAAAGAGTAGACCATTACTGGGCTAAAGTGTTCCAAAGTAATACAGAATGTGGAAAAACTAAGTATGGATTTCTTCATAAAGTTGTTAAGAGCTGTTTAACACTTCAGAATGGAAATGCTAGTGTAGAGCGAAGTTTATCAGATAATAAGAATACATTGATTTCAGAGAGAGTAAAGTTAAATGATGAAACATTAATGGCTTTGAGAATATCAAAGGAATATGCAAGAAGTTGCCAAGGTGCACATAATGTTGATGCATTAGCAAAAGATGTTGTTCAAGCTGCTCAAAATGCTCATAGAATTTACAAAGTAAGAAAAACTGAAGAAGAGGAAGAAAAGAGATTTAAAAAAATTCATAAGGAAGAACTTATTTGTAAAAAGAAACAACACCAGGAAATGCTCCAAAAAATTAAAAAAAGTAAAATTAATCTTGATCAAAAAGAGCAAAATCTAGAAAAAGATGAGAAAAATGCGGATATGGAGTTTGAACTTGCTCAGAGAATGCTGGATGAAGCAACTAAGTCTATGCAAAGTGCCATCAATAAAGAAGTTATGATTGGTATTAAACTTGCTCATGAAATGGTAAAAAGTGCAAAAAGAAATTTTACAAATGCTAAAGCACATAGCAATGAACAAAAAAATTTACGAATAAATATTGGTTTAAAACGAAAAAGTGAAATGCAGAGATTAATTAATGGTTTAAAAAAATCAAAGTAGACTATCAACAAGTTGTAATAAATTTTTGTGAAAAAGTCATCTTTATTTATTTTTTAATGACTTTTTGTGTCGTTCTTTTTTTTGAAGTTTGTCATTTTTTTCATTTTTTTATTGAAATTTTTCATTTTTTTTTTCATTTTTTTTCAAAAAATAGTATCATTTTTTTTCTTAGTTTACTGGCAGAATAAAAAAATAGTTTTTACTCCCAATTTAGATATTCTTGCTGTTGTAGTCCACAAGACAAGTTTGCAGCCACTTTCCATATTCTGGATGGTCTACTGGCCTCTTGTATCTGCTCCAATGAGACTTGAAGCTGTAGTGAAGAGCTTCAGTGGCCTGCTCACTATATTTTCCAAGGGAGTCTTGATTCTTTTCTATGAAGTGTTTGATGTGGTAAAACACTGCATGGACTTTTGGAGTAACACTAACTCTGTCAAGAGCCAGATAGGAGGCTTGGAATGGTGATAGTTTTTCATAATAGTCAGGTTCCAGGGTCATTCCAAAGCAGGCAGACACCACTGCATCAAATTTTCTCAGTGCATCAACAATACCAAAAATGTTGAACGCACAGCCTTTTTCTGCAAGCCTTTGAAGGATATCTACATTTTTGAGGAGTTTTCTAAACTCATTTTCTGCAAACTGACCACCATGGAAAGGCTGAGGCTTGATGTGAAGAGCCTTGGGCCACTCATCAGCTTTCAACCACTCTTCCTTCAATGCTCTGAACAGATGGTTGACTACTCCAAGTAAGAGATGGAGTTCCATTGGTGGAATGAAGTCCAAGATTAGGACATTATCAGGCAAGCTTAGAAGAGGCTCATGGACAACATTCTTAAAGTCTTTGGCTCTTTTGTAGTCCTGACCATTGTCCTGGAATGCTTTGAAGCATTTTCTCAATGAACCAAATGTTCGAGGACTTCCACATGCAGACAAATCCTTTGAGTCAACTTCACACCAAGTGCATGGGTGAGAGCTTGAATGGGACTGCAAACCACAGATAATATTGGCTAACTTCAAATCACATTAGATGAGGAAATGGGCACCCTCAGGATGAATAAGATTCAAAATTTTTCTTACATTGTTGTAGTTTCTTGGAACTTCTTCTGCTACAGCAACAAGAAGTTGACGCTTCACTCCACTTTCTTTAGCTACTTGTGATGTAAAGGTTTTCTTGCAAGGTGGAGACCTAGACTCTAACACTTGCTCCATCTCTTGAATGCCCAGACTGACCTTAAAGAAGCCACCACCACCATCTAGACCAAGCTTCACAATGTGCTGTGTATAGACTTGTCTTTGAAGCAGGACATCATTCAGAAGTTCTCCTAGGTTTTTGCAGTGTACAACCAATTGCTTCCTTCTCTGTGATTTGTCATTGCAGACTTCAATGTCAGTTTGAGTGAAATGAGCAGACAGCTTATTTCCAATCTCAATAAACTTTGTTTTAAAGTTGGGTTCCACAACGTGACTTTTGGTGACTTGGTTTATGGTAGACACCAATTTGTTCATTGAGGAATTGGACAAACCAGTGTTGACTTGGACATTCACCAGATCTTCTGCTTTCAGTAGTGGGGTGTCTCCAAAAAGTTTTTTGGCACTTGATGGTCCTAAAATAAAGTTGAAAACATTTATATATAGTTGTATTTGTTTGCTACAAGTAAAATAGACACTTAAAGTATAATGATATTATGATGGATAAACAAACATAAGTAGTAAAAAGCATTTGACTATCTAATTAACAAATTTTGATCTTTGGCTAGGTGCTAGTTTAAATGTGTAAGAAAATATGCATTTACTGATTTGACACTACACTAAACCTGGATAATTATTTGATATGTTTGATTCAACTAAATTCAGCTGTAAGTTAAGTTTGGTGTACTTTATCATGCAACAAAATAAATTTTGTACTTATTCAAACATTGCCCTATCTCAAATTTAAGGGTACATTAAACACTAACTAATCTTTTATTTTATTAAAAGAGATAACTAACAAACATATCTCTTTTTACAAGGGGCTTTTTGATAACGTGTCTGTGATTTTTTAAAATAGTAAACTAAGGATAAGAATGCTTAGTCTTAAAGCTTGTACATAACACAATAGTAATTTTAGCATAAATTTATGTACCTTTTGTGAGACACAAAGGGCGGCCACCTCTGCTTTGTGCAAGTTTGACAGTTCCATGTGGAGATGCTTCTTTGACAGTAACAACTGAAGCTGCAATTTGCTCACTGACAAGAGAATCCCTCATTGCTAGTTTTCTCATGTTTTCACGAAATGAGAAGTCAGAGCAGTTATGTGATATTCCTTTTCCAAGAATTGAGCACTCTGAACATCTTTTATGGTTCACGTTATAAAAAATAATACAAGAATTTAGCCTTACTTTTTCGTCAATTTAAAGCATGATGAAGTGTTATTATTTTGTGTCAGTAACTAAAAACGTATTGTTTTGAACTTAGTAATGTCGAGGAAAATGGTTCTGCCTTACACTGATATGACCTATGTCAGTTGTAAATTACTCAAATAATGTTAAATAATTGGTAGATTATTTTACCTCCGCATAATTTTAATTTTACAGATGGTTTATTTTTTTCAATTTGAATGCGTTTTTCTAAAAGGGTATTAGTTCAGGCTTCTCAACTTTAAGTTGTGGAAAACAGCCACTAAAAAATGAACAGACCGACCATAACCCGTATTACGGGTTGCTTTTCGCTAGTTATTATTATTATTATTATTATTATTATTATTATTATTATTGTTAACAATAATAATTATAATTGTTAACATAGTAATAAGAATAATAATAATAATATTATAAAATCGTTATTATCATTACTATTTTATTATTCTTATGTTATTATTCTAGTTTTAATTTTTTGTATTATTACTATTATTTTTATTATTATTATTGTTATTATCATTATTTTTTTTATTTTTATTATTGTAATTTTTTTTATTGTTATTACTACAGAGGTTGTATTATTCTGCACGTGGTTGTATTATCACGCCTTCTCTAGCGGTTCCACGGCTCAACGAAAAACATTTGACGTTTGACAAAAAAACACGTAATTTTCATGAACTTTACTCTCTTATATCTTTTTTTATGCTTAAGCAAACACCTTGAGGTTTTTTGCATCAATTAGTGATACTCAACCTCTTTTCAGCCATATATAGAAAGTGCTATGGTTTATATGACTTCATTAAAATTTTACCCATATCTTAAGACCACTTTTAAGAAAAAAGCTTGAAGCGGGAACGTTATTTTAAAACGAAACTTTTGGAGGTTAGGATTCCTTAGTACCAAAACACATCCAATTTTTAAAAAACTTTCCGTATATATTAAAAAAGGGATGAGGAATCTAATGGAATGTGGACACTTTTTACTTTTTTTACATAAATTTTTAGTTCTTAGCGTTTCAAAACTTCAAAGTTAATTTTTATAGAAAAAAAAAGTGTTTTTTAAAAGTGTCCAGGTGGAAATTGCAAGTTTAGGCTTTCCTCTTTTTATAACAAGTATTTATTTATGTTTTCTTGAAGAATTAATTCTAAGGATTTGTATATAGAAATCATGTATATCTATCTATCTATATTCCTTCGCATATTTTATGACGTTTTTTGTTTTGATTTTGCGTTTCCGAAATTTTAACTTCAAATAAAATTGAAACTGAAAGTATACTTCTTGATTAAAGACTCCAGTTTTCAAGGCAATAAAAATAAATTTATTAAGGTATTTTGTCTGGATTGTTCAACTACAAGCTTGGTTCTTACAATTTTTACTCAAGTCTGTACTACAGATTCTTTAAACTGTTTTTTTCAAAACAAAACCCGGAAATAGTAATCAACTAACGTTCACAAAATGTGTAAGAAAGTTATCAGTTTTTTTTTTCAGTTATTTTTCTGTTTTTTATATTGGTTTAATAAAAGAACCTATGAACTCTAATGATAATTTAAATTCCCTTTTGTTATAGTTGCTTAAATTAAGTTTAATATTAATTTTAGCTACCAAATTGTTGTCAGTAACACCAACCTACAAGAATATTTTGGGTTTTCTAAATATAAATGATGGCATTATTTCTGTCAAATATCCTGAATTTATATTAACTAATAACCACTTTTTAAAAGTTTGCAAAGAAAAAGGAAAATATAGCTTGACTTGGCAAAATCTTTCATTATTTTTTACAACCTACTGTAAATATAATATCTCTAGAGTGATGCTAATTAAGTACTTGAAAAAGTTTAAAGATTATGTTGCAAAATTAAATCGAGCAAAAAATTTGGACTTAACAATAGCTTTTTTAAGCTCTGTTTTATCTTTTAATAATGCTTTTTCTGATGTTGTTGGTTTGTCACCTTCTGATGCTTGTTCTACTTCTACCCACAATAGTGAAATTGTTCCAAATCATGCTACTGTTTTTGTATCTTCTGACTTAAACCTGCAAATTGCTAATGATAATTTTTCGTGCTCTGTTACCCCGAATTCTATTGTATACACTCCTTTAGGAAATGGCTCTGAAAATTTTTTTCTTGAAACGCAAGTTAATGAAGAGAATCTTTCAGTTTCCAATTTAGATAAAACACTACCTATATTATCTGGTGATTTGACCTATCAAATAAAAAAATACAAACGGAGAATTAATCATCTCAAGTTAAAAATTAGACAAATTAATAGGAGATGTAATTAATATAAAAGAAAATATCAAGCAATCTTGTCAAAATATAATGTCAGAAATGTCAACAAAAGAGAAGTTAGAAAGGATTGTAGGATTAACCAATTGTTGCAGAAAAATTTTGAATTGGAAAAAGAAATTGATTTGGCTAGAAAGCGTTCACAATCAGATCGACAAAAGGCATGGTATTTAAAGAAAAAAATTGAAAATACTGTTTTGAAAACATCTGATGAAATGCATGATTCAATCTTAATGGAGAGTTTAAATAACTTTGAAAATCTTTCAGAAGAGCTGAAGGAAAGAGTTAACTTTTTTGAAAAAAATATAATTGATGTTTTTGAAGGAGGTAGATATAATGATAAAATTCGCTCTGTATATTATGACCTTTTAAGTAAAAATGTTTCTGTTAATAATGTTGAATCTGTTATCAGAACTCTACTACAAAAAATGGCTGGTATTTCATATGGCCCACTTCCAAAAAAGTCTTTGGCTGCTGAATTTTTTAGTGAAATGAACCTTTTATCAAAAGCTCAGGTTAGAGAGGCTATGTTGAATAGTACACACAATGTTCTTCATACAGATGACACAAAGTATAATTTTAGAGAGGTTGGTAGTTTTCAAGTCACAACATCATCTGGAAGCTACACGTTTGGGATAACACGAAAGGAAAACTATGAGGATAATTTTCGAAAGCTTTTTTTTTCATTAAAATCTTTGATGAGAGATTGCAGTATAGTTATTTCAAGTTTTTTTAGCCAATTTAAAGATTGGAGAGAAGCAATTTTGCCTTTTGTTGTTGAAAACTATGATCGGCTTCCTTTAAATGAAAAATTAAAAATTTCTCAAATGCATCATGTTTTTTGTGGCTTACACGTTATCCATAATATAGGAATATACGCAGAAAAAGCAATCATAGAATGGGAAAAAGTGGTTGAGCAGGAAGGTAGTATTCATGGTGGTTTTAAAAATTCTCAAAACTCACGTACCTTTGATATTTTGTATGAACTTTCAAAACTTACAAGTTATAGACATGGCAATCAACGGAATGGGAAAGCTGATGAATGGAAATCATTTTTGCGTAAAAAGTTTTCAAAAAATTTTATGGTTTCATTTCTGCATCATCGATTTAACATTATATTTTTTCTTGGTGGAGCAACGTATTTTCACAAAGATCATCTTAAAGAATTTGTTTTTAATCTTAATGGTTCAAATTTCCTTCATAAATCAATTAGGCATGATATTGACAACATAATTTTTCATGCTTCAACCAGAGCTCTGGGAGTTTTTAATAAACTGATATCAGGACCTCTTTTTCATATTATTGAAGAGGAGGATCATATTTTTTCTTTGAATACTGTTTGGTCGCAAATGTTTAATTATTGTGTTTGTTGTTCTTCTGATGCATCAATAATGTTAAGTGGTTCTACATTTTTTGATGTCAAATATCTCACCAAGGATGAAGTGTTTGATTGTTTATTTTCTTATTGTAATGACCAACTTTTGGATGCCTTAACACAAGAATGTCTTGAAGTTATATGTTGTTCGTGTTCGGCTATGATCCAGAGTCAGTTAAGAGACCAATTGCCTGGAGGAAAATATCACAATCCAGATGTTCTTGAGAAAACTGCCCACGTACTAACGTTGTGTCTGAACGTGACTTTGCTTCTTATGACCGCAGGTTAAAAATGAAGCCTAACATGACAACAGTAGCTGCAGCTGGTGTCATCATGTTTAACAATAACAAAACAGCTGATTGGCTAGATGGTAAATCCCAGGAAGAAACTGCAAGGCTAGTTTTACTAGCAAGGCGAAATAGAAAAGGATATATCAGAAAGTACAGAGAAAAAAAAGCAAATATATTGCAGTAGAAAATCAATGAGATGGACAAGCGCAACTTAGAAAAGGAAATAAAAGAACAAAAGACAAGCAAAGAAAAAGAGTTTTTGACAACAGAAATTGGAAAGGATGGTGGTTTAATTTTGTGTAAAGAGAATTTGGAGCGAATCCTAGGCACTGAAAATGAAATTCTAATGAAGTTGCAAAGGCAAATTAAATTTCGAAAAAAAGTACTTCAGCAAAAATTTCCAGAAAAGTGGTTACAGTTAGGAGAAAAGGGAAAAGGTGAAAAATACAAAAAATTTGGTATATAGGCATTAAAAACAAACCCGCTATCAACTTTTAAATTTTTAAAAAAAGCTCCAGAGCAATGAGCAAAAACAATAAAATGTTCAGTAATCAGACAGAATAATGAAAGACAAGAAATGTTGTTAACATTAAAACAAAAGGTCAGGTTAGAGGGTGACGCTAGATTATTAATGGAAACTGGAAAAAAAAAAAAAAAGAACAGGCACATCAAAGGGAAGGGTTCCAAAGTTTTTAGGAAAAAGAATTAAACATAAAATGGTAGATGAAGGTGGCAAGGGTGTATGGTATTCAGGGTTCGTAGTAAGTGTTTTAGATGACAATGAATTTGATGAGGAATGCGAGTTTGAGATACTATATGACGGATTTGAGGATAAATACAATATTGAGTTAGTCAAAGAGTGGAGGATGAAATGTGTTGTGATAGAGGGAAAGGCAGATGCTTATATGGAGGGTGAAGTTTGAAAAAAGCATAAATGTTGTTAATATTGTTTTTGACGCAATCTCAATTCAACTTCAATTTATTGTATTTATGTTTGTCATTATTATTATTCAATTTAATGTCTTTATGTTTGTAATCTGTTTGATCATCTAGAGCTGTGTTTGCGCACCCGCAACTCTTTATATGTATATTTGATTTCTGTTGTACCTCTGCAGCCATGGCAACATACTGGTAAGTCATGCTTTCTATTTTTGCCCTGATTTACCTGTCAATAAATGTATCCTTGTGTTTAGGTATTTGTAAGTCATTATATGTATGTTTTTGTAGGTGCACCCACAAGTCATGATATGAATATCTGTTTTCTGTTTACCTCTGCAGCAATGTTGATTTACCGGTAAGTAATTATTTGTATGTTTGTGTGTACACACCTATAAGTCACTATATGTATGTTTGTGTTTATGTGCCTGTCAGTCATTATGTGTATGCTTGTGTTCTTTTGGACCTCTGGAGCACTATTTAGGTACAGGTAAGTCCTGCAAATTGTTGTGTTAATGTACCTGTGAGTCATTATATATACTCTCGTCTTCTGTTGGAACTGTGGCCGGAATTTCATGTGATACTGGTCAATATGTGTAAGTTTCTTTTTATGTACCTTTAAGTCATTATATGTATGTTTGTGTTCTGTTAAATCTATATATATATATTTTTGAACATCTTTATTTTAACAAGGCAATCACTGCAAGCAACCACTTTTAGAGTTGGAAGTTAATGGAAGAGCCAAGGCAAAGTTTATATAGCTGATAACAATTAACAGACGACTTAAAAGGTTGCAAAAAGATGGGTAATTTCATCATGCCTGACTTTATCGAAAGCCTTTGATATCCAGAGAAGTAGAATTTGCTTTAGGGCAAACTGACCAATTAATGGCCACATCTTTTTTAAAAGGCAATATGCAGACAGTAATTTTGTCAGATTTAATTTTTCTTTGCTATATTTAATAATGCACATTCTTTCAATTTATTTTGAGTAATTGTAACCAAATTTAAAAAAAAAACAACAATATAAACAATTCATTTGAACTTAAATTTTGAATAAACACCAATTAATGGCCGGGTTGACTAATTAAGAGCCAGTTGGCTTTTTATTAGAAAATTAGATTCCACTAACTTTGCCACAGGTTAAAATGTTGTGAAAATAATTTAATTTTCATAAGATTTAAATAAAAAAAAAAAAGATTTTAAAATAAAATAATGAACTAGTTAAATATTGATTATTAACTGTTGCACATCAAATTTTATAAATTTATTAAGCGGTATAATTACTCAATAAAAACTAGCTTAAACATAAGCACCCCCTCCAACAATGGGCAAAATAACTTAAAAAGAAAGTAAGTTATTTGTAAAACTGTATCAATAAAACTGTATATTGATTCAAAGAAATTTTATCAATCAAAACTCAAGAAATACATAAAAAAGTATTGACAAAATTTGATAAACAATATTAACTTATTCACTTATTTATAACAAAATCAATATGTTTTGATTGCTTTTTTATTTCTCTATCCTGTTGCAGTCTTAATCTCTTTTCCTTTGCCTCAAGTTGCTTCAGTTTTTTTAGTTTTGCAGCCTCAACCTTTTCCAATTTCTTTTTTTGATCATTTAACTTGGCTAGCATAGCTTCAGGAGAAGTTAAAATACTTTTGTTTAGTATTTCTATTGTTTTTTGACTTATCGACAACAAAATTTGGGTAAGAGAGAACATCATGATCATTGTCAATAGTACTTTTCAATGAACTTGTTTTAATAGATATTGGACTAGAACAATCAACACTGGTATTTGGTATAGAAACAGAGTGAATATCAGTTTCTATTGATAAAGGAATTGTTTCAGCAGCTTCTATTAATGAGAGATCAAAAGAAACATTACTGATTGCATTCTGGTTTATACAAAAGTCTTTGTATGCTAAATACAAATTGTCAGAAATATCAAAACCATTTTGATAACAGAAATTAAAAGCATTTAAATGTTCTGGAGTTAAACAACTATTCCATAACATTAATGCTGTATCATTATCCAGTTGATCTAAATCTACATTCAGAATTTCTGATCCAGACAAGATACCTATAGTTTTAGTTGTATCAATGTCATCAATAAAAGTACAATTTGATTTGGGATTCACCTGTTTTTCAAAGGTTTTGTTTAGTGATATTCCAGATTGATAATTTATGGTATCATTTTTAAAGGAATCAAACTTTGATTTAAGCAAACTCTCATTCCCTAATAACTGGTCAGAGTAAAGTGAATTGGGCAAGTAGGCCTCATATGGAATTGCAGAAGGATTATAGGGAAATATACCACATGATTGAAAACCAGAAATAATGTTAGCAGCAGTTAATGCTTGATCCCAAGCTTTCTTGAACAATCCACAGAAGTTTGACTTATTGATTGTAACAGAGTATGTATTCATTAAATCACTACAACAAGTATTGTAATAAGTCTTCATGGGACCAAATACGGTACGGTCTAATGGCTGCAACCAGTGAGAGCAATGTGCTGGCATCTCAACAATTTCAATGTTGTTGTCAATAGCAACAGATAATAACTCAACTGAATTGTGAGAATCATGGCCATCAACTACTAATACCTGTGGTCTGTTAGTTCCAATGTTTGGCAAAAATGTATTTGTAAACCAAAGATATGCTATTCCTTGTTTTGTCCATCCAGTCTCACTAACACTCCATTTTGAACCAACTGGTGCATCACTTGTATTAAAAGCTTGAAGTGATTTTATTGTTTTACCTTTTGGTATTAGATGTGGTGGAATAGTTTTACCAGCTGCATTCACAACAGCAATTACAGTGATGGTTTCTCTTTTTCCTGAAGTGCGAGACTGAAGATGTTTGACACCCCGTCCTGCAAGAATTTTGGGTGGTTTAAAGTCTAATTGAAGTCCAGTCTCATCCATATTCCAAATTGAAGTAGGCATAACATGAGTACCCAACTTATTAAAAACTTGTTGAAGTGCTAAAAAATATTTGGAAACTTTATGGATTGACATGCATTGATGTCGAACAGATGATGTTCCTTCAGGTTTTCTTAAAACCATAGTTTTATGTCGTTGTTTAAATAACCGCCACCATTTTTCTGATGGGGTATCATGTTTAAACTTTATCTTGTATTTCTTACTATTTCATAAATTGTCTTTTTCCAAATCCAATACCGCAATTTGCTCTAGATATGGCATAATCAACTAACTTTTTTTCTATATAATTTGGTAACTTTGGTGGAGGTCCAGGTCTAACTCCAATTACGGAGTCTCCTCTAAGATATTTTCCTAGTGTTGCTCTGGGAATATTATATTGAATAGCTGCTGATCTTTGTGATAATGAATTGCTTTTAACTGCATTAAAGGCATTTTGCATATCAGTTTTTGACCATTGAAAACGTTTAATTTTTTTCATAATTTTGTTATTGCTAAATTAAAGAAAGACAAAAAAATATACCAAAACAAATTTGACTATTCTGTGTTCCGAGATGACGTCACGAAATTCAAAATACATTTGTCTGCCATGTTGGTTCAAAAACAACTTTAGCTCAACTTTATTCAAATGCGGTTCTCTAAGTTAACTATATCAAAATTTATCAGTTAGCCATTTTCCTAGCTACTATTTCCTTTTAGTATAAGTTTCAACTAGAAAATTATTAATAACAAAACTAAAGTGTTGTATAAAGTTCTTTCAGAAAAGGTTTTATTTGAATAACTCATAAACTCTTTATATCTTCAAATATGGTCTTCTGTTGCATTTTTAATTGCAGTAATCGTTCTGAAAACTGCAAGAAGTCATTTTATAGAATTCCTAAGGTTATTAATCACCACGATAAAGATACAGAATTGTTGTCAACAGAACGAAGAGCAAAATGGTTTGCTGTTATAAAGCGTAAAGATATCGATACAAGTGCCAGTCACTACAGAGTTTGTTCTGATCATTTTGCTTCTGGTTAGTTAATATTAATATATTCATTCTTATTCATATAAAAACTATTTATAGGATATTTTTGTACACGTATAATAGCCTGCACAACTGAAAAATGTCCTCTTTCTAGTCTCATTTTGAATTTTGTTTATTTTGATATTGTCTTTATACAGTTAAAATATTTATACAATTCTAAACTTTTAAAGCATTTAAGTTCTTCTTTGGTGGCAGGGCTTGGTGTAAACAATAAATATGTAACAATATCAGTATGGGAGATTTTAGGATAGAATTCTGGATCGGAGAGAAAATTTGTCTTTTTCAACGTATATGGATCAATATTATCAATTTTTGAGATCTTTCTATATCTAGTTTTACTTTGGTTTGAAAGGTTTTTATAATAATCGCTCTCTGCCATACTCAAGACAAAGATTGAATACGCTCAGTGTTATAATTTGTTTGTGAACCAACATGGCGGATGCGCATAATTTAACATAAATTAAAACTTCACTCGGAACACAGAATTGCAGAATATGTGTACATTATTCGAATTAAATATAAGCATGTTAAATATATTAATATACATTTGTACATACATACATACATATATATATATATATATATATATACACACACACACACACACACACACACACACACACACACACACACACACAGATATATATATATATAATAATAATAATAATAATAATAATAATAATAATAATAATAATAATAATAATAACAATAATAATAATAATAATAATAATAATAATAATAATAATAATAATAATAATAATAATAATAATAATAATTTATATCAATAAAGAATAGAGCATCATTACCTTAAGTAAGCCTAATACTTAGATTATAATACTTTGCTTCTTTATTTGTCTGAGTTTTTCAGAGATATTTTTATTATTATTTTGTTTTGCAACAAAACTGTTGCAAAACAGAACTTCTACCTTACAAATGAAAGAAATAGTTATTTGAATGCCTAAGTGAGTAAATTAAATAAATTTCTTAATATCATGCTTGTATCGGCATAAAAAATAACTGAGTTTACAATAAAAAATAAAAACAAACAAAGTAATGGCTACAATATGGTACATTATGCGGCCAATAATTGGGCGATGTGAGTGGTGCTATACAAAGCCTTTTAAAATTCTAAAACTTATTATTTGTAGCTTAACAAAGTGTTAAAATAAACCTACTTAAATAACTGAACCTAAAAAATGCATCATAAAAACTATTTTAAATATGTTTAAAAAATCCAAAACCGGCTATTTTCCTACCCAAAAAAAACGATATCTTCAATATAATGTAAATATTCTATTTATAAACTATAGTTAAAAATATATATTGCATATTATTTATAGTACAAAAAGCTGAAGAAAAAATCCAAATATTTGATCAACCTGTTTAAAAAATCTTTGAGAACAGCCCTCAAAAAAGCGGCTCTTTATAGGACGTGGCCACTAATAGGTCAGTTTGCCCTACCACTTCTCTCTAATGCTATGTAGTACTGTTCTGAAACAACAGTTAGAAAGTCAGCTCTAAGACAAGATGGTTGAAATCCATGTGTTTTTTATTTTATCTGCAAATAGAGCCACCTTTAAGCTTTTCAGGATGATCAAAAGTTTTGGCTAAAAGTTAACCCATTACTTAGTTACACTAGTGTGAATTAGGAGCGTTCCGTGCCACATAGTCTTTGTGTTTTGTATTGTGATGGGGTATTGTTGTGATGTTTTGTGTTGATAGACAACTTGGCTTACCTTCTCGTGGTGTCTATTGTTAAAAATGATTATTAGGTTGTTTCGTTACGGGAACTTGCTACCTCTAATCATTCACTAAAAGCCAAGAAATAAGTTTTAGAATAAAAACATTTTTTTATGTTATTTTCATTTTTTTTTATCTTAGGCGTTTTCATAAGTTCACATAAACAATCTTAAAGAGTAACTTTCTTAATTTATAATTATTTTGGTTTCAAATGTTTTTAATTTATACATTTTTAAAATGAATTAACAAAATATTTTTAACACGTTATTGTTTATCTGTGTTTCTAATAATAATATTTTTACATTTTTTGATATTATTATTTTTACATTTAATAATAATATTTTTACATTTCTGCTTTTATACCTGCCTATTGCTGTTGTAAGAACTCCAAATTTCAAAAAGTTCATTTACTGTAAGTTATTTTTCATTAAAAATTAAATTTTAACTTTATTAAAGAACCTTCTGTCTGTTAAATAGGTCGTTCTGAGTAATTTTGAAAGTTTTCAATGCACAAGAAGTTTCTGTTTCAATGCACAAGAAATTTCCTTACACATAAAGTTACTGATCAGTCGGTAAATTAAGCAATAGTTTTAAAATGTATTATTTGGATTCCATGATTCGATTATGCATATTTGCATGGTGTAATTATACCTTAACCCCAAATTTTAATATCCAAAACCGAGTGAATAAGTAAAAACCCTCAGCCTGTAAAATAGAAGATTCTGGTCAATCCCTTTCGATTTAAAAAAAAAATTGGATCATTATGGAAAATTTCAAGTGAAATGTAACAACAGTTCAAAAATATCAAATACATTAAAAGTCGATATGCCAATTGGTTTGTGCAGCCTTTTTGCATTAATTTACTGACCAGTCTGTAAATTAAACAATAATTTCAAAATGATGTATTATTTGGATTCCATCATTTGATTATGCATATTTGCATGGTGTAATTGTAATATAACCCTAAATTTTATTTTCCAAAAATAAGTAAATATGTAAAAATCCTCAGTCTGTAAAATAGATGAACTTGGGCAGTCCGCACAGATTAAAAAAACAATTGTGGTATTTTATTTGCTTATAGTTGTTGGATCACTATGAAGAATTCAAAGCCAAATGTAATAATGGTTCTAAAGTTATTCAAGAGTCAATATGACACCAAAACTAAGTTAAATAAATTAAAACTAAATAAATTAAAAACTAAATTAAAAAATTAAATTATTAAAAATTACTATAACTGTAAAAATAAAAAATTACTATAAAAATACTATACTATAAAAATAAAAAATTAAAAAAAAAAAAACTAAATAAATTAAAACTCACAGCCTGTAAAATAGACGATTCTGGACAATCCAGACAGAATTAAATAAAAATAATTTGGCAATTTATTTTTTTATAGTAGGTAAATCAATATGGAAAATTTCAAGTCAAATGTAATAACGGTTCAAGAGTTATTCGAGAGTCAATATAATCCAAAAATACTCTCTTTTTCGGTGCCATAACAATGCAAATTTTCCATACTTAAGCCCTATACCTTTCGTCAAAAAATCATCAATTTTTGCACTACAAAAAACTCAATAACTTTAGATCCGCTTAACTTCAAAGGTCAAATGACCCCTCATTTTTTAAGTCAATTCAAGCTCTATAAAATGATATAAATTATATATGTTTATTTGAATTATAAAAAAAACGTCTGAGATAGCTATTTTAGACATGTGTTTTTAGGATTTTACATTCTACGCAGAATAATTCAAACAAACCGCGATTATTGTTATTACTATTATTGTTATTACTATTATTATTATTTTTATTTTTATTATTGTTATTATTATTATTATTATTATTATCATTGTTTTTATTATTATTATTATTATTATTGTTTTTATTATTATTATTATTATTATTATTTTTATTATTGTTATTATTATTATTGTTATTATTGTTATTATTGTTATTATTACTATTATTATTATTATCATTATTTTTATCATTATTTTTATTATTATTATTGTTATCATTGTTTTTATTATTATTATTATCATTATTATTATTATTATTATTATTATTATTATTATTATTATTATTATTATTATTATTGTTATTATTATTATTATTACTATTATTATTATTATCATTATTATTATTATTATTATTATTATTATTATTATTGTTATTATTATTATTACTATTATTATCATTATTATTATTATTATTATCAATATTATTATTATTATTATTATTATTTTTATAATTATTATTATTGTTGTTGTTGTTGTTGTTGTTGTTGTTATTATTATCATTATTATTTATATTATTATTTAAATTATTTTTGTAATTGATATTATTAATATTTTTGTTGTTATCAATATATATATATATATATTGTTTTTAACTTTTTATATCATTCTTGCTAATACAATTATAATTGTGTTTTTCTTTTTTATATATATATTATTTTCTTTATTTTTAGTATTCTTATTGTTTTAATTTATATTTTTGTTATTATTTGCTTTATCTATTATATTTTTCCTCGTCTTTTTTTACTTTTGTTTTGTTTATTTTTTACATTCTTCTTTAATTTAAAGTTTCTTTTTTTGCTTTGGTAATTATTTTTATATATATTTTTATTCTTTTTTTTATTGGTATATTCGTTCTTACTATCGTTTTTTTGTTACTAATTTTTTGTTACATTTTTTATTATTTATTTTTTTCATTTTAATATTGTTTTTTTTTGCATAAGATTTATTATTTTGGATATTTTTATTTATATTGTTATTCTCTTTATTATTTTGAATGTTATTATTTTCTTTTTTGTTTTATCAACATCATATGTTTTATTGAAGTCGAATTATCAAAATATATTTGAAATACATTTCATAAAATGAGTGAATTGATTTACATTTTAGTTTTCAAATTTTTTCTATTAAGCTCCATGTTTTGAATTGTTTTGTTGCTCTTGAATGCATTTTTAATATTCCAAGTCATTAAATGCTTACCTCCATAGATAAGTTTCGAAAAAGCCACTAATTTGTTTTTTGCAGTTTAAGTTAAGCTTTTTAAAATTGTCCCCAACCCTTCCTCTGAAATTGGTCCTGGTGACACCTTTGTTTAAAGTATAAGCAAATGAAGGAGTGTATTATGAAAAAGTATAATGTTAATTTTTTGTATTTCTATTTTCTTTAAAGAAACATATTCTTGAGATAACAATAGTAGAAATGAAATTGTAAAACATATAACATTAAAATTTGTTAAGAAAATAATGTGGTAAGCAAATATGAAAGAAAAATAAATTCAATAAGAATTTTATGTGGTTATCATTACCAGTTCTATTGGAAATATTTTGAGAGAAAAATAAAAAAATATTGCAATCTTTTTAAAATGCAAAAGGAAAAGTAAAAAGACTTCTGTAAAAGTTAATCTAACATTTATTCAGCAGATCTCTTATGGGAATAAAATGGAAAATGTTTTGTAGAGATTTATAATAGTTGTTAAGATTTCAGTTGCTTTTAAAACTTGTCTAAACTTGCTTTTTTTTTAGGGAACTTAAAGAATTCTCTTAACTTTTGCTTTTATAAGAAAAGAATTTAAATGTAACCCCGGGTTTGAAAACATGCAGCAACCATTACAAAAGAGCAGTAGAAGCTGATAAAGATTTTAGTTGACAGAAGAGTGGGAGTCACAAAGTAGGAAATGTTAAAGTTTAATACTTTTATATGAATTACTTTGGATTTCACCAGCAAAAAAAAAAATTGTGAGGATATTATTACAGTTGCTAAAAAAGTTTTGTTAGCATATAATATTGGAGATGTTTCTTTAGCAACACAAATAAACAGCACCATTTCAAACAGTTACATAAAAATAATGATCTAGACTGTTTAATGTAAGAATTGAAAAATAAATTATATGATTGACTCCTAACACAAAAAGGTGCAAATGTTAACACTTGCTCCAAAATCTTGGATATATAAAAAGATATCAAATTACTTTGAACCAGGGTTGTTTTGAATTTAATCGATTTAAATCTTGATTTAGATCAGAGGAATAAAAATCACGATTTAAATCGAGTTTTTTTGATTTTAGTTATTTTTAATTATTATTTATTGATTAATCAAATTAAAGTAAATTGCATTATAACTACTGCATAAACTAATATTAGTTATAATAGTCAGATAATGCATTGTAAAATATATGGTAGTCATACAAATCATTAAATTTTTAAATTTGTTGTAAGATTTTTGTTCATATTTTATTCAATTTTCTTTTTCTTGTTTTAACTTATTGACTAATTACATTAATTTCTGTTTTTGTTACTATTTAAGTAATAAATATAAATATATTCCTTTCATATAAGAGTATATTCAAATTTTTTTAAATTACAGTATTCATTTATAATTGCTTGTTATTTTTTAGTTGAAAATAAAAATAATGTAACTAGATATAAAAATGTCTGGTGCCGGTAGAAGAAGAGATGCAGTTTGGACATGGTTTGAAGAATTACCTGCAAAGTGTGGGAAAAAGGGTAATAAAGCTAAATGCAAAAGCTGCGGTGTTCAAATGCAAGGTTTGGTTGCTCGAATGAGAAGCCACATAAGTGCTGGTAAATGTGATTTTCTGAAAGATATTCAAGATAACGAAAACATTATTATTTGTCAAGACACTTTAATAAATATCAACCAGACAACTGAAGAACCACAAACCAGTCAACGTTCTATTAAGAAAACTGAATCTAGTCAATCTGCTGTAGATAAAACAAGTTTTTTGTGTTCAAATAATAAGACAGTGACAAGACCAAGCAGTGGCAAGACAGTGACAACTAAATTGGATTCATACCTTATTAAAACCACTAAATCTGAAAAAGAAGCTATTGATGAGCAGACAGCAATAATGATTTATGCTACTAACTCGCCTCTCAGAATGGTTGACCATCCAGAGTTTATCAAAATGATCCATTTTTTACGCCCAGGATATAACCCTCCTTATAGAATCGATATTGGTGGAAAACTACTAGACACTGTTCACAAGAACAGTTTAACTAGCTGTTTAGGTTTGCTACATGATCAGTCTGTAGCTATGAGTATTGATGGGTGGAGCAATGTTCATAATGAACCAATAGTTTGTGCAACAGTAACAACAATGAATTCAGATATCTACCTTGCAGATACAATTGATACCTCCGGCCATCTACATACTTCTGACTATTTGGTTGATGTTGTTGTTAAACCTATCAATAAATGCGAAAAACAATTTGGTTGTAAAGTTCGCAGTGTAGTAACTGATAACGCAGCAAATGTGTCGAAAATGAGCAGGGTTGGACTGACTTGAAAAACCGGCCCGGGAAAATTGGTCACGGCGGCCCACTTCATTGTATGTTGCATAAATTTTATATGTAAATATATATATATATATATATATACACACACACACACATGGCTATTTCCACGATGGAAATTTCGTGTTTAAAAATTTCTTTTTTCAAAAGATTTTTTTTCTTTAACTGTAGTTTAAACACCTTAAAATTATTGTTAAAATATATTTTGATTAGAAAATATTTGAACCGAGTAGATAAATTTGATGAATGTTAGCAACTGTTTTTTTCTTTTTATTATTCGAAAAAGTAAGTAAAATTTGAGGGCGAGTTCTTGCAATATTTTAACCAAAACACATCCATATTTTTGTTAGAAAGAATCTTTGAGATTATATATATGTCTTGAGTGAAAACACTTTTAGTCTTTAAAAATAATTCAAGTGTTTTTTTGTCACATGCACATCTGTAAAAATTAGGTTGCGTCACTGAACTAAAAACTAAAAAAGTTTAATTATCACAATGAAAATAGGCTTTAAGGCGAGATTTTTTTAGAAATTATATATTTTAATGCAAACTTTTCATCATTACTAAAAAAAAATTGGTCAAAAAACATTATATTAACTTATAGTAATAGTTTAAAAGCTGTTGCGTCACTGAGCCCATCAACGGGATAATTAGCGTTTTATAAAGTTATTGTTTACTATTATTTAAAATATAAAAAAAAGATTTAAACTTCCCAGCCTAAATATTGATAAAAACAAATATTTCTAAAACACTGCTGTTAGTTGGAGTCTAGAAATAGTAGACACCATCGCTATTCAATATTGACTAGTATAGCAACTTTTTCATCGTTTGACTAGTCGATGCCAAGACATCAATTATTGCATCGTTTTCTATTTCTCGGAAGAAGGTCTTTTTCACAAGACATCAGCATGAATGACTGTAAACTTGACTGGCTCATCAAATTTCTTAATCTGTTCAAAATATATTTTAATTTCGAAAATGACCTTTCACAAGCAACTTGTGATGAGGATTATGTTAGCACAAAGTTTTAAGCCAGAAACAAATTTGAATACGCAAGACTATGCAAGTTAAACTTCTAGAGGACAAAGTAACAACAAACAATACATTTTTTGCAAGATTTGCATTTATTTCTTGTTTCAAATATCAAATTACATTCATCTTCAAGAGTTATTTCGAAACTTTCCCATTTCCTTTCAAAATCCGATAATTCTGTTTGAAGCTGATTTTTTGTTACACTAGCATCAAACTTTCTGAGCAACCCACTCAGATGCTGCAATCTGCCACTAGGCATTTTTTTCAAAATTTTTGCAAAATTTCTTGGATCTAAACAAGATAAATCAGCATATAGACTACCATGCTCTGACAATCTCTGTTTTAAACTACTGATTACTTGATTCATTACCATGTTGTGAACATTGATAGGAAATTTATCTTTTGCACTTTCAAGTAGTTGATTTGCTCTAATTCTTTTCTCTTTCAAACCAGTCTGAACTTTAATTTACATTTTATTTGGAAAATAAAATGTAGCCTAACTAAAAATATAATACAATTTTTATGCCAACCGGCCCACCGGGAATCTCCCGGTCTCCCGGCGGCCCAGTCCAAGCCTGAAAATGAGACAGAAATTGGAAACTCGAGATGATGTTAATGTTATTACATACGGATGTTCAGCTCGTATTCTCAATCTATTGGCACAAGACTTGGCAATTCCAAACATCAAGGAGCAGATTGTTCAAGTTATTAAATATTTTAGAAACAACCATTTTGCTGCTGCTACATTCAAAGCAAAAGAAGGGCTACGACTTATAATGCCCAAAGATGTCAGATGGAACACATTGGCTGACTGTCTTGAATTCTATCTAAAACACTGGCCGATTCTTTTAACAGTTTGTGAAGAAAACAGAACAAAAATTGATAAGAATATTACAAATATTGTAAATAACCTTGGTGTAAAGCAAAGTGCAGAAGAACTGTTACAAATCCTTAAACCAATTGGTGTTGCATTAGACCTGATGCAGCAGGACAGTAGTACTATTGGTGACAGTGTAGTGATATGGAAAAATCTTCGGAGGGAATTAAGTCCTAAGCTTAGCCAGGAGGCAATGACCCCAGCTCATTTTTTGGCTAATATTGTTAATCCTAAATACAAAGGTAAAGAATTAACTGATAAAGAAATAGAGATTGGAATGGACTTTGCAGCTTCAAAGAATCCAGATTTTCTTCCACTATTGGTTAACTTTAAAGCAGAAGCAGCACCATTTCAAAAGTTTATGTTCCATGATAACATTGTTTAAACTATTAAGCCATGTGATTGGTGGAAATCTCATAACTATCATGTGAATCAGGAAATACTGAAAGTTGTTGAACAGTTACTTACTGCTGTTGCTTCATCTGCAGGAGTTGAAAGAATATTTCATCATTTGTTCTTGTGCATTCAAACATTAGAAATAGACTCGGAATTGAGAAAGCAGGCAAATTGGTTTTCCTATTCAAACTATTTAATCAAAAAGCATTAGAATCAATGAATTTAATTGATTGAATCTTTGAAAAATTGTAAATAATCAACATTAAAAAAGATTTTTCAATGTTTTAAATTAATTTAGTTATAATTTCATTACATTTTTAAAAACTATGTTATTAAAAGTTTATCTCTCCAAAATGTAATTTAAATAAAAAAAAATCCGATTTAAATCAAAAAAACCTGATTTAAATTAAAAAAATCAATTTTTTGATTTTTTTTTTAAAAAATCGTGATTTTTATCAACCCTGCTTTGAACTGTCTAATTAACTTTTTCTAACGTTAAAAAAGATAAACATACGCAGGGGATTTTATCATTACCAGGAAAAAATCTTGAAAACCTTATTTCACCAGAAACATTTAAGTTAGTGATAATTTTTTATCAAAGAGATAAGTTTCTAAGAAGCATGCCAGGGAAAAAACAGTTAGTATTAAAAAAATTCAACACATTCAAAAAAAAAAAAAAAACTGCATATTTACAAAACACATGTAAAAAAGACTATCCTAATGTCAATGTCAGTTTGTCCAAACTTTGCAATCTGAAACCCAAGCTGTGCATTTCAGCAAATGTCTCAGTCAGTCTCAGTATAAGTGCGTACATAAATCACCAAAATACAAAACTTCTCGAAAAAAAGTATTCAAGCAAAAATTGAAAAATTTAGCTGTTTTTAAACTTTTGCACGCTACTGTATATGAAAGCAGAAAAAAAAAATCAGTTGCCCGAACTTTTTGGAAGTGTGTATCATTTTTTGGAAGTTCAATGCATATGATCTTTTGCGAATTTCAATTGGGCTGTGCGATTATTTAATATTTATGGTTTCTTGGCAGGACGATGACCAAACAAACTATGCTGACGCAGGTAAAGTTTTTTAGTATCTACGCTGCACTTAAGAACATACTTATTGCTCAAAATGCTACTTAATTTGGCGGCACTTTTGCGGGGATCTTGCTTTGATTTTCGTACCAAAGTTCTGTCTTGATGTTCTGTAGTTTTCTTTGGCCTGCCTGAACGATGCTTGTTTTCAAGTGTCTTTTGGTTTCTATATCTCTAAACTAGCACTTGAATACGTGCACATTTTATTAGATTTTCTTTTCTCCTGACGCTCACTTTGATTTTCCCTTTATTTTTTAAATTCAAGTTAAGTTAAATATATCCTGTAGAAACTATGTAAATAAGACTGGGACTTAATGAGAATGGAGGAGTGTGTGAGCACGTTTTATAATTTGGAGTGCTCTTTTTTTTTGGCGGGTTTTTTAATTTTGGGGTTCGAAGTTTAATAATGGCGTAACGTTGTAGTTGTTTTATTTCTTCTAAGAAAACCTATTAAAGTTTACACTTGTTCCTTATTGATATAATTAACATTTATTAAAATCCATAAATGTGGGTTTTAAATGGTGACCTCGACGTGATATAAAAATAAATTGATATTGGTTTACTGCTGAATAATCTGTGTATTAAGTAAAAGTAAAGTCAGTACACAAAAAGATATATAGTTGATTGAAAATCGTTTTAAAATGAGTGTAAATTTAAATAAAAAGAAAAGAATTAGAAGCGGATATCGACAACATGTTGTTAGAATAGGAGAAGAACTTGAATACATTAAGGACAACGCAGAAAGGTTGAAATCATGTTTGGAAAACTTAAGTCTAAAGTTAAACCTTATACAAACATTGGATAACGATATTTTAGCTTTGATAGATGATGAAGAAGCCATTGATATTGAAATTAACGAAAGCTCACATTTTCTTGATGAAATTCAGTTATTAATCATTCGAGCTCAAAATTTTTTAAAGACAGTAAGTAAAGAAGAAATTTCATCCAAGTCAATAGTCAGTTTGTGTAACAGTAATATAAATTTACCTAAAATTACATTGGAGGAATTTGATCGGAACATTTTAAATTGGAGAGGATTTTGGGAACAGTTTAAAACAACTATCGGTGAAAATAACACTTTAAGTGACATAGAGAAATTTACTTATTTAAAAATATTGCTTAAAGGAAGTGCCCATGATTTAATTTATGGATTAATATTAACATCAAATAATTATGAAAAAGCTATAACCATGTTGACTCAACGGTATGGGAATACTCAAATATTAATTTCAACTAATATGGACAACTTGCTTAAATTACCAAAGGTTAGATCGATTGATGACTTGGTTAAACTTTGTATGGTCTATGATAAACTTGAAACTAGTGTTAGAAACTTAAATAACCTTGGAGTGGAAACAGCTACATATGGATCAATGCTAATAAATATTTTATTTGATCGCATTCCAACAGAATTAAAAATTATTATCTCAAGAAAATTCAAACACGAAAATTGGAACTTAAATGAACTTATTGAAATTTTTAATGAAGAACTTTGTGCTCGTAAGCGTTCAGCAGTTGGTAGGACATCAGATATTGATGATGTAGATTTTCAAAATGAATTCACTGCTCAAACACTTCATGTAGATACAAAAAAAACCTTGGTTTGCCACTTTTGTAATAAGAACCATTTTTCTAATAAATGTTTAAATGTGACTGATAGAGAAAGTAGGAAAAATATACTAAGAAAACAAGGGTGTTGTTTCATTTGCATGGAAAAAGGGCATATTTCCAAAAGTTGCAAAGTGTTGTATAAGTGTGTGAAATGTAATGGAAACCATAATGCAAGCATATGTAATACCTCCAGTAAACAAAAAAGAGACAATATTTTAATGATTCCCAGTCAAAGGAAACTATTACAAATCATGTAAATTGTTTACAACAAACGATATTGCTACAAATAGCAACTGCTTTAACTAAAAATATTAATGATAAAAAAGAGGAAAATTCAAGATTATTATTTGATTGTTGTAGTCAGCAAACATATTGTACCGAAACACTAAGAAAGAAACTAAATCTTAAAGTATTACGACAAGAAACAGTTTTAATGAAACGATTTGCTTCAGATGAAGGAGTTCTGAGAACATTAGATGTAGTACACATTTGTGTGCGTGGAAAAACCAAACCTGTCAATATATATATCGAAGCTCTTTGCTTACCTTTCCTGTGTTTTCCGTTGCAAAATCAAGATTTGAAATTGACATTAAAAACCTATCCTTATTTTAAAAATTTACAATTAGCAGTAAATGATTTAGTGGGAAACAATCTGGAAATTGACATTTTAATTGGAATGGATAATTATTATAAATTTATGACCAGGCGTATTGTCAGAAAAACCTTTGATGAACAAGTAGCCTTAGAAAGTAATTTGGGGTGGGTTGTTTGTGGCCCAACAAGCATGGCCGTTAAAAGAAGTTATACAGCTTCAAATTATTATTCAACACATGTCATACATATTAATACCTTACAGGTTGACAATGATAGTTTAAAATCTTATCTAATGAAATTCTGGGAAATTGAAGGCTTAGGAGTAGAAGAAAATGAAGTTTATTATAATTTTCAAAATAAAGTGTACCATGATGGAAAAAGATATGTAGTTGCCTTACCATTTAAACAATTTCATGACACTCTTCCTGATAACTAATCAAATAGTGAAAAAAGGCTTGAATCATTAAAACGGCGACTTGACATGGATGAAGCACTTCTACACGAGTATAATAATATCATTTACCAATATTTAAAAGATGGAATCATTCAAAAGGTCACTGACTCTGGCCAGGTAGAATTCATTATATGCCTCATACAGCTGTCATTCGTTTGGATAAAGATACAACGAAAGTGAGAATACTGTTTGATGCATCGTCAAAATATGATAAACATCCATCACTAAATGACTGTCTGTATTCCGGTCCCTGTTTGTTGACCTTGTTATTTGATATATTAGTTCGATTCAGACTTCACAAGATTGCTATAATATCAGACATCAAACAAGCATTTTTGAATATTGGTAATAGTCCTTCTGACTTAGATTATTTGCGCTTCATTTGGTTTGATGATGTATTCTCACAAAATCCAGAAAAAATAGTATTTCGCTTTAAACGTGTTGTTTTTGGATTAACATGCAGTCCATTTCTACTAAATGCAACAATACCAGAACATTTAAAAAACTATCTTAAGGAATTTGAAAATTTTGTTTCACAGATTCTTTGTAATCTGTATGTGGATGATGCTACAACTGGATTTGATAATGTTGCTGATGCCTTTGAATTTTTTCAAAGAGCCCATAAGGTGATGAAAGAAAGTGGATTCAAATTAGCAAAGTGGGCATCTAACTCAAAAGAATTAATAAACTTAATAAAGTCTCAGGTTGATATACCTAACACTGAACAGCATAGGAAAGTTTTAGGACTCAGTTGGGACACTAAGTTGGATGAACTTGTTTTTTGTTTTGATGAATTAGTGGATGAGGCACTTAAATTGTCACGAACTAAACGTTCCTTATTAAGTATCAGTTCAAAAATATATGATCCTCTTGGACTGTTGATTCCGATTACTATTCAATCAAAAATGATATTCCAGAGAATATGTACAGAAAAGATGGACTGGGATGATCTCTTGCCTATTGATGTCTGGACACAGTGGTATAAATGGTTATACGGACTTAAAGAACTTAGTAGTTTACACATACCAAGATGTTTACTTATTGACATAGCTAAACAAGTAAAGTCTGTTCAAATTCATGGCTTTTGTGACAGTTCAACACAAGCATACACAGCATTGTGTTATTTACGAATTGAAGCTTACAATATGGTTGTTGTAAACTTACAGCAAAAGTGAAGGTTGCTCCGTTAAAAAAGCAAACGGTTCCAAGACTCTTGGGTTGTCTAATGTTAAGCAAATTAGTAAATTCTGTAAAAAATGCAATTAATATTGAAAGGATTTACTATTGGACTGATTCAAAAATTTGTTTATCGTGGATTCATGGAGTAAATAAGGAATGGAAATGTTGGGTTGAAAACCGTGTTAATTTAATACGAAGTTTATCTAAAGTTAATGATTGGCATTTTGTTTCTGGAACCGACAACCCTGCTGATATTCCAACTAGAGAAAATGATTTAAATGTAGTACTCAAAAGTAAGAGTTACTGGAATGGACCCGAGTTTTTAAGGCTTGACCCTACTCATTGGACTGCGGAAAACAATTGTGAAGATGAATTAACAAAATCGTCTATCAGTTCCGAGATGAAAAAACAAAAAAGTAATTTAAATGGAATTGCTGATTTGGAAAATATGTTTAATCAATCCAGTATTGATGTACTGTTTTTAGTATGCTGGAAAATGCCACGGTGGTGGAGGGAGTTTTAATAATTGTGAACTTACACGAGGTAATAAAAATAGATTCTACGTTCACAAAATTACTAATATTTCAAGCATATGAAAAAACAGGCCATGCTGGAATAAACAGCACCTTGAATGAAATACGATCAACGTATTGGTTTTCCAGAGGAAGAAAAAGGATTTTATCCAATATAAAACATTGTGTTATTTGCAAAAAGGCACAAGGTAAAACTATGAAAGGTTCTGAACCACCTATTCTTCCAGATTATCGTTTAAACAGTGATTTTGCTTTTGCTAATACAGGAGTTGACTTTACTGGACCATTTTACATAAAGAATATCTATTCAGACACCAACGCGTTACATAAAGCCTATCTGCTTTTATTTACATGTGCAGTGACAAGAAATGTACACCTGGAATTGACCCCAAGTATGGACGTCCCTTTAGTTATTTGCGCACTTAAACGATTTTTTGCCAGCAGAGGATATGTCAAAATGTTTATTAGTGACAATTTTTCTACATTTAAATCAAACGAACTAACGAAATTTTTACGTGATAAACTTATAAATTGGAAATTTATTTTGCCGCTTTCCCCATGGTGGGGAGGGTTTTACGAGAGTTTAATACGTATAATTAAAGGAACGTTAAGGAAAACGTTGGGGAAAGCCCGACTGACCTTTGATCAACTAAACACAGAATTAGCTGAAGTAGAAATGATTGTAAATAGCCGACCTTTGTGTTACGTGTCTAATGAACACGACGTGGAACCGTTGACCCCTTCTCATTTGACTGTGGGGAGAAGACTTCTTAGTCAAGCAGGGTCGGTTGCTACAGAAGATTCTGACCAGATTGAAATTAATGCGTCGGAACGTTTTGAACATCTGAAGACTTCAATTGAATATTTTAAAACAAGATTTTACAAAGAATACTTAAATGAACTACGGGAACACCACGTTTATATTCGTCGGAAATATGATGTTATAAATAACATTCAAATAAAGATATGGTGTTGATTAAAGACGACAATAAATTGCCTCGAAGCTGTTGGAAAAAGGGTGTAGTGATCGATAAAATAACTGGAAGCGATGGGAAGGTTCGGGGGGCTGTACTACGCGTAATTGGAAAGAATGGGATTGCCGTAAAGTTGAAACGTGACTTAAAGCGCTTGGTTCCTTTGGAACTTCAATCGAGCTGAGGACTTCCAATTGATCTACCGGAGAAACGGGTGTCGGTGAAAACTGCAGAGTTAAAGATGAAGCTGACCAACCAGTGATTAGAGATAGTGATCTCTAAGGTGGGGAGTGTAGAAACTATTTAAATAAGACTGGGACTTAATGAGAATGTAGGAGTGTGAGCACGTTTTATAATTTGGAGTGCTCTTTTTTTTTGGCGGGTTTTTTAATTTTGGGGTTCGAAGTTTAATAATGGCGTAACGTTGTAGTTGTTTTATTTCTTCTAAGAAAACATATAAAAGTTTACACTTGTTCCTTATTGATATAATTAACATTTATTAAAATCCATAAATGTGGATTTTAAATATCTAATAAATTGTTTTTAGTATAAATACATTTTTCTGAATGAAATTTTAATTTTCTTAATAGGGTATGGAATTGTGTATAAACTTTCACGGTTTTGTTTTCAATGAAACTTTAATTTCTTCCTTCCATTACAAGTTATCATTTTTTTCAATAAATCATTCTATATAATCAAATTGTAGGAATAATTGTTAAAAATTTCATTCATTTTAGTCAAAAGTCAAAAAATTATGGCGAAATAACTTGAGAAATTTAGCTGTTTATAAACTTTAGCACGCTACTGTATATATATATTTTAAAGATACCTTTACTGCAGTACATCTGATAGGAAATTTTATTTCATGATGTTTCCAGTTTTTGCTTTTTGAATCTGGAGCCTAAAATTTGGCTGTTAAACTTACTCCAAAGATTACAAATTTTGGTTTGTAGAGATCTTACATCAAGTTGAAATCAACGCTTCCGTTATAGTTGCTTAACAATAAGCACTTTTGATATTTTGTTTTATATGTTGAAGAACCTTTAAGTAACAATAGCTAAAACAACATATTTTTGAGTTTAAAATGTAAATGTTCATTTAATATGATGTAAAGTGATAAAATGAGAATAATCTGTGTGATCAAGTTCGAAGAACGAGTAGATATCTTTTATAACCGTTTAAATTAAGCTTACATGGCTTTATTTATTTAGAAAACTTCTGGCTGCACAGAAATTTGCTATCGATTCGAATGTTGAAATGGAAACAGGAAATGATGAACAACTTGTTGGAAATGTCAAAATTTGATTTTTTTTATTTCCTAAAGTTTTTAATATCAAATCATGATCAGTATTCTGTTTAACTCCCATTTGTATAAATTTGTACGTACAAGTGATCTTTTTAAGGTTTGAAATTTGCATATGCAAGATTATATCTCTGACATATCTTGTGTTCATAGAATTTTTGGTTTTTACCAACAAAGATAAATAACTAATATACTAACGCACTTTTGAATTAGCAAATTAAGACACAGGAAATGCTTTTCGTTAAGTAAATTAGTTCTTGACTTACTTGCATTATTTAGGTTATAAAGCCATTTCGTAAAAGATGAATGTATAACATGACGTAGATGTGTTGTTTTTTATTCTCATATTAATTAACACATCTTCAGCTTGAATAACGGAACTTTTCTTTTCTAGTTTAAATATATAAACCTGTAAAGGGTTGTAAAAATTAAATAGAATAAATGGTAATAGTCTTCGTTCCTTCTTCAAACGTTTTAGAAAACCGTAATTTTCAGTTAAATGTCATAAGACGAGTTATTCCAGCACTCTGTTACTGAACTTAGAAGTTCACCCCCTTTAACAATACACAAGCTGTCTCCATAATGCTGGGTGAGTCTCTTTTTAACTAATTTCTTTAAATTTTTTGATTTTTGTGTGCTTAAGGAAAGCTACCAGATTAATAATGAAGCTTTTTTTGCCATTTATAACAAACTTCCTTTCCTTTAGTTTAAACCGCGAGTACGCTTATTCGTGGCAATTCTCGTGATATGGAATTATACCGTTATAAAAACCTCTCTCGATGTAATTACTGTTGTCTGAAAGAAGAGGTGAATTCTCAGATGAAAACAGTTTCCTTATAATCTTACATTTTATTAACCTTTCAATAAAATAACTAATGCTCTTGAAACAAAACAGAGGCGTCTTGGCGAATTTTTTAGAACAAATAGCTGCTTAACACACTGGCCCCTCAAAAATTTCAAGATCGATAAAAATGTCAACGAAAAATGTTTCCAGATCCTTTTTATACTTTTTTTCTAGATCAAAAATCTGTTGAAATTAATATCTTTGCTTCTTGTCCTTGATTTATAACTAACTACTACTGTACATTGCTCAAAAAGAAAATTAGAATTAGATGAGAATCCATATACATATATTAAGTTTTAACATTACAGTTTACGATCCACAAAATCAGATTTTGCCGAAAAGCTAGGTCTAAAAGACCTAGCTGACCACTGTAAACTTAGTTTTAAAAAACAATTTAGTTTAAATGCAGAGGGAATCAACTTACCAACATGCTTACAACCATGGCCCTTGCCATTCATCCCACGATGATACCATGGCTGTATATATAATTCACAAAATTAAATTTGCTGAACTTTTTTCACAAGAAAAAAAAAAAAAAAAAAGTGTTTATTATTCAAAAGTAATTTAAAAGTTTTCTTGCAGGTACAGCTGTATACAATGGCCAAAGTCTGTTTTCAAATGGAATGATCAATGAAATTTTTCTAATGAAAACTACAATAGTAATTATATACTTGTGTGAGTGTTAGTACTAGTAACTTAATAAGAACTGATATTATTTGACCATGACCTAACAAGGCTGATGTTTGCTTAAAAAAAATTTAAGAAATAAAAATCGATCTCAAATTAGTCACTTTTTAAGAACCCGTACGCGGTCTGTAATATTGGCAGTTATACTTATTCCTTCACTTAATATCATCAAAATATGGTCTTCCAGATATCTTACTAGATATCACATGCTGAAGAAGAAAAAAAAAGCTCAAGCATTAAAGAAAGTTAATATACAAATAAAAAAACTTTAAAGCTTATAGAAACTGTTTAAACAATTTAACTAACTAAATGCAAATTTATCAAATACTCACTACTTAAACCTAAAAACAAATTAAAGTGACAACTTATAAGAAAGATAAAAAAACTGTTAAGATCTTCACAATTATTTTGCTTAATTTCAATAATTAATTACCATTTTGGATCATTCTTTGGTTAGATCAGCTAAAAAAAGTTAGGTTTAGAAACATTTAGTCATTAAAACATAATAGTCACTTCAGCTGCAGAAATTCAAAGCTTAAAATTACGTAAGAAGAATATTAATTTCTGTAGTGGAATACAGTTTTCATCATTTCACAGTTGGTGGCGCTAAAGACAATATCTCATTACCCTATAATATTAAAATATATTTCAAGTTTATTTCATTCATTTAATATAGGAACAAATTGATTGTTTTTACTTATTGGTCAACAAACTGATTCTACGAACTGATTTAGCACATCCATTAGCCATCAAATAAATATTAATTTTAAAGGCAAAGTTTTTCTTATATTTTCAAGATTTTACTATATCTATACTCGTTTTCCATTGTTTCTAGTTTTTACTGAGAAGCATCATTAACAGTGTTAATTTATTTTGTCTAAAGTTCACATATTCAGTAGTATTATCCTAGTAATAATGCAGGCATATAACAGCAAAAGGCATCTAGATTTTGTACCAAAATTACTGCCTTCTGGGTAGAGATTACTTGCAAAGGAGTATACACAACACTAATATCAAATTTGACACAATATTTCATAATGTATACTGAAAAAGATAAAGTACATTCAAGTTATTTTTTACATTGATTAAGGAAAAAAAAAAAAAGTTGCTGCATTTTATGACACATTTAAAAAGCACTTTTAAGTATGACATAAAATTTTAGATCTATCTGATGACAAGTTTAAAAGAACCACCAAATAAAAAAGGATGATTTAAAAGCAGCTAATCTAATGCAATAAGTAAACAAGTTCATAAAAACTAAAAAAAGGAACTCTGCACAAAACAAACAACCATTGGGTGAACATTGTATGATTTTCTGTGTGTGACTTTCTGTTTTACTGTGTGACTTTCAAAATTTCTTCCTAATAAGGTTTTCACCTAATTATGCAAAATTTCACCTAATAATGCAAAGAATTACAATAAAAACAAGTTTTAATCAGATATACATTCTAAATAAATAATTACAAATAGTAAAAGTTACCATTAAAAAAGTAAGCCCTGAGGCAATTATGTCAGCTTTGGTAATGTTTGAATAATCTATTTTCAAAAATGCAAACATATTAAATCTAATTACAAAAAGTCCAAGGTAAACGACTACTATAAAATGCGGGTTCTGGCTCATTTTCATTTTCCATCTCCGTTTTTTTTGATAATCACGGGGGTGAAAATTTTCTGGTTTAAAATAAAAAAAAAAATCGGTCAACAAAAACATTTTTTTCATGACGTGATAAACACGCGTAATGAAAAAAAGCTTTAATTTTTGTAAAGGTGTTTAAATCTTGATAATTAGGCGTGATAATAGGCTTGTCCGAGAAGAAGGTTAAAGCTTCCGGATTGACCGACTTGCGCGTCGCCGGAGTTGAGAGTGACGACGAGCCTTCTTCCGGCTGCGACGCTGGGCATGGAGTCTGCATTTGCAAAATTTCTGTAAAAGGAGATGATTGTGGTGGATCCGATGGTGGAGCTGGATTGTAACAGCAGTCCAGTCGATGTGTTGTTGAACGAGGATACGTTTGATCCGTTCCAAGAAGACAAATAAAAATCTTTCAATCCAGACGAGGAAAAGATGCATTTGCTGTTACCGTCATATCCAGAAAAAGTAGTGTAATTGTTTGTATTATAAGGTGTCCAAGGACTGAGAACGGTTCCGTTTCCAGGAGGTAAATTGCCGTCGTACATTCTGACTCTCGATTCCCATCAGCTTCCAGAAGCGCCGATGATGTGCATCCTGATGTATTTTAGAAAAACTCCATTTCCTTTTCCATTTGTGTCAAGCAAAACATATTCGTTTCCGTATGTGGTGTTTAAGTATCTGAAGGTCTTGCAGTAAAGTTTGAAAAGAGGGATAGAGGCAGGAATGGAAGCAAGAGTGGAAATGAACGGTTGAATCCAGTAAGTGATTGTAGAGGTATTTTTGTTGACCAATTGGATGCTGATGTTTGTCCTGAACGGCATGTCAAGAGTAAAATATCCTCCCAACGAAGTGTTGCTTAAAACGTTGCATCCTTGCAAAGAATTGGCGTAAAAAGGTCCGCCGATGGGAGAAAAAAGCAAGTCGCAAGCAAGTCCAGTGTTGTCCACTCCTATTCCTTCTGTGGTTTCTGAATAATTTCCAACGTTAATTTCTCCGTCTGTAAATATTCGAATGAAAACATTTCCAGGAAAGTTTCCACTGAGAGCCAACCATAACCTTCTTAGAACACCAGGTCCGTCCGAGTAAGTGAAAACTGTTGTCGTGGCGGCTGATGCTACCGTTTGCGATTTTAATCCTAAGGACGAAAAACTTGAATTTGGAACAAGCCCTAAAAAGTTGGATTTTTGTAACAAAACGTCTGCGTAACTTTTTGTCGCGGCGTCTTGCGCATTTGTCGGTTCGTTCAAATTGATCGCTTTGTGAAAATTTAAATCCAAGTCCGCAGCTCCAATTACCGTTCCAGTTCCTCCTCCTGTCGAATGCGTGTCCACGTAATTTTTTGTGGCGGCGTCGTGCGAGTTGGTTGGTTCTGCCAGGTTGATGATTTTTTGAGAGTTAAAATCAATGTCTGCAGTGATGGTGCTTGATCCATCCGTTTTGATATAAACGTTGCTTGTTGAGTCTGCTATAAGATTTTCTAAATAAGCGCTGAACTCGTTTCTGTTGAATTTGTAAATCATTTTTTAAAAGGGTAAAAATTTTTTTTAATTCGCAAGCGAATCTGTAATCACCAAAGGGTGTTGACAACGTCTTGAAAGCTGTTTCCCTCTTCACATTTTTTCAAGACGTAAAGACACAAGTGACCGCAATAAGACGTGTTTCCAAATTAAACCCTTTCGCTGTTGTAAAAGACAGGCCTTTTTAAATAATCGACGAGTTCGACGAGAGGGGGTTGAGCATAAGAGTCAAAGCTGAACTTTGCGTCTCCGTCTTTGTACCAGCACACCCAATGAAACCCTCCAGTGCTCGAATCCCCCGTGTTGATAATCCCGCATTCTTTTTTTCTCGGTTTTTTTGGCAATATGTCTCTGACAAAAACCCCACGAAAATTTTTTATTTTTAGTTTTTTTGCTGCTTCCATCAATTGAAAATTGGTCAAAGCCACGTTCGGTAAAATAACTCCTTCCACATTGATCATTTTGTTCATTTTTTTAATTTGTTCATTTTTTTATTTTGTTCATTTTTTGTCACTTACCTTTTTTCCCGCATTTTTTTGTCACTTACCTTTTTGTTTCTTCCTCGGGTTCTGCCTCTGGCTCTTCCTAGGGTTCTGCCTCTGTCTCTGGACCGAAAAACTTATCATAATCGATTAAGTTGAAACAAGGTTTATCGACCGAATAAGCGATGCAATCGGGTCTTTTTTTGTAATGACCATAAGCCAACGTGTGTATCCCATCATCCAAAATGATTCTTTTATCATCGTCGGAGCTGAGAGAGGTTTTGTTGATTTCCTCCGTGTAAACGTCATGCAAATGGGATCGGATGACATTCATTTTGTTTAACTTTTCTTTTTTGGTTTCGAGACATTTTTTGTAATCGTTGTGAGTGATGTATTTTTCAACAACATATGTTTTCACCCCCTTGCATTTTTTGCATTTTTTTTCTTGTTTTTCTTGATGTATTTTGTAAGAGTACAATTTTTACCGGAGACTGACAAACTCTTCAATCTGTTTTCCTCCTGTTTCGTCTTTGAACATCCCAATGACCTTTTTGTTTAAACCCACTTTGAGCCCTACGCTTAGAATGGCTGGATGGCTTTTGCTAAAATCGCTCGTGTCGAATTTTTTTTCCACATCGTCGGCAATGTCTTTGTAAAAATCGTCCGTTTTTATTTCATAAACCAGCGAGTCCGTGTCTGTCATTAGAAGCTTTGCGTCACCAGGATATTTTTTTTTGATGTAATCGTAGTGGAACTCGAACATTAAGGTTTTGCTCAAATCCAAAATGGACATCCCCAAATAAATTGGTTTGTTGTAAAAATTTTTTGTCCTTTTCATGTGAATGGCAATCAAGTTTTCATCGAAAATCGTGTGCCTGTCGTAATTTGGTTTAGCCGATAATTTTATTGCCTTTTCCTTTTCTGTCACCAGTCTCACTTCCACTCTTTTTTCAATATTCTCCATTGTTTTTCCAAACACCGAATTGTTCATCAGCTAGAAAAATTCCTTCTCAAACTCGCTGGTGGCTTTTGTTCTCAATTCGGTGTTGAGGTCGATGTACGGTTTAATCCAATCACGTTGCTCAAATTTTATACCTCTGTCTACCTTTGAAATTTTCATTCCCAATCGTTCGTACAATTTCAGGTTTTCGCAGTGAAGGACATAATTTTTTTTGTCGTTTAATTTTGGAACGACCTTATCCACTTTTCCAATTTTCATTCTCTCGGGGGCCAACGGATAATCGTTGTGTTCATCGTGAAGGCTTTCAGGATAATCCAAATCAACCTCCAAAATGCAAGGAACCGATCTCCAATCGGACAGTTCGTCTTCTGTCATCCATTGAAACCGTGAGTGGGAAGAGGTTTGCACATGGCCCATCCGTACAGGTTGTTGGCGTCCAAGTATTGAATGAATTTTGATGTTTGGCTTGGATCGTACGAGTCGCTCATGTATTTGTTGTTTAATTTTCCATGCCGGTTGGAGATCATGCTTATACCTCCACGGGCTCCTTTTTGGATCATTCGAAGCATGTCGGGGTCGCTCAACAATTCCAATTTTATTTTTGTCAGTTTCAAACAAGCGTCCCAAGCCAACCCGGGAGACGTGTAATACCAGGCGGGGTCGAGCTTGTAATGTTTTATGCAAACGTCCCTGAAATTTTCAAAGACATCGGCCAGAATCAAAACGTCAGACACGTTGTACAAATCGTGATAATCTCTGAACGTTTTGCATTGAAACACGTTCCAAACCGTTTGCGCATGCGCATAATCTTCGTCACCTATTTCCTTGTGGTTTAGTTTTGAGAAAAACGCTTCTTTTGGAGGCAATTGCGTTTCGTAAAATTTATCGAATCCATCCACCCAATCGTAAGGGTACACGCCTTTTTTTCGAAGCAAATCGAATTTTTCTCCTTCAAAATATTTTGCGAGGTTTTTGAACTCTTCTGGCTGTAAATTTTTTGACAAAGCATCCAAACCGAAGGAAAGGAATTTAAAACTGTCGATGAACCTCAACTCAATTTTTTTTTCTTTTGTTTTTCCGTCTTTCCCAATGTACTCTCCCACCGTGATTTTTTTCGAGAAGCTGATGTATTTTTCTTCGTTGCATGGGATGCAGGTTATTTCTCCTCCCAATTTTTTGATAAACAAATGGCTGTCGTAGCCTGACAGATTGTGAAAAACGACAGGAACAAATTTTGGGACTTTGTATTTTAAATTGCATTCGTTGTGGGCCGCTCCTCGATATTTTCCAGTAAAATGACAGTGGTCGCGCACCTTTTCTGTATCGAGAATTTTTTCTTCGCAAATGTGACAAACCGTTGCGGATTTGAAACTATTTTCATCGTCCTTTGTGAAGACCATATTTTTTTTTAAGTTTTTTCCAAAAATTTCTTTTATTTCTTTTTCCAAACTTTCGACAAAAAATTGGGCCACGTCTTGGTTCTCGTTTGACGATTCGGAAATTGATGGTTCACCGTCATAAACGTTTTCGTCAAAACATTTGATGTAAAAGGAAAAGGAGCTCGGAACGTGACTTTGAAACTTTTTGGTGTACGACTGGTCTGGGTTTTGTTCGCACGACTGGTCTGGGTTTTGTTCGTACGAGTCCATCGGTTTGACAAAGCTTTCAAAATCCGCGTAAACGATGAATGGAACCCTCATCGACCTTTCTATGTGCCCAAATTTCATGAACGAATTTTTTGGAGGAAGATCCATTCGTGTCGCGCTGTGCTCTCTGCAATAGGTCGAATATTTTGAAAGATCCTCCTCGCTTTTCATCCCCTGCAAGCAATTTCTGCAAAAATATTTTTTTACGTTTCTTTTGGATGCTTGTGATGAAATGAGTCGACTCAGATTTTTTATCAGAAATAATGATTTGTTTTTTCGTCTGAAACAAGCAGCAAATCTATTTCATGCTTTCTGTTCAAGCATTTCGATATTTGCAAAGGGTGTATGGATTTTTTTTCGTACCCGAAAACGTTGACGCTTATTTCTGGATTATTTTTTTCAAATTTTTTGATTTGATCGAGTTTGGTCGGAAAATCAATCCCCTCCCAATTTATTTTTTTCGATTTTTCAATCAAGTCTTTGTCAATCCTTTCTCCGTTTTTTTCTTTCATGTTCAACGCCCTGGTGACACACCACTTGAAACATTTATTGTCTTCGTTCTTCATGTCGATGATTGCTTTTTTGTTTGCCAAAAAGTCGTCGAGAGGGATATACGACCGGCCACCGATGGGTCTGTAATCAATTAAATTGATGTCCATTTTCAAGATGGCGGACATTGTGCAATTTGAGCCCATTTTGTTGTATTTTTCCATGTTTTCCAGGATCTCATCTTTTGCTTTTTCGTAAAATTCTCCCAAATCCGTCGACTCCAAAATAATCCCAGCTTTTGACAAAAAAGGTACAATTCGATGCACCTCCTCTCCCGTAGTAAGGCTGACGCTCTCCATATCGATAGTCAAAACAAGGCTCGCTTTTTTGTTTTTATTCTCTTGAAGAATTTTTATCGCTCCGTCTTTCGCCAAATCTAGAAAGGCAGAAGCATCCTTTTGGTTTCCTTTGACTTGATGCGAAAATTGTTTTGCAACATGCCTAAGCGCGTGATCGGTCAAATGAAAATGAATGAGGGGTTTGTAAACTGCTTCGCGCACAATTGATTTAAGGACAATTGATTTAAGAGAGTCTACTTTTTTTTTCACTTCGTTCCCCACATTGCTCATTGTTCTCTTTACCGACTCTGGAACATACGGATCAACAAACTCAAGCAAGCTGTTGAAACTGTTGACGACCACATTTGTCACAGACGTCGTAAACCATGAAAAAACTCCAGTAGTCAATGTTATAAAACTTTTTCTAGCCTAACGCTAGAAATAACGTAATTACGATGGAAATGTTACGCTACGACTATTTCAGCGTGACGAAGTTTTTCAATGTTATAAATAATTTTCAGCGAATTGCATCGTATCGTAATCTTTTCGTCATTTGTTTCAAGTGTGTCATAAGATTTCAACTCTATGAGTTGAATATTTTAGATGTCTGTGATTCAAAATGGCGGACAAAACAACAAGGTTTTTGGTCTTGCAATAACAATAACAATAACAATTTATAAATTGAAAAGGTAATAATTTTTAAAAATTTTATTTAATTATCTAACATTATAGATAAATGTTTAACACTTCATCTTTTATACCAACTAAATCTTAAACTTATATTTTTTTAATTCATAATGTTTTGGTTGAATATAGACTTTTCCAATATGTATGTGACTTTCTAATAAGTTCTTGATTCGGGTTGACCCTCCAAAAGTTGAACCTGAGCCTCAAGCCAAGCTTGAGCTTGACAATTTTAGCCTGTTGATCATGATTGATTCTGATTTCAAAATTACTTGTTACGGACTTATTTCTAAAATTCAAATTTCCCTAATCTAAAAAAATTTTCAATATTCAAAAATTTAATTCACTGAAATGAGAGCCCCCATACTTTCATTCAAAATTTTACTTCAAATTTTGCCCCCTCCTCCTCCCTTGATTGGCTTGGGCCCTGCTTTGGGAAATACTGGAATAATTTAATGCCACCGCCTGATGTCGTCAAACTAATTGGGAATTCAAAATCGGTAGTTAAAAATAGACAATTTCTAAGTCTTAAAATATTTTTATTTTTCATTAAAGATAATATAATATAAACCAATTATACTTTTACCTTAAATCTCAAATGGCAAAGAATAAACTTTGTTTTATTAGTATTATCTTCTGTTAAAAAAGTTAGAGGACGCCACTTACCTTCTAACACTTAATCAAAACAAAAAAAAACATATAGATATTGCACAGCGCCATATATCATTACGACAAAAATTTGAACTAACGCTGGACTTTTTGTCGTACAGTTTTGAGCGTGAATTACGATGCTTCCAGCGTAAGTTACGCCAAAAAAGTTTTATGTAATCGATTTTTTTGTTTTTACGCTAGAAACTGCGTAAATCACGAGCGTAACACGTTTATAACATTGACTACAAGAGTCATCACAGGAGACGAATCTGGAACAGGATCGTCAAAGATATAACGTGACGGCTCTGGAACAGTTGCAACGGCAAAACGCGGAGCAGGATCCGGTCTCGAAACTGGGCTTTGAGCAATCGAACGAGGAGCAGGAACAATTGACCTCGCATCTGTCGTCCGTCTACGAGATACAGGATGAGGACCAATGGCAGGTCTTGTTGTTTTTATTGCCTCAACGAGCTGTTCCCTGGTCATTTTTGAAAAACCTTTTATCGCTCGGTCTTTTGCCTGACTTTTCAATGTTGCCATTGAAACTTTTTTTTCTTTGACAGTTTTGCTTTCCATTTTTTTATTGCCAAGTAAATTATTTAACTCAAAATCAATTTTTTTGGTTTTTCCGATTTTTTCGGTCTTGCTGATTTTTCGTATTTTGTTTTCCATTTTTATTATGCCAAGAAAAATTTTTTTTTTCTTTTTTTCCGAGAATTTTTTCAATTCTTTTTTCCGAGAATTGAAAAATTTTTTTTTCGGACTTGGATTTTTTTTTTCATTTTTTCGGACTTGGAGTTTTTTTTCTGTTTTCGAGTTTTTCTGAACCTTAAATGTCAATCCTTATTCCATTTTCCACTTTTCCATCTCGACGCTCCAAATATCTCCAGCCATGCCCAGTCTTTTTCATCGCCTTGTAAAGGGATCCGTATTCAACAACCTCCCCTGTTTCAACGTTGGTTGTTTTCACAGACACAGGTTTTTTTCGAATCGAACCAAGCCTCTCGTATTTTGGATCGATCGGTTTTTTCGCATTTTCCGTTTGCGTTTTTATATCTTTTTTCGGTCGACCCACCTGTCTGCATTCTTTTGCACCTTCCAAAAGCGAATCTTTGCTTACGAGATTGTTCTCAACCGCAATCATCATCAAGGTCAACAAATTGTTTGAGGTTTTTGTGACACCATTTTCTCTCAGCAAATTTTTCAGATAATTTTTTGTTAGTCTCATGTTTTATTTTAAAAAGAAAAAAATTTTTTAAATCAATTTTTGTCAAGAATCTCATGACGCCTAATAAACAGCGTTCATGTTGGTTCCGTCTGAAGCAAATTGGATCAATTTGTCGGAAATGATCACTGCGAAAATAACGGTGCTTTCGGGTACTGCCGTTCGGAACTTTAGGTTGACAACAAATTCGGCCGTTTCGGAAACAAATCTTTCCTTTTGCTTGCTGATGTCGACAAAAAACAACGGAAACAAATTTTTATATTCAAGCAGAGACAAACCTGATTGACAAACAAGCTCGTTTGTGCCGTAATATTTTTCGTCAAAAGTGAACGCGTCGGAATGGGCCATAACCCCTTTCTTTTCTCCAAAATTCAAGTCGTAATTGTAGTTTGGATATTTAATCCCATTGACTGTCACAAAAAAATTGTTGACATCGCAATGATCGAATACGGCTGGATTTGCGGTTTGACTGGAACCTCTGTTTGTCTGAAGACCAAGCACAATATATCTCGGAACGCTTTTGTCAGTGATTCTCCCAAGGGTCCATGTGAATTCTGTTAGACCAGCGGGAATGGCTTGCCCTTCGACTTTGCTTGCTTTTAAGCCACTGGAACGGTGATTTTCTTTGCCATTAGATTCAAAAATTCGGATTTTTTCAAAACATCCAGCTCAATTCGAGGCATGAAAAGTCGGAATTTTTTGATGTCGATCATTCCTGTACCAACAGTCCCCGCTCTGTAAATGGCGTCGTCGTATTCTTTTTTTGTAAAGGTGATCGTGTGTCTGAATCCGTAAACGGCTTTGTCGTATGTTTCGCAAAAGCCAAAAATGTGTTTTAAAGGCACCCTAAAAGAAAATGCACCAATGGATGTGGTGTCTGCAAACAAGTGGTCTCGCCTGACGATGAACCCCGCGTTTCCAGTTGCGTTTGAGGTGTCTTTATACCACATTTGTTTCAAACCATCGGCAAGCTGAAAACCGAAAGGATATTTTAGCAATCCAAGCATGGTTGTTCCCTGTCCTGGATACATGACTCTTTCCACTTGCTGTCCTGATAAGTCGTAAGTGACATCACTGAACAAATACATGATGGCGTTGTTCACCAAGGCAATTTGGTCTGCTGCCGCGTAAGCAGTTCCGTCCGCTTTTTTAAGAACTCCTTCGACGAGGATGTAAGCCTCAGACGGAAGTGTCTGCACAGACTGGCAATCAATCTCAAAAACGATTGATCCTGAAGAATTTAAATCGAGGTTTGTTGGAAGGTACTCGAAAAAATCAACTTTTTCAATGCCTTTGTCGTAGACAGGCATTTCGTCAATTATTAATCTGTCGCTGTTTATCATTTTTTAAAATGAGAAAAAAAAATTTTTATGTCATTTTTGATTCGTCAAAAAAATCACGCAATCAAAAGCCCGCTACCCATTTTGAAAAGATTTTGTATTCTGGAAGCGTTCTTTTTTGTCATTTTCCTTTTTGCTTGAATGGACGAACCAAACATTTTTTTATGCAGCTCTTCCATCGGATTAATAGATGCATAATGATTCACCTTTGCCGCTTCGTTCAAAATCGTGTTGACCAATTGGTTTGGATTAAGCGTCCCTGTCTTGGCGTAAACTTTTTCAATCGCTTTTTTCCCTTTGTCGATGGCAACGTCTCTGGCGGTTGATATGGCAGAAGAGGCCAATTCTTTTCCTGCAGATCTGGCGGCGGTGATCGCTTCTCTTCCAATTTCGCTTGCTGCTGCTTTCCTCAATAAATGAAGAGATGACTTTGATGCGTTTGATGCTATCATTCTCCTCAAAAAATTTTTAAACGTGTCAACGATCCCTCCTCCTCCTACAACGTTCTTTTTTAAATATCTTCTGTTGTTCACAATGAGCATTTTTTTTAAAATGAGAAAATATTTTTTTTAATTCGTGTTTCACGACTCGATGTATTTTTGAATCGATCGGTATTCCTCTTTGTTTATTTCCTCCTGCCTCAAAAGCTCGTCACAAATGGCAACAGCTTCGTTTCTCGATGCGATATTTTCAGCATGACCAGCAGCGATGCTCAAACTAAGCCTTTGAACAAGCGCATTTGGATCGCTCGGAAGAATGATCACTCCGCCACCTTTTGTTCCCCTCGTTTTTGTATAATTTTTTTCCCAAAATTTTGAAACAATATTCTCCCACTTTTTACTTCTCGAAGCTTTTGGTATGGTTGGTTTCCCTTCTCTCTCCATTGCATGCGTTTCGACCAGTATTTTTTCATAATTTTTCAAGTCCTCGTTTGTTACCTTTGTCATATCAGGTCTGGATCTTGTGATCAGCTCCCAAAAACCTAAAGTACCCTCATACTTTTCTCCATCAATAATGATGTCATTATTTTCGATAAAAATTTCTTTGTCTCTAATAAACATTTTTCCGCGTTCTTTTGCGTGGATTCCAAACACTCTGTCTGCAACAGCTGCTTTGGCTGCGTATTTTGACAAATAATCAAAAGCAGTATTTCCAACATTCATTTTTTCAAAAGACGTCTCGCTTTCTGGGTAAGTCAAAGCCAGTGGAGTGTTTCCATCCTCTTTGTATGCGATGCTCTTTATCTCGTTTTTCACTTTTTCGTTGCTCTCGATCAACGGTTGAAAAAACTTTGACAGATCAGTCTGATAATTTGCATTGGAAACGTTCCGGTTGAGGCTCTCATTGTAAAGCTTCTCCCTGTTGGCCATGTAATTTTTTACAATCTCATCTCTCTTTTTTGGGTCTTGTATTTTAAAGAACTCCATTTTTTAAAATACGGAGAATAAAAACTTAAACAAAAAACGAAAACTCGTTTGCGTCTGCGTTCATTTTCCTTTTTAATAAAGGTTGTTAAATGCTTGAATGGCTTCTTCTCTTCCTTTTTGAATCAACGACTCTTTGGTCAATTCGTCAATGCAGCTTTTTGTTTTTGTTCGGATTTCTTCGGTCATGGTTTTAAATTTTTGAAGCTCGCTGAGGATTAGTTCGTATTCGGAATCGCTCACAAACCCGTCCATGAGCGATTTTGAAATGTGATCGCTAATCGTGTTCAATTTTGACTCGGAAAGAACCTTTATTTTTTCGTGCTTCTCAGCCTTCAACAACATTTTTTTGTTTTGATGGTTTCCGAAAATGGACAAAGCCCCTAATCCAATTGCAACCCCCTCGAATGCAATCGAAACTGGAGTGGCAACGACGGTTGACAAAAGTGTAATGGCTGTAATCCCCAAACCAATGCACAACGTTTGCAACCCGTCGTCTGCAAAACGAATAATTTTTGCCACTCGATGGTACTTTTTGCTCAAAGCCATTCTTTTCACTTTTTCATCCTCCATTTCTTTTTGGATCTCACCTATTTTTTGAAGACGATAAGCATCATCGGTTGGTGCTGTTGGAAGAACTGGATAAACTTTCTCAGTGTTTTTTATTATCTCCATCTTTTTAACAAAGACAGATTTTTTTAATTCGAATCGATGTGATTTATTTTGCAAAGCATTTCGCCTTTTTTGACAATGACGTCATTAACACTGTTGTTGGTTATATCCAAAACGATGTCTTCCACAGGCTCAGAAAAAATGGCATCGTTTTTGTTAAAGTTTAATTTTTCGCTGATCGATTCCATCAAAGTGACAACTGCAATGCCTCTGAATAGATTAAGTCCAACGGACAACGATATTGTTGTATTAGAAAGAGCAGCAAATTTTATGTCTTTTTGAGCAAAAATCTCGTGTTGCGCATTTATGTTAAAACAGTTTGGGTGATCCAATTTTTTTTTCGTAACAATAATATTTTGGGATGTCTTTTTTTGCATGTTTTTGATTATCTCCACCAAATTTTCCAGCTCTTTGATTCTTTCCCCAAATTTTCTAAATTTTTGGTTCGATCCGACTCTTTGAATCGCTCCAACTCTTTTATCCTCTCATCCATGTGTCCCAAATACATTTTCGAGATCTCCAAACTCGAATCGACATGTTTTTCTGCCGAGGAAACGTTTTTATAAAACTTGTGAGGGGCATGCAATTTTTATATGAAAAGAAAATGTTTTAACTCATTTTATTTTCATTTTTTTTCTTCGTGTTTTTCACATTTCTTCGTCATCTTAAGCGTTGACGTCGGCTCCGTTTTGCAAAAGCAATTCAATCACTTTGTCGTTACCGTTTAAGTAAAACGGGTTGCCTTTATCTCGCGCGTTGACATCGGCTCCGTTTTGAGATGCTAAGTACAACGGCGTCCGGTTGTCTTTATCTCGCGCGTTGACATCGGCTCCGTTTTGCAAGAGCAATTGAACAACTTTAAAATGACCGTTTTTAGAGGCGATGTGCAGTGGCGTTTGCATTTCGTCGTCGCGAGCGTCAACATTTACCCCGTTTTGCAACAAAAATTCGACTGCTTTTACATTACCGTAATAAGAGGTTGAGTGCAACAACCTCCATTGTGCAACGCTTGGTGCATTTACATCAGCTCCGTTTCGCAACAAATATTTGACAACGTTAAGTCACCAACTTCCGGTGACCAGCTCAATAACGTACATTCGTTTTCAATCGTCATCTTTTTTATATGAAAAGAAAATGTTTTAACTCATTTTATTTTCATTTTTTTCTTAGTGTTTTCACATTTCTTCGTCAAATTCCATTTCTCCCAAATCCAAATCGTCACCCATGATGCTTTGAACTGAAGGTGCATTTTTTGCAATGACCACTTCGGGAATCCTAACCTGAATGGACTCGATCTGAGCTCCGACAAAAACACCTTCAATTTTCAAAGATGCAACTGCGTAGCACTTTTGTCTGACATATCCCAAAGGATCTGCTTTTACCATCTTTTTGTTCTCCTTTTTGAAAAACAAAGAAGAAACCTCAATGTTTTTTTCACTTTTCTTTGTAAACAATTTTCCGAAAAAAATGGGCGCTGCATGCGGATTATCTGATTTGTTTTTAAAAATGGACAGATCCTCTGTCGTTATTTTTTTCGTTCTTCCTCCTTTTTTCAAAGTAAGAATCATTTCCTTGACTTTTTCGCGAAGAAAGTTTGATATTTTTTCAGTCACCTCGATAAACTTTTTTTCTTTTTCGCTCATTCCGTTTTTTTCGTTGAAACCGAGAAAGGACATGGAATATCCCTCCAGCTCGTTTGTTCTAAAACTGCAGTTCTCAAACACACCCAGAGAAAACAAAACGGGGGTTCTTAGAATAAAAGGACCTTTTCCAGAGGGGTACTCATTAAAAAGCGGAATCTTTTGGTATTGAATTGGTTTGGTTGCGGAATAAATCTCTCCAACCGATAGCTTGCTGTCGTCAAAATTTTCAATCGTCACGAAATTCATCTTTTTAAAAAGAAAAGAAAATTTTTTATATCATTTTTTCAAACGGATCAATTCTTTATTGTCCACCCATGAGTTGAACGAGTCTGGGTATCCTTTCCATTTGACCAGTGATTTGCTTTTTGTTCTGCGAATTATTTTTTCAATTCTGAATATGCTCTGATCCGTCTTTTGCATCTCCTGCTCGTAAAAAGTTCCTTGAATGTCTTCACCGTTGATGTCGGTAACCTTGTACGTGGGTGGATCCGTTCGCTGAACTTTTGATACGGTAAAAACCTCCTCGGTCCATCTCGGCGTGTACCCTTTTTCAAAATTGGTCTTCTTTTTTGTGATCCTCACTTTGTCGCCCATTAAAAATTTTGGTTCTGGTCTTTCTTTTTGCATCTTTCCATTCAGGTTCATCCAGACCTTATTTTTATTTTTTTCCTCGCTGGCTTCAATTGGAGTCATTTTTATGGACGAGCGCTTTGTGCTGTTGTAATTTTTTACCATTTCGTCCAAAACGTCAATGTATTTATTGGTGCTGTTGGCTGAAAAATATTTAAACATTTTTTCTTTCATCGTTCTGTTCCATCGCTCGACGACACAGCTTTTTTCCTCGTTTTCAGTGGAATATAATTGAACACCCAGAGCTTTCACGTGCTTGTTGTAAAACTCTTTTCCTTTGTCCACCCACATTTTGGCACACTTTCTTTTTTCAAAAATTTTTTTCAACGCTTCAGCCACTTCAAGACCCGTTTTGCTTTTCAACGGAACGATCCACCCATACTTTGAAAACACGTCGATCACCATGAGCAACCAAATCGACAGCCCATATTTCATCGATGTCGTTCACAAACACTTTTCTTTTTTTAAAATGGCGAATGACTGGTTTGTGAAGCTCCTCTGCAAGCTGATCCGTCCATTTTAAACTTGAAAAAAATTTTTTTTTTTTTTTGCAGAGACACCCAATCCAAATTTGGCTTTGGCTTTGATGATGGGTGTGATAAGCTTTCTTTCGTTTATTTCTTTTTGAGTGGGGTTTGGAATGGAGTTCATTTCTTCAAGCATCATTTGGTCTGCCAAATTTCTGCTTTGAACGTCGTTTAAATATTTATAGGCTAAATCGTGGTGGTACGCTGCATTGTCCACTCGGTCCACCGGTTTGCTCCACTCTTGGTACATGTCGGTGGATGTGAGCCTTTTGTCCAGGTTTGTGCCAGGTCCTGCAAAATTCATTCCTGGAATATGCATTTCTCCTGGAAATTTTACCCACGGAAGCTTTATTTTTTTTGAAAAATTGTTGATCGATTCGACCAAGTCACCCCCTTTTGTTGAAGATGATCCATTGAGCGCATGCGTAGAAACAAACGTGCATTTGGTCGTTCCACAAGAGTCGCAAGTCCCTTTGATCATGTTTCTATTGTTTTTTGTCCTCTCGTTTCTCAAATGGATCGTTTCTGTTTTCCTTTTACATTTGGCGCAGTACATTTTTTTTATTTTAAATAATTATTTTTATATTAAAAAAATGGAAATAACCAATTTGTCATGGAATATTGGAAAAAACAAAAGGAACAACAACGAGCTTTTACCAAGAAGCATTCGAGGAATCATCGTTGGAAAGTCCGGTTGCGGAAAAACAACCTTGCTTCTCAATTTACTGCTCAAACCTGGATAGTTGGATTATAACCACTTGCAGGTCTTTGGCAAATCTCTTTTCCAACCCGAGTACAAAATACTGAAAAGCTCGTTCGAAAAAAATTTGCCAAAAAAGATTATCCTCGATTTGTTCAAGGTACAAAACGAAATGGAAAAGTTAAACCTAAACCCTGAATGCGTCATCAACGACCTTTCAAAAAATTATTCCGAAACCGAGGACATGGAGTGCCAATTTTTTGAAACGGCTGACGATGTGCCTGAACCCGAAGATCTCGATTCAACAAAAAACAATTTAATGATCTTTGACGATTTGCAATTGACCAAACAAAACAAGTGCGAAAAATATTACATCCGAGGAAGACACTCCAATGTCGACTGCTTTTACCTCGCTCAAAATTATTTTATGCTACCTCGACAAACCATCCGAGAAAACACCAATTTTATTTGCCTGTTTCCTCAAGACTCAAAAAATATTGACCACATCTATCGAGACCACGTTTCGAGCGACATGAAAAAAGAAGAGTTCAAAAAATTTTGCAGACATTGCTGGTCTGAACCTCACGGATTTACCGTTATCAATTTGTCGTCAAAAAAATACGATGAAAAATATCGAAGCGGATTTAACAATTTTTATTTTCCAAAAGAAGCCATTTAAAAAATTTTTTCACCCATTAAAAAAATGTCAGGCATAATCATCGATGTGGATGGAACATCCAACATAATAATAACAGAATTTTTGGACAAAATCGTTTTTGAAAAAGGAAAAAAATATGAGATGGCTTTTCTCGGTCTTGAGACCTACAATAGCTTTCCAAACATCACCAGCAACAACAATTCTTTCCGGTACAGCATGACCAACGGTGCCAATTGGGAAAACGTCGCCATTCCAGAAGGAAGCTACGACATTATCGACATCAACAATTATTTGCAAAAAACCGTCTCAAACACAATAAAAAATTATGCGTCTCAAAGCGCAAGCTACGTTACCGCAAATAAAATCAGCTACTCACCAGAAAACATCAAGATTGGATCCAATTCAAACACTTTAAAATCAACCATCAAACTTGGATTGAACTATATGATGGACCTTAAGGTCGAAAACAGCATCGCCTCCCTTTTGGGCTTCACAAAAAGACAATTAGACTCCAATTCCGAATATGAGTCCGACGACATTGTCAGAATTACGAACGTCAATACGATCAGAATCGTCAACAACGTTATCGGATCGGCATACATCAAAGGATCACAATTAAATTGCATCTACTCCTTTTACCCCTCTGTGGGTCCTGGCTTTAAAATCATCGAAAGACCCACCCATTTGGTTTACCTCCCTGTCAAAGTACCAGAAATTTCCACGATGGTCACACGCGTTGTCGATCAAAACGGTAATCTAATCGACTTTCGCGGCGAGGACATCACGATCCGTTATCACATTCGAGAAGTGAAATAAATATTTTTTCCGGCATTTTAAAAATGAGCAATTACATTCGTGTCAAATTAAATGTGTCTCAGGGACAGATCGATAAAATAAAAAAATCAATCATTGAAGGAAAACCCGCGAGCCTCCGTATTTCAAAAGATAATTTACACGGAAACGACGTTTTACTTTTAACAGAAAGCCAACATCGAAAAATTGTGGACGCTCTAAATCGAGGAGTTGGAGTCACCATAAAAATGAGCAAAACTCAATTGGAACACAACGCAAAAATAGAAGGAGGATTTCTTGGTGCTCTTTTACCTTTATTGGGAAGGGTTGCAGCTAAAGCCGTCCCAGTTTTTGGTAAGGCCGCTTTGGGCGGGGTTACCTCTTCTCTTGGATCCAATATGATCGACAAAATTTTAGGAAATGGAATAAAATCAGAAGGAGGGTTTCTTCCTTTTCTTTTACCTTTATTGGGAGCTCTAGCACCCACTTTGATTGAAAAAATTGTTGGAAATGGTATTGCTTACCTCAAAAGCAATGGAAAAGGAATGAAAATTGCCACATACAAAGGAGACGGACTGTTTTTAACACCATGGGTCACAGGAAGCTCACTCAAAGATGGATTATACTTCAAAAGAGACAGAAAATATGTACCCATCCTATCTTGATTGCTTCTCGGACCCATTCTCAAGAATCCTTTTTAAAAAATTTTTTTTGAGTTAAAAAATTTTCTTGGCATAATAAAATGAACGGAAAAACTAGGATCTTGCGAAATGAGGACGGAAAAATTAAAAGCATAAAAACACTTGACCCCATTGAATATTTAAGGAGCAAAGGATTTGGATGGCGAGAAATTGAAAAATACAAATCAATTCTCGAAGAAAAACAAGAACAAAAACAAGAACAAAGAAAAAAAGAAATTTTTCGCGCAACATTTAAACACCTTTACAGCCATTAAATTTTTTTCATTACGCGTGTTTATCACGTCATGAAAAAAATGTTTTTGTTGACCGATTTTTTTTTTATTTTAAACCAGAAAATTTTCACCCCCGCGATTATCAAAAAAAACCAGAACGGAGATGGAAAATGAAAATGAGCCAGAACCCGCATTTTATAGTAGTCAAACGTTAGTTTTGGCAAGGTTTTAATACCCCTAATTAAAAACGCTGACACATAAAAGTTAATTACAAGAAATAAACCTATACAAGAGATAATAATATCAATAACAATACTGCACATTACCAATAATTTAAATAACTTATATTATGCTAGAAAACATTTGCTCATGAGATAGTAAAATAGTAACAGGCCTGTTAATATAATGTATTAAGTAGCTAGCAACACAAAGAATTTATCCTACTGTCTGAAAGTTTAAATTAAACGCAATTCTTCAATGCATTACAGTAATTTAGCTTTGAATTACTTGATGAATGTAATTTTTTTTTACCTTGATAACAAGACTATTTTTGTACAAATCACTTTAATACACAGATACTAGCCTTTTCTTAATATCTAAAACTGTCACATATTTCTTAAGCTGAGGGTCAAAGTGAGAAGTACTTTTACACTAGAAAAACTATGCTTTGAGATAAAAGAATTCTTAGGAAAAATAAAAAACAAAATCTTTAAATCAAACATATTTTTAAACAAAAAATTTTCAGTGTGACAGGATATTAAAAATGTCTATGAATAATATACAATATCAATAATAACAATTTTCGTACTTTTGAGAGTTTATCCAAAATGAAATATGAAGGTTCAGCAGATAGAAAACTATAAATCTAAACTTATGAACACTTTTAATTGTATTATGTTAAGCATTTTTCTTTTGCATATATACTAATCCTTTTTCAACAGTAACTTGTTACTTTGTTTCTTTGAATAATTTTGCAAATTTTAGTTTGAAAAGGATAGTGGTATCACTTGGCTTATGTAAACTCGGAAATTTTTTTAATAACTGTAATACTGCTAGTAACGAAAAAAAAATGTTTTACAGTATTTTTTCAAAGTATGATTTTATAAAAGTTTTTAAAGAATTACCCATTAATGTATTTCATAAAAGTACTATATCAATATATTAAGGTTTCTTATTTTTCCAGTTTTTCCCACACAGAGGCTTTAAAGAAAAGGAACAAAAAACAATAGGTTATGGTTAATTTACTATCAAAATGCACATAGAATGTTGATAAAGAAAATAAAATAATAAAAAAAAGCAGATCATGTTTTTTTAAAAGATGTTAAGACAACAAATGTGCTTGCTAGATTATCTTCATAATTTTTAAGAAAAAATATGAAAACTTTATTAAAAAATCATTTTAAATGATAAATAAGACCATAAGTTTGAGTTTCAAAAACAATGCATTATTAAATATTGTTAACAACATTTTTAATGTTTAATAAAATCTCTTTATCATTATCTTTTTTAGAATAATATGGAATACTTCAGAAATTGCATCAATGCTTGTTATTTATAACTCACTGCTCTCAAACAGCCATGGGAAGAGTACTTCAAACAAGAAACATCAGATAAATTTTCTTTTACATATCTAATTTTATCTTCTTTAATTTTGTAAAAAAAACACTGTTTTGTGATCAACATTTTCAGAAAGTAACAAAAAGATTTTTGTTTAAGAAAGTTTTTCTCTATAAAGTAAAGTGCAATTGAAAATATGTGACAACTAACTTTTGCTCCATTGAAAACTTTCAAGCTCATCCTGGACAACATATTGATAATTTTCAGCAAAATCTTCTAAAATTATTCATTTCTTTGCTGAAGGTTTTCTTTGCAGTTTTTATAAGTATTTACTTTGTGTTTTTGTAATACATTTGATTTTATATATTATTTATAGTTTTTTATATATTGTGATTTTGTGGTAAGAGTTTCAATGCTACTGCAAAAGAAGTCATTAAATTTATTGAGTGGCAGTAATTCGTAACACTAGTGATGTATAGTCAGTGGTTTGTCATTACTTGAATACTTTGAATAATTTTTCTTAGCTAATGGCCTATAAACTCTTGTACTAAACACCTTTTTGAATACCTGGGCATTGGTCAAATTGGTGCAGCATACAGCATTTCTAACAGAACAAACAATTACAGATATAGAATCCTTATAACTTTTTTTCCAAACTATTGCATCCATGAGAAGTTTTGTATTTTGGTGATTTATGTACGCACTTATACTGAGACTGACTGAGACATTTGCTGAAATGCACAGCTTGGGTTTCAGATTGCAAAGTTTGGACAAACTGACATTGACATTAGGATAGTCTTTTTTACATGTGTTTTGTAAATATGCAGTTTTTTTTTTTTTTTTGAATGTGTTGAATTTTTTTAATACTAACTGTTTTTTCCCTGGCATGCTTCTTAGAAACTTATCTCTTTGATAAAAAATTATCACTAACTTAAATGTTTCTGGTGAAATAAGGTTTTCAAGATTTTTTCCTGGTAATGATAAAATCCCCTGCGTATGTTTATCTTTTTTAACGTTAGAAAAAGTTAATTAGACAGTTCAAAGCAGGGTTGATAAAAATCACGATTTTTTAAAAAAAAAATCAAAAAATTGATTTTTTTAATTTAAATCAGGTTTTTTTGATTTAAATCGGATTTTTTTTTATTTAAATTACATTTTGGAGAGATAAACTTTTAATAACATAGTTTTTAAAAATGTAATGAAATTATAACTAAATTAATTTAAAACATTGAAAAATCTTTTTTAATGTTGATTATTTACAATTTTTCAAAGATTCAATCAATTAAATTCATTGATTCTAATGCTTTTTGATTAAATAGTTTGAATAGGAAAACCAATTTGCCTGCTTTCTCAATTCCGAGTCTATTTCTAATGTTTGAATGCACAAGAACAAATGATGAAATATTCTTTCAACTCCTGCAGATGAAGCAACAGCAGTAAGTAACTGTTCAACAACTTTCAGTATTTCCTGATTCACATGATAGTTATGAGATTTCCACCAATCACATGGCTTAATAGTTTAAACAATGTTATCATGGAACATAAACTTTTGAAATGGTGCTGCTTCTGCTTTAAAGTTAACCAATAGTGGAAGAAAATCTGGATTCTTTGAAGCTGCAAAGTCCATTCCAATCTCTATTTCTTTATCAGTTAATTCTTTACCTTTGTATTTAGGATTAACAATATTAGCCAAAAAATGAGCTGGGGTCATTGCCTCCTGGCTAAGCTTAGGACTTAATTCCCTCCGAAGATTTTTCCATATCACTACACTGTCACCAATAGTACTACTGTCCTGCTGCATCAGGTCTAATGCAACACCAATTGGTTTAAGGATTTGTAACAGTTCTTCTGCACTTTGCTTTACACCAAGGTTATTTACAATATTTGTAATATTCTTATCAATTTTTGTTCTGTTTTCTTCACAAACTGTTAAAAGAATCGGCCAGTGTTTTAGATAGAATTCAAGACAGTCAGCCAATGTGTTCCATCTGACATCTTTGGGCATTATAAGTCGTAGCCCTTCTTTTGCTTTGAATGTAGCAGCAGCAAAATGGTTGTTTCTAAAATATTTAATAACTTGAACAATCTGCTCCTTGATGTTTGGAATTGCCAAGTCTTGTGCCAATAGATTGAGAATACGAGCTGAACATCCGTATGTAATAACATTAACATCATCTCGAGTTTCCAATTTCTGTCTCATTTTCAGGCTTGGACTGGGCCGCCGGGAGACCGGGAGATTCCCGGTGGGCCGGTTGGCATAAAAATTGTATTATATTTTTAGTTAGGCTACATTTTATTTTCCAAATAAAATGTAAATTAAAGTTCAGACTGGTTTGAAAGAGAAAAGAATTAGAGCAAATCAACTACTTGAAAGTGCAAAAGATAAATTTCCTATCAATGTTCACAACATGGTAATGAATCAAGTAATCAGTAGTTTAAAACAGAGATTGTCAGAGCATGGTAGTCTATATGCTGATTTATCTTGTTTAGATCCAAGAAATTTTGCAAAAATTTTGAAAAAAATGCCTAGTGGCAGATTGCAGCATCTGAGTGGGTTGCTCAGAAAGTTTGATGCTAGTGTAACAAAAAATCAGCTTCAAACAGAATTATCGGATTTTGAAAGGAAATGGGAAAGTTTCGAAATAACTCTTGAAGATGAATGTAATTTGATATTTGAAACAAGAAATAAATGCAAATCTTGCAAAAAATGTATTGTTTGTTGTTACTTTGTCCTCTAGAAGTTTAACTTGCATAGTCTTGCGTATTCAAATTTGTTTCTGGCTTAAAACTTTGTGCTAACATAATCCTCATCACAAGTTGCTTGTGAAAGGTCATTTTCGAAATTAAAATATATTTTGAACAGATTAAGAAATTTGATGAGCCAGTCAAGTTTACAGTCATTCATGCTGATGTCTTGTGAAAAAGACCTTCTTCCGAGAAATAGAAAACGATGCAATAATTGATGTCTTGGCATCGACTAGTCAAACGATGAAAAAGTTGCTATACTAGTCAATATTGAATAGCGATGGTGTCTACTATTTCTAGACTCCAACTAACAGCAGTGTTTTAGAAATATTTGTTTTTATCAATATTTAGGCTGGGAAGTTTAAATCTTTTTTTTATATTTTAAATAATAGTAAACAATAACTTTATAAAACGCTAATTATCCCGTTGATGGGCTCAGTGACGCAACAGCTTTTAAACTATTACTATAAGTTAATATAATGTTTTTTGACCAATTTTTTTTTAGTAATGATGAAAAGTTTGCATTAAAATATATAATTTCTAAAAAAATCTCGCCTTAAAGCCTATTTTCATTGTGATAATTAAACTTTTTTAGTTTTTAGTTCAGTGACGCAACCTAATTTTTACAGATGTGCATGTGACAAAAAAACACTTGAATTATTTTTAAAGACTAAAAGTGTTTTCACTCAAGACATATATATAATCTCAAAGATTCTTTCTAACAAAAATATGGATGTGTTTTGGTTAAAATATTGCAAGAACTCGCCCTCAAATTTTACTTACTTTTTCGAATAATAAAAAGAAAAAAACAGTTGCTAACATTCATCAAATTTATCTACTCGGTTCAAATATTTTCTAATCAAAATATATTTTAACAATAATTTTAAGGTGTTTAAACTACAGTTAAAGAAAAAAAATCTTTTGAAAAAAGAAATTTTTAAACACGAAATTTCCATCGTGGAAATAGCCATGTGTGTGTGTGTGTATATATATATATATATATATATTTACATATAAAATTTATGCAACATACAATGAAGTGGGCCGCCGTGACCAATTTTCCCGGGCCGGTTTTTCAAGTCAGTCCAACCCTGCTCATTTTCGACACATTTGCTGCGTTATCAGTTACTACACTGCGAACTTTACAACCAAATTGTTTTTCGCATTTATTGATAGGTTTAACAACAACATCAACCAAATAGTCAGAAGTATGTAGATGGCCGGAGGTATCAATTGTATCTGCAAGGTAGATATCTGAATTCATTGTTGTTACTGTTGCACAAACTATTGGTTCATTATGAACATTGCTCCACCCATCAATACTCATAGCTACAGACTGATCATGTAGCAAACCTAAACAGCTAGTTAAACTGTTCTTGTGAACAGTGTCTAGTAGTTTTCCACCAATATCGATTCTATAAGGAGGGTTATATCCTGGGCGTAAAAAATGGATCATTTTGATAAACTCTGGATGGTCAACCATTCTGAGAGGCGAGTTAGTAGCATAAATCATTATTGCTGTCTGCTCATCAATAGCTTCTTTTTCAGATTTAGTGGTTTTAATAAGGTATGAATCCAATTTAGTTGTCACTGTCTTGCCACTGCTTGGTCTTGTCACTGTCTTATTATTTGAACACAAAAAACTTGTTTTATCTACAGCAGATTGACTAGATTCAGTTTTCTTAATAGAACGTTGACTGGTTTGTGGTTCTTCAGTTGTCTGGTTGATATTTATTAAAGTGTCTTGACAAATAATAATGTTTTCGTTATCTTGAATATCTTTCAGAAAATCACATTTACCAGCACTTATGTGGCTTCTCATTCGAGCAACCAAACCTTGCATTTGAACACCGCAGCTTTTGCATTTAGCTTTATTACCCTTTTTCCCACACTTTGCAGGTAATTCTTCAAACCATGTCCAAACTGCATCTCTTCTTCTACCGGCACCAGACATTTTTATATCTAGTTACATTATTTTTATTTTCAACTAAAAAATAACAAGCAATTATAAATGAATACTGTAATTTAAAAAAATTTGAATATACTCTTATATGAAAGGAATATATTTATATTTATTACTTAAATAGTAACAAAAACAGAAATTAATGTAATTAGTCAATAAGTTAAAACAAGAAAAAGAAAATTGAATAAAATATGAACAAAAATCTTACAACAAATTTAAAAATTTAATGATTTGTATGACTACCATATATTTTACAATGCATTATCTGACTATTATAACTAATATTAGTTTATGCAGTAGTTATAATGCAATTTACTTTAATTTGATTAATCAATAAATAATAATTAAAAATAACTAAAATCAAACAAATTTGTTGAGTGGCAGTAATTCGTGACAACACTTGTCGCTTTCACGGTCATTAGAAAATAATAATTTCTTTCTAAAAAATCGCCACGTGTACTCCTATTTTCAAATAAAGTCATTTCTTTTTGAATTTTTGATGATAATGTTTTATGTCTAATTGGTTGCATTGGTGAATGTCCTTCTTTAATAACATGATCAAGTTCCTTATCAATACTTAAAAATATTACTTTCAGACTCAGGTGCTATTTCAGGTTCCTCAATCAAATAAAGTGACAATATTATGGGAGATTATTACAACAAACGTTGTAACAATCTCCGATAATATTTTCACCTCATCATATGACAAAGCTATAGAATTATATTGCACTGGGTAAATATCATTTAATGATTTTTTTATATAATATTTTACTTTGTAAAATCGTTTAAGAATTAACGGAAGGCTGCTCCACCGTGGCTTGCAGTCCATTATTAAAGAGAGTTATTTTCCAAATTTAGCCTTTATATATTTTTCTAAGATGTCGTTCTTGGTAGGTGATTGTAGTCCAACAAATCTTCCTCTATGTCCTCATTTTCGGATGAATCGCTGTCAGAAAATTCATTGTTAAAATATGGCTGATTTGCATCGAATTCTTTCTTTTTATAAAGAACATCAATTACAGCAAGTTGTATGCCGTGAGCAAAACATAGTTGTAAGTTAGCAGGCAGCTAACCAACAATCTCTCTCCTACACCGAATTTCGTTTTCTTGCGCACTTCAATTTGATGAACTAAACCTAATCCTATTATTTTGCTGTACTCTACTACATGATTACGCATTGCGTTTACTGACATTGATAGATTTCTGAATCCCATAGCAGTTAGAGCGGCACGTCTGTTGAAGAACAAATTACATTAAATGAAAGCCTGTCAGACGCCGTTAAACTAGCAAGTGTAGCACGAAGTGTTTTATCATCCCTTTCATAAATCGGAAAGTATTCTGTTAGTGGTTTAGATTTCTTTTTTGGTGGTTTATTTGGTGTGGATTCTCCGGTAATATTAGGTTGGGTTGGAATTTCGACCTTTACATTATGCACCGACAACATGTGTGTATTGTGAAGGTGGCGTTTTAATGTTATCTTTTGTCTATTTAATTTAATTTTTCTGTTTAACGTTTAGTTTGTTATTTAGTTTAGCTAATGAAAGTAAGGGATTAGGTATATGGAGGTTGGGAACGAGGTTGATGGTCTGGAGAGTACTAGGTTAGGTAAGGGCGAGGTTTGGGGATAGTTAGGTTAGGAATGGACAAGGTTTAATCTAAAAGGGCTAAACTTATATTCGCCGTCCTCAGTATATTCTATAATATAATAAAACTCAACGAATGTTCTATTAATGTGTAATGGTAGCACTCTTACTCTTATAACTTTTATATAATACAAATAATATTCTCTTACGCTTCTTGCAGTGTTCATTACTGTTTATTTCAATTACTCCTCTTTTTTTATATCTCTTCTTTAATTAAATCTTCTGGTTATTCTCCAGCAATTAATGTTAAAATCTTCTTCTTTTCTTCTTTTATTCAACTGCTTATTACAAAGCTGTTTATTCATCAAAGTACTCTTCTTATCTCTAAAATTCTTTCTCTTCTTTAAAATCCTCTTTAATTCTCTTAAAAACTCTTTTCTCTTAAAATCCTCTTTTAAATCTCTTCTTCTAAAGAGACGACCGTACTCATCAGTCGCTCTAATCTCAACTAACGCTAATTCTTCTCTAATTCTCCTAACAAAAACTCTTAGGCTCCTTCTTTTTTGAGCTTTTATAGTTTTATGCTTCTTTTCCAGTTGCGATTTCTTTTCATTTATTTATATGGCAGGTTGATGAGTCTTCGTGTTTACGTCTTTTCTCAGTTGTTTTTAACTTTTCTTCTTTCCGTTTTATCGTCTACTTACTTGATAGATCGGTGAATCATCGTGTATAAGTCTTTTCCGGTCGTTGTTTTTAACTTTTCTTATTGTCGTTTTATCATTTACGAGTCTTCGCGTTTACGTCTTTTCTCAGTTGTTGTTTTTAACTTAATTCTTTTTGCTTTACCATTTATTTATATGAAGAGTCGACGAGTCATCTTGTGTGTCTTTTCCGATAGTTATTCTTTTAATCTGATTCTCCCTCCTCGCAATAACAAAATTGGGAAGTTACTTAGATCGAAAGAACAGGGAAATTTATCAGATTTTATTGAATCAACTAATAACACTGGTCAACACAATTCTTGTTTCCTTAATTTTTTTTTTTTTTTTGGTGTTATAAGGTACTTCTATGGTCCTGACTATGAAAAAAAACTGGGAGATTGCTAACAGCTTTTCTTTTTGAAATATCTTTACTATTCTTTACTTTTTTGACTGCTTTTTTGATCTTTACTATTTTGACTAAACAATACAAGAAAGTTAACACATATGTTAACAAAATTTATATTTAATACAGTCAAATTATCTTTTATAAGATTTCTTTGAATGAATGACTTTAGGTAAATCTCATTGCAAACTCCTGCAGTCTGTAAATTTTTCTAAATGCGAGTGCAAGAGGTGAATTTTTACGCTCATGTTGTACTAAGCTCTTGCAAGTTTGAAACCATGCACTCAACAAGCTCGAAATGGTCTCAGATTTCTTGTTACCTAGGAAATTACTAATAACCAAAGCAAATGAGTTTCAAGCTTTAGATTTGTCATTGATTTGACAAAGTTCACGGATCTTTCACAAACTGCCTATTCTGTGGCTTATCAAAAATAACGGCTTTTAATTTTTCTGTACTTAATCTTGGAAACTTGTGTGAAAGAAAATTGAAACATTTTCCAATTTTGTCAAGCGCCTCGACAAACTCTCTCATTATACTTAGTTTAATATGAAGTGGCGGAAATATGATGTGGTCTCGGCTTACTAAAGGCACGTTATGAAGTAAAATGCACTTTAAACTTCTTTTGCCGCTGTTTATAAAAAGACGCCAGTCACTAGATTAGTAGTTTTTTAACCGTACGGTCAATAACCAAACTTTCACCATTCGTTCAATAACCGGATATCCGGGTACCCACCAACTGTGTAGTGAAAAGAACAAAACTAAAACTGAGATACCAAAAAATGAACATCAAGTTGCAAGGCATAATATTGTGGAACAGAGGTGTGGGCCTAAAAGAAATACGAACATGCTGTCAATTCTAGACACATTCAAATTATTTTTCACTCCAGAAATGGCAGATAACATTATACGTCAGACGATTAAAAAAGCAAACTCAACATATACAACAAATAATGAAAAAAATCCATTGAAATACCAACTAGTGTGGCAAAATCTTGAACTTCAGGAATTTTATGAATTCCTGGCTATTTTGATAACCTCTTGCGCCAACAACTCAAACACTGACAATACAAAGGATATGTGGCGGTTGTACTCATCCATTGTATCGTGCAGCAATGGGCATCAATCGCTTTTGGAACATCATTCGTTTTATTCTATTTGATGATGCCAATACTCGTACTCAACGCATGGAGATTGATAAAGCTGCTCCAATACGAGACATTTGGACAATGCTTAATAGTAATTTAGCAAAACATTATAACCCAACAGAGCACCTGACCATCGACGAGCAACTTTACCCATATCGGGGTCGAACTAAGTTCACTCAATATATTCCATCAAAGCCAGCCAAGTATGGAATTAAAGTATGGTGGACATGTGATGCAGAAAACTCGTATCCCCTCACAGGTCAGTGAGAAAAATGTTGGTGAGAGAGTTGTAAAAGACTTGGCAGTACAATACAAAGGATTCAGTAGAAACATTACCATGGATAATTACTTCACTACTCTGTCATTGGCAAAATCTTTACTATCCTGGGATCTATCAATTGTTGGCACTTTAAAGAAAAATAAGACATGCATTCCACCAGCAATGGCTGCATTGAAAACACGAGAAGAACTATCCACCGTGTTTGGCTTTCATAAAAAAGTAACCATGTGTAATTATGTGCCCAAAAAAAACAAAGCAGTGATTATGCTATCATCAATGCATCAGGTACCAAAGATCGGTGATGATGCAAAGAAAAGACCAGAAATTATTGAACTTTACAACTGGTCAAAACCTGGTGTTGACACAATGGATGAAATGCTTCGTAGATACACTACTAAAAGATTAACTCAAAGATGGCCTCTAGCATTTTTCTACAATATTCTCGATGTTACCTGCCTTGCAGCATATATCCTTTATTATGAGAATAATAAAGTGCTTCCAAAAAAATCATGTTACTTGAAAAACGTTCGCATAATCCGTTACTTGAAAAACGTTCGCATAAAGTTTTTTTGGTCGAGCAATAAATCCATATGTGCAACCAACAGCATCTAAATCTTCCAAACCCCAGGCACAACTCGATTCAACCTGAAGGAAAAAGATTACTGGGGTATGCCATGTTTGTCTCACCAGCGAATTTAAAAAACGTTGCAAAACTCGAAAGTCATGTTCGATATGTGAGTTCCCTGTTTGTGATGAGCATTGTGTTTCAACCACGACATGCGAGGAGTGTGTGAAATAATTAACTTCTTTGTTATTTTTTATGGCAATGTGTTTAAATAAAAAAAATACTTTAATAAACAGTCTTATTATTGTGTATAAACCCAGCTTTCATTTATAATAACTTAAGTGAGTACCGGGGTACCCGGTTATTGAACGGAGGAGGTATCGAGTTTGATAGTTAATAACTGCTATTGAATGATTGATTCCAAAATATTTTGACGAAAAAGTGGTGTCAAACTGCTTCAACTTTGGGGATCCGATGAGCAGTCATAAAAATTTTTTAAAGGGACGTTAACAAATTCTTCTTTGGAAACTGGAATGGATACCCGGATACCCGGTTATTGACCAGACGGTTAAACCCGTCTGTCGAAAAATACCACCAATATCGTTACAAAAAAATCCTTCTCTTGAGAAAAATACTGTAACAAATTCTTTTCTCAGGTACAATAAAAAAGGATGTTTCCGAAGTAAGCAAATTTTTTCTGTTAAACGAAATGCTAAAATTTCAGAAGCTTACTTTGGTTAGTTCAGATCTCTTACAAAGTCATTTAGTTCTTTCTAATTAACTGGTTGAGGTTCATTTGTAGTCTAAATTCTCTGGATTCGAGTCTTTAAGTGACGTATTTTGTTTAGGTTCACATAGATTTGGATCATCAGATGATTTAGATGTAGTGGGTTGTAACTCATAAGAGAGCATAGACGCTCTGTTGAAATGTTCAGAATGCTCTTAAGCTAAAAAAAGTTGTTGAAACTAAAGGTAGGAAAAAAGAAGTGATTTATCAAGATGAAACTTTTTCATTTCAATTCAATTTGTTCATCTCCAGCAACACTATTAAAAACAATTTAAATGTCACATACGATTGGCGGAAGGTTAGTTGAAGCTAATTTACTGGTAAGAATACAAAGATTGTGCTTTTTCTTTTGAAAAATTCATGCTAAAACCAGAAATGAGTTTTCCCGTATGTTCAATTAAGAAACAGGACACTATCTTGTGGAAAAACGAATACAGATTTAATACTTTTGGATTAGATGAAAAGTAGTAATTACTCAGACCATCAAGTAAAGAGTTTGACCCACGTTATACTAAAAATGCATTATAGTTTGATGGTAGAAGAATAACAGCGTGGGGATGCTTCACATTGCTAATTCTTTTACCCTTTTTTTTTTTTTTTTTTTTTAAAGAATTGTTTCAAAAAAATTTTTCTCTGTATAAAATTGAATAAAAGTTTATTGCATTTTTAAAATTCAAAATTTTTTAGTAAATTCTCACTACTTTGTAGGAAATTAATATTCCGATGAGAAAAATCAAAGAGAACGGAATAATTTGTTTAAAGATGTGACACTTAACTGTGTATAAAGGGGAAAAAAAATCAATCAATGTCAATTACTGACTATGAAATGCATTTTTTCTAAATGTGAACGTCTGACTCTTTTATACTTCGTTCATTTATCCTTGGTCCGCTATCCAAGTAAAAGCGTTCGCTTTTCTCCTACTAGTTCCTTACAATGACCAATATTTCACCTTAAACGGACCATAAGGAGTGTCACTAGCCCTGTCTTTGGTAGTGCGCCTTGTTCACAAATGCAAAGTCTATGGAGACTCTATGCATAAGCAATTAGGAAACTTTAATTACCTTCCAGGACCAGAGATTAACTTGTTACACTGTTATTATGAAAGTTTAAGAGAGCATAAACGCAAGTACAACTGCTTATTTAGGTTTGATTTATTAGAAACTCTAAAACAGTGCATAAAAAACCATAAATACAACCAAACAATTAAAGTATAAACTAATTTTCAAAAATAACATTGATAACTGTCGTTTAGGACTTCGGAGAAAAAAAGAACAGGTTAGGTTTTAACAGGATATATATATCCTGCCGAAAAAACAACTGATTATGAAAACGTTAGAAAGGAAAACTTTGAACAGAATTTAGGAACATTAAAACCATAAGATACAAAAAAATATTTTTAAAACAATTACACTTGAAATATTTATAACCAAAAATTGATCACTAAAAATGGAAATATTTTTTTTTAGGTTTCATGAGACCGCTTATAATGAAATATTTATGTTCAAAAGCTTATTGGGATAGAATTGTTGAAAAAAGAGAATTTTACTGTAGCACAAAAACATCCTCAAAAGTAGAAACAATACCGTAAGTAATAAAAACTCAATCAGAATTTGGTGAAATATGGCTAAGCTAAATATAAATCTGATATATATATAAAAAAAAAACAACACTGTTATATAAAATAAACTATCATAGGTTGCATGGCTTTTGAAAATCAACCGCATGATTCTTTTATAAGAAAATTGATACTACTAAGCTAATGTGAGCTATGCCTCCTCCTTCATCCCCCCCTCCCGACCACAAACCCTATCAGTCATAATAAACAGGTTGTATGCAAGGTTGTAAGGTTGCAACTTAGAAATTGCGTTTTATATATATCAAAATTTAACATTAAAAAAGCCGATTCCAAAAATTAAGCTTCCAAACCAAAAACTATATTCCTTCTAAATTCTTACCTTAAAATTCTTACCACTGAAATAAATCCCCAAGGCAATTAAATTGCTAACACGAAGCATAGCAATTAACTTTTTCTAAAGAATAAAAAATAAAAAAAAAAAATTATAATTTACTTTTTCTATCATAAAACATGCTTACATTAAATTGCTGCTCTGTTTTACAATTAAAAGAAAAATTATTGAAGATGGTGTTGTTGGAATCTTCTAGGTAATTTACAGGTAAACAATTAAAGATTTCACCACAGAAAAATATAAACAGTGCGTAAAAAACCACAAAGAAAGAAATTATAAACTGATTTAAAAATAGTAAATCATTCACAGCTTCTTCAATTAATTCACAGTTTATTCAAAGAGAGAATATATATAAACTAATTTTAAAATCATAGTAATCACAGCTTCTTGCGTCAAAAAATTCAAAGAACTAAAAGGAGGCAATATTAAAAATGATGTCATTTACGAATATTTTTGTAAACAGGAAAAAACTTAAATAACAAATATTAAACCCATAAGATACAAAAATATTCACATTTTCAAAACAATTACAATTGAAATAATAATTTTCTATTGTGTTTTATAACGTTCATAAGAAAAATAATTAAAACCGAAATATTGTCAACAAAATAACCGAAATAATATCTCTTAATTAAAACATAATTGAATGAAGCCGATATTCTTCTCGGAGTAGTATTTATCAATTTATCATAAGGTAAAGAGGATTAATAAAAAAAAAAAAAAAAAAAAAAAAGGAATCATAAAACTCAAAATAAAGTCGAAATACATGTTTAAGCTAAATATAAATCTGATATAGAAAAATAGCAGCTGCTATATAAAATAATCTATCGTAGGTACCATTTGTCATTATCAATCAACCACATTTGTCTTTTTAAAAGAAAGTTGATGTTAGCTATATATAGAGCTATCCCCCCACATAACGTTATCAGTCGTAACAAAAAGATTGTAAGCATTCTAACTGAGGTTAGAAATCGCATTTATTATATATCAAAATTCCAGAATGTTCCAAACCATCAACTTGTTTTACTTCTGAACTCTTACATCACACTGAAATTCTTACCTTACACTGAAATAAATTGCCAAGGCAATTATAACTGCTAATATGATGCAGCAAAAAGCAATTATGAATTTTTTCTAAAGAACAAAATTGTTATTAAAACAATACTTAAAATAATAACAAAAAATTGTTATTAAAATATAATTTAAAATTAAAACCACTGATAACAAGAAGTATATTAATTTGGTGATAAAAGTTGTTCTGAAAATCCTTTTCATTAAATATTTTGATTATAGATAAGTTGTTAAACTTATGAAACTTTGATAATAACTTACTCTTCGAGCTTTGCTTTGGTATTTAACAGCTTTCTTTGTATCTACCACAGCTTTTTGAACAAATTCTGCTGCTTGTTCAACATTGTGTTCAATTCGGTCAATCATTTCTCCCTACAATTATCAGATGTTAAAAAAATGATCATAATTTTAGATCAAAGAACTTTAACAACTTTTTTTATCAACGATGAGAAAACAAACCTGACTTTGGACTAATAATGCCATATCTGTGAACATTTCGTGTAGTTCCTTAAAATAAAAATTACTTTATAGGAGCTCAAACTACAAAAACTACAAGCTTTAATATTTGAAGATATAAACTCATATGTAAACATGTAATATAAACAATATTTAAAGTGCATACCATAAATCAGCCCAGTGTATAAGTAAAAAGATAATATAAAACTCTTTTAGATTTGAAATCACTTTTATTGGTCTCTTTTAAATGGCTTAAAGCCTCAACTTATACACCAGTATGTAGAACAAAAATTAAATTGCTGAAATAGAATTTGTAAAGTTTCATAATCTGTTGCAAATTATTAACTGAACCATTTTGAAGAAAATATTTAAGACTTCTGATAAAGAAAATGGCATTAAATCTTAAATGTAATGATATAAACTTTTTCAACATTCATATCTAAGTTTCTCTTGGCTGAATCAAAACATTTTTTCTTTTACAGAAATTAAAATATTTCTAACATAGAGGAGCATACCTATATTTAAAAACAAAGAAACACAACTTTATATAGTATGTAAAGTTTCATGCTTACTGGCAATCATTAGCTAAAAATACATGTTAAAAATCAAAAACTGCTTTAAATAAAAAAATTGCAGCTTCATGAGTTCTGGTGTCAAGTGTATCTGGTGTCAAATTTAAACAATGCAGAAACTTGGCAGTGTAAATGTCTAGAGTTAGCTTAAGGTTATTTCAGTTTAGTCAAGAGTTCTTATAAAGTTTTATAAAACTAAGAAGTTATTTATAATTAGTTAAAATATTTAATCATTTATAACAAAAACAAGCTTTTACTCATGTACACCCTTTTGTGTATTCTGGTATAAGTTAAGAACTTTTAACTGCAAATAAATAATTCTGGGATTACAAGTTCAGAATAAAGTTAACTGCAACAACTTAAGTAGAACTTATGCAGAAACTTTAAAAACAGATTCTTGGATGTAGACCTAAAAACATACTAGAAATGTGAGGCTGGCAATTGTAATATAAACTTAAAAGCATACCAGAAATGTGAGGCTGCCATAGTGTAATGTGAACTGGGATAAACATGGCGCAATGATATCCATTACTTTGAGTTTTGCATTTGTTTTTGATGATTTGGAATTGATTTTATTAAACTTTATACTTGATTACAGGTTTTTATGTTGTAACAAAAAGAATTTATGTAATACTTCGTTTTACTTAATTTCAGAAGATGAAAATATATCATGAGTAGTTGTTTTTTCATTAAATGTTTGTATGAAGCATATACCATTGAGAATATAATGAAATATTTCAAACTATTTATTAAAAAAATCATTGATGCCATCATTTTCTTTTTTTAAGATTATTTCATGCAATATAAAGTGACTCCGAAAATTATTAGCCCACCCTTGCATAACTACTTTATATTTGCTGTCATGTAAGAATTATAGGAGAAAATTACTCATTGTTAGTATCATTGTGTGATCTGTCTTACTGTAATTATGAGGAAATGGAAATCAAAGTTAAGGAAATAAGATAAGAGGTGCTATTTGGTCATTCCCAAAACCTAATAGGTGCTTAATTTACAGAAAGTAAATATGGCTTCCAAAATATATCATTTCTATTTCTCATTAAGAAAAATTGAGATATTAATAGTTAAATGAATACAAACACAATATTGATATGATGATTTTCAATTTTAGCTGCACCCATCAGCGAGTGTTTTAGTGCTTAGTGGTGTCTGGAAACATTCAATTGATTTGATATTCAGACAAACTTATGTCTTAAGAATGATTCAATCTAATCAAACCTTTAATGTTTACATGCCTTAAAGGTCTGCAGAGATTTTTTTTTTTTTAATTTTCTTTGCTGTTCAAAAACATGGATTTAAGAAAGAAAAATAAAAGTTGCTACTAATTTTCAAATATGCTTACAAAACAAAAGAAATTTTTTTTTTTTTGACATTCTGAGAAATAATATCTGAATTTGTTAACCCAAGATCATATATTATGATTGCTTTTGCATGATTTTGATATGGTCATGCCTGACTGATTTTTCTAGCTGATTGCACTGGATTTCAACATTTGTATTCTCTCAGCCATTTTTTATATCAGAAATCCTGGTTTACTAGAAATTTTTTTTTTTTGTAAAACATTTCTAGTATCTTTCAACTACTTTTCTAGTATCTTTCAACTACTTTTCAATTACTTAAATTAGGCCCAGTAAAACAATAAAAAGTAAGAACAAATGCAGTCGGCAAAAACTTTAAGCATTAATATTAATTAAACCAAACATCTTACATGCACAATACTTATCTAGCAGGCAAAAGAATAAACAGCTATAAAATTACTATAAAACACAGCTATAAAGCTTCCAATTGTTTTTTTTTGTCTTGGCAGTTGTTTTATCTTATTATTATTACTGTCCATGCTCAGCTTCTGTTTGCTGGATGAAGATCTTGCTTGAATAGCCTTCTCCAACACTTTTTTCTCTGGTGTGTCTGTGAGAATTCTGGTGGAACCTTTTTTCCTTCCTCCAGTGGTCTTTCGTGGTGCTGCTTTTGGAAAAGGCCTGACCTCAGCTGGACTGACTATCTCAGTAGGTGCCGACTGAACTGATGTAGACGGTGCAAACTGAACTGCAGGTGCCAACTGGACTAATGAAGACGGTGCAGATTCAGCTTCAAAATCAATATCTTTCTGCAATGAGCTGTGGTCTGCAGTATCAGGTCTGATTTCACAGCTGTTTCTGCTCTCTACAGGATTTTCTGTGTCTGTTACATATGATGATAGAAACTCATTACTGTCAAAAATATCACAATTAAAAGGATAAATCCCTGACACTCTAAATCCAGAAGTAATGTTTGCCGCAGTATATATAAATATGATATAGATATATATGATACACACACACACACACACACACACACACACACACACACACACACACACACACACACACACACACACACATATATGACTAATAAACTGCAAATCTAAGAATTAATAACAGCATCGTAGCCCTAATTAGGCAAAAGCCTATTTTAAAGTCAAACATGACCTATGGGGGCATGTCAAACAAACCAAGGGGCACACCTGAACACATTCAGTTAAGCCCCATTATTTTTGTTCAGCAGTGCCCCACACTGTAGAGGTCTACTGACATGACCCTACTTTTTAAAATTTCAATCATAAATTTAATTTAAAAAAAACATTTTTTTAAAATCAGGTATTAAAACATAAAACAACAACTTATATTGTAAATCGGCTGATAAGCACATTATCATAAAAGACCAACTTATATTGTAAAAGTCATTTCAGGGGGCAACCTGTTTAAATTTAAATATTAAAAAAAAAAAAAAAATTCTTTAGCTTGTTGCAAGCATTTTGCTATGTCAATTTGTTAAATGTTTAAACTAGTCCCTTCTTTATCACATGTTTTTGTCAAAAAAAAAATCCCATTTCATTCTTTCTATTAGCATTTCTGTTTTTTCTAATAATTACATTTCAAGCCTAAATTCATAAGTTTGCATGCCTAGAATGAAAAATAAGGTTGCTCATGAAATACATATAAAAGGACATAGAAAACACATGATGTCCATAGAGCTTTGTAAATAGGATTACAGAACATTCTAGGGGTTGATCCTATTAACATATACTTTGAGTATAAATTTATAATGAAACCAAAGATTTTTATATTTTTTGTAAATTGAACAAAAATAGATTCTACAAAAACTTTTTGCTGAAATTTAAATCATACTTTTTACACAGATATTTTAAGTGTAAAAGTTTACTGAATTTTGTGATTGACTAAAATCTCTATGCATACACAATTTTTACAGGAACATATTTTGAAAAAAGCGCAGTAGCCTGAGATTTAAGATTTTACACTGAATTTACAAACTGAATTTACTTACAAACCCTACTTTAAAATGCTAAACTTTTATAGGATCAACCCTAGGACCCCAAAAAATGCCCCTATTAGTAACCAAATTACATGGTTCCAGGATTGCAAAATAATATTCATTTCACCCTTTTACAGGGTTCAGTTTAATGACTCATTGAAAGATATCACAAAGATTGGTGATAATTATATTTCTTTATACAACAATTCATGAAAATATGGTGCAATACCAAATTTTGTAGTTTACTCACACTTTTTTTAATCTAGCTGGAACTTTTTTGCAATATCAGAAAGAATTGTCACAAAACAAGAAGTGAAAAGATTTTGACAAAACTACATCTAATACCCATTTTATTATAGCAGTTGTAATTTTTATAAATAATAGATGTAATATCTTAGATGAGATTAAAGTGCTTTTTAACAACCTGAACTATACTAGTTAGTAAAAGTGATTATTGAATTGATTCTGATGAATTTCTGATAGGTTGGAAAGAAAGCTCTTTCGCACTTTCATGAAATAGTTTAATTTGTTACAATCTACAATATAATCTCTATTACTATCAACAACAATTCTCCATTTATTAGGCAAGGAATGGGTCCCATCCTTGTAGAAACTCGTTGCTCCTTGAAAAATTTACAAATGCAGCATTAAGTCAGCAAATATAAAGGATGCTTTTCTCTGACAAGTAAAATTGAAGGGCATAGAAAAGATTATAGTTGCTTTTGAGCAATGTCTGGAGATGATAGTGGGTGGGGCAAGATATTCCATCTCATCTTTATGAGCTTCAGACATGTTGATTATGCTCTGTGTGGTTAGCCATTGTCATGCAGAAAATACTCAAATGCTATGTCTGCATTTGATTCTCTCCAGTTGTTGACAGTAATAGTCAGCTATTATGGTGGTGTTGGAAGGAAGAAGCTCAAATAACATGTTGCCACATACTACCACACTGACAACAATTATATTCTTTCAGCCTATTCTTCATTGCCAACCCACTGATGCTTCTGTGTGTGGTTCATATAAAGTGCCCACTTCTGATTGCTAGTGATGAAGTGATCTAACCAGTCAAAGCGCTTTTGGAGAACAAGAATGTGCAGATCTCCAAATTCATGTTCTTGTGATGTTGTGTCAGACTGTGGAGAACCCTAAACTTCAGAACATTTTCCAATTAAAGAACACAGTGCAGCACTGACATGTGAAAACATCGCAGTTTTGAGGCTATACAGTGGCTAAGAAATCTTGGATCTTCCTTCACCAGTTTGTGCACCATTTCAGAATCAACCTCAGTTGGACAATTTTACCTTGGACAATCCTTAGGTTGGAAGTCATTTGACAAGTATGTTTGCTAATACTGCCTTGGCCTAGGCTAGACATATGTTGGATTTAACCTCACCAGCAGAATAACCAAGCTGGAACTCATATAAGATGCAGTGTTGAATATAGGATTTCTGATCTGTGATTTTATGTCAAGTGAATAAAATGTATTCACTTATATAGTTGCATAGAAATTTCTAGAAAATTTATTTTTAAAAACAAAATGCTATAACATTCTAGAAAATTATAGAACTTCTCATGTTCTAATGAGATCCATTTGTAATGGCATATGTACTAAAAAAATTTCTTTCAAATCAAGCAGTTACAAAATAAACTATATGCTAGTGCAGATAGTTTAGTTATTTTAGTTTATAATGTTAAAAATATGAAAGAAAATGCTTTGAAAAGTTACCTTGAAAGTACTTTAAAGGTGACTTTTCAAAGCATTTTCTTTCATATTTTTAACATTAATTTCTTTCTACAAATAGATCAAGATGCAACTGTCAAACTTTTTTTAATGATCCAGTTTTTGTACTTAGGTTTAAACAACTATTTATCCAAAAAATGTGAATCTCAAGGCATTCTTCTTTTTATACTTTTTCTAAAGTGAAAAAACTTTTAGTTAATATAACGAAATCTAAACTAATACAAAATGCTATTAACATTTCTGTTTTCAAATGCTATTAACAATTCTGTTTTAAAGGCAACTTCTAAAATTAAACAACTTTGAATATAGCAATCTAAAAGAAAACATAATAATAAAATAAAATGCAAAGCAAATACATCATCAACAAAAATAAATAAGAATATTATTCAAAGTAAAAAAAGATATTCTATAAAACCTTAGTTTAATACTTTTTATCTTTTTATAAAAAATGTTAAATTTTATTTACAGAATGATTCCAGGACATTTCAGGATTTTTTTAAAAAAAACTAATTTTCAAAGCCATTTCAGGACTTTCAAAAATACTTGCAAAATTTCAGGACATCCCAGAACTGTGACACCATGAAAATAACATAATTTTGTTAAAAAAAGAACGAAATTACAGTTAAATTGCAGTGATATATGAATCTCATAATACTGAAAGGGAGAGAGAAAATTATAGTGATGTATGAATTTTCATGACACAGTAAAAGATAGAGAAAATTATGGCTTGGGAATGTTTTTGACTACTTTAATGTATTCTTTTACCAAAATTTACCTTTATACTATTTTCCAGTTTTATAATATCATTGTGTCTTGCTTCTATTTCACGCAATGACTGTTTTGCTTGCTGTGTTTCAATAATAATCTATGAACAAAATTTAACATTTAAAAATACATATATCATCAACACAAAGACAGAAATCGAAACTGAAAAATGTGAAGCTAAAAATTAAAAAAAAACCCACTCCCTGCGTGAAGATAGTAGGATTTCCACTCTCAATCATTTCTTCTAACTCATCATCTTCAACAGTGCGACCAGCTAAAATAAAACAACAATATTTAATGTTTTTAAAAGTTTTAATTTTTTTCAAAATCTTTAAAAAACATGTTTAAAGATAAGAATGTTAAATATTGTTGATTCAGAAATAAACTTTAAAACCATTACCAAAATCCCCATTTATATTAAGTTTTCTCTACTGTATTATCTTAAGTTATTGCTTTTTTTGTATAAAAAAATAATAAGTAAGCTTAACTTATTTCTTAACAGCTTAGCTACAAACTATACCTTTCTTGAGATAATAATTTGCATAAATATTACAAAATCACTTATGATATTGGATCCAATTTTAGAATTTAACAAAAGAATAAATAAGGCTTAGTTTTTTTTTAAAGTGTTAATATCTATTTATAAACATTTTAATAAATATAAAATTACTAAACAAAAATATTGCTCACTATGACTATGAATACTAAGATGACTGAATGCTGAGGCAACTATCAAAGGGACAAAGTTGTTAGAAAATGGTTTATTTCGATTACATTTTTATATACCATCAAACACTTTGTTTTCTATGTACAGCAGGCCTATATAGTAAACCTTTTTCATTTTTGTAGCTTGATTTAACAGGCTTTCTCTTTTACTTACCTAAAACTGATTGGTAAGACATTGAACCCATCATTCTCATTCCATAATAAGTTAAAAAGATATAATTATAACAGTTAACTTAAATATTTCTCAAATAACATTTTTATAATTTTTTTTTCTTTTGCACCTTTAAAAAATTGAAAAATTTGAAAGTGGCGCTTGTTGTTACTGTAACTTCACCAAAATAAAAGCAAAAAAATCACTAGTATAAGTGCAGCAAAAAACATGCTTTTGTCCCAACTTTAGGCAAATAGATATGTTCATAAAAGAAGTTAACATTAAAATGAGAAAAATTAACATAAACAAAGAAATTTAATTTACCAATATGCAGCTGCCTTTTAATTCTGTTTTTACAACGATCTCTGTAGTCATTCTGTATATTATTGTATTCAGTCATTGCTTCAACGAATTCCCTTGATAATGCTGAATGCTAAAGTTGTATAAATGCAGGATATTTAAAGAATAATTTTAAAAGCTTATTTTCAATAGAAATTATGTGCAAATCCCTTTTAACAAATACAATCCTGCTCAAAAATTTAGCACACATTATATTTAAGTTTTATTTTTCTTCTTTTAATTGAATTTTTAGGCAGTAAACTTCTCATGCCTTTTCTATTTTTTTTTTTATTTTTTTTATTTACAGTTAATTAAAACAAACCTTATATAGAAAAAAAAAAAAAAGAAAAAAGAAAAGAGAAAAAATTACGTTATTTTAACCGTCTATTTTTAACTTAAACAAAGACCACTAATTAAAGCAGTGTAAAAAAACCGCTCATAAGTTAAGCACACTTGCATTCCTATTGTCTTTTAGCTGCCGCTTTTAGCTTACTTTTTGACATCAAATTTTTACTAAAAAGTAAATTTAACTATCCTTTTTTACATGATAACTGAACAAAAGTTTCTGATATACATAGTATGTATTACCTCATTTGAAATAAACTCCGTATTTTTTGCTTAAACTTTGTCCATAATTTGACCAATAAGATGAGAAAAAAATCAATTTGCTCTGAAATAAAACAGCGTATTGTAGGACTACATCTTGGTGATTTCAGCAGTTCTGAAATAGCTCAAACTCTTAAGTCTGTATCTTGTTAGATACTATTATCATTGGTGATACTTGTTATTCTTGGACGACCAAGAAAAACAAGTATCACCGATGATAATAGTATCTATAGAATTGCAAGAAAAAAAAACTAAATACTCAGCCAAAGAGATTGTTCAAGAAGTGAACTTGGCTCTAAAAAATCATATCTCAAGACAAACTGTAAATAGAAGATTGATTGATGAGTCGGAGTGGCAGTTTCAAAAAGACAAGGCTCCTTGTCATAAGGTGAAAACGGTGACTATTTGGTTTCAAGAAAACAACAATAAGGTACTTCAGTGGCCAGCTAGATCACCTGACCTTAATCCAATAAAAAATGTATGGATTGACTGTACTGGACCACAAACTCACTAAAGCTCCCATTACATCAGCTGAACATCTTAGGGAAAGTTTGAAGAGTTGTTCGACAGCTTATCAACTGATTATTGCCAAAAACTTTTTGATTCAATTAAAAAAAGATGTGAACTATGCATAAATAACAAAGGTGGACATAACACTTATTGATCTTGCTATTAAACCAAACTTAAATCCAGGTGTGCTAAACTTATGAGCAGCTTTCTTTTTAACTTTTTTTTATATACTAAGTTTGTTTAAAGATATTTAGTGATAGATACTTAAAAATATGTATCGTTTTTTAAAAAACCTTGAATTTCTTGTTTTTTACTTTTATTTTATTTTTAAAGAAAAAAACTTAACTTAAATATAATGTGTGCTAAATTTTTGAGCAGTATTGTAGAAAAACATGAAAATTTAATAATAAACTTTATACACAGATTTAATAAAAGCTCTTTAAGATTTGATTAAATTTTTTTAAACTGCTTTTTAAATATTTAGAGTTCTAATAAATACAGTATTAGCCATTAATAACAATCCACCATGATTTTTTTTATATCATTCAACTTTGATTTATAATAAACCAATGATTGTTTGACTCTTTTCAAATATAAAAAGTGTAAATTGAGGAGCATCATATTTTCTTTCAAATAAATATAGATATTCATAAAAGTGTCAATCGATGCTAATTATCTGGGTTTTTTAACACTTACCTCATAATCCTAAATAATTATAATGGCAGAAATTAACAATCCACTCTATTATTTTAAAATTCCTTCAAAAATGTGTTTGTCTTCGAGTAAATTTTTGAACTTATTTGCAAATTAATAATTATTGTTAAAGAATTTCTTTTTTAAATTGTTATAAATATTTAAAAAGTTTGTGTAAAATGAAATATAAAAATTAGCATCTAATTAACTACAACATTTCAGCAATAAAAAAATCAAAATGACTGGAAAACTATTGATAATATGACAAAATGTAAAATCATAGCTATGAATGAACAAAACATCTCAATGAAAAAAAATTGCAAAACATTTAAACACAAAACATGCAACTGTTAACAGAATAACACAGCATTTTTGGGGCCAAAGATATTTCAACGAATTTTTGGGGCCAAAGATATTTCAACGAATTTAGGGTAACTTTGGGGTGCTGATTCTGAATATGTCATCAGTTTTGCCAGATTGGCTCAAGTTTTTGAGATTTTTCGTGATATGTGTAAAAAAAAAGACGTAATTTGCTACACGCGCATTAACTTTATTGATATTGTCATGAATACAATAAATTTAACAAAGTAAATGTTGATTTTAGTTTATTTTAACTAGTTTTAGAAAGTAATCTTCAAAAATGAACAAGACATGAAAGATAGGAGACATTTAATTGCTGGAAAAGCGCTTTTATATGATTTTCTTCTATGTGAGCTATTCGGGCAGTCACGCTGTAGATTCCAGCAGTAATCAGCCATCATATGTCTGTCCCATCTGCCTTGGTACCTTTCCTCCATCACCATAATATCCTGATGAAATCTCTCCCCTTGTTCTTCGCTAAAATCTCCAAGGTTTTCTGGAAATCTGTCCAAGTGACTGTGAAGATAATGCAATTTAATGCTCATGTGTACACCCAGATTTCTAAATCTCAATAGCATGTTTTGTACCAGTTCTTCATAATTGTCTGCCTTTTTATTTCCCAAGAAGTTCTTCACTACCAACACAAAACTACACCATGCAGCAGCTTCAATGTCATTCATTTCCTTAGGAAAATTTGAATCTTTATTAAGTTTCCGAATTTGAGGACCATCAAAGATTCCTGCCTTCAATTTTTTGCTACTAAGACCAGGGAAAGATCTGCAGATGTACATGAAGCAATTACCATCTTTGTCTAATGCCTTTACGAACTGCTTTATTAATCCTAACTTTATGTGAAGTGGTGGTAGAATGATTTTTTCCCTGTCCACCAAAGGTTCGTTCACTATGTTTGATTCTCCTACTGTCAAGGTGTCCCTTGGAGGATAATTCAGTTTCTCTCAGTGCTGATGTTTTGCTCTACTATCCCACATGCAGATGAAGCAGGGATACTTTGTGTATCCACTTTGCTGTCCAAGTAAAAAGTTGACCATTTTTAAATCAACACATATCAGCCACGAATGTTCATGGTAGCACAGTTTCTCCAAGACCATTTTGACATTTTTGTATTGTTCTGCAAGTTTAGTTGAGTGAGCTACTTGAAGAGATGCACACTGATTGCCATTGTTCAACAAAACACATTTCAAACTCCTTTTAGAACTATCTATGAAAAGCCTCCAGTCTTCAGACGATATACTTGTAAACCCATTTGCAGCATCAGGCCAGGAATATCCTTACAATATACAAGTAGGTCATCTTCACAGAACAATTGAAGAAGTGCTTCTTCTCTGGTCCTGTAAGATGTAATTTTAGTTCCAGGCGTCAGACAATTTTTTTCACTTAGCCTTGAAGCTAAAAGTTCAGATGCACTTTTTGAGAGGTTCAGGTCTCTTATTAGATCGTTGAGCTCTCCTTGGGTAAATTGCGTAGGTGTTCTGAAACTTCCTTCATATTCTGGTTCACTTCCAGAACTAATGCTTAGCTCCATACCCTACATTTCATCATCATCAGGTGGGGGAAGGTCAGGTAACATGGTAAACACAGGTACAGGCACATCTTTACAATGAGGTACAGGCCTTCTTGCAGATTCCATGTTAGGATACTCCCACTTTTGTTTCTTATGCTTATTGAATCCTTGCACTTGCACTGCACAGAAATAACAGTCATCATGATGATTTTTTTGCTCTCTCCACACTATTGGAACACCAAATTTAAAGCTTTTTCTTTGTCCTTTGCTCCATTTTCGTAATAATTCGATACATGCTTTGCACACTATGTGTGGTGCCCAAGACTTGTCTTAGTCCCCAAGCATAACCCCAAAATAGGCCAAATACACTTTTTTTATGAAGTCTGTTATGTTTCTTCTAGGTTTTTGCAGTGTATATTCACCACAAATGTAACAGAATGAGTCTGGATCGTTAAGACAACTTCTTCTTGATGAGTTCATGCTTTTCACTGGAAAACAGACAACAACATAAAGTTAGTGCAAAAATCAAGCTATGAACAAACTTTTAGAACACTAATTAACAAAAAACTATATTGAGAACTGCTCAGTTCAAGTACTAATCCCAAGAAATTAATGAGATGATGCGTCGCATTTACCAACAAGTGCTATAAATAAGATACCAAAAATATCAAAAACTTGAGCCAATCTGGCAAAACTGATAGCATATTCAGAATCAGCACCCCAAAAATACCCCAAATTCATTAAAATATTTTCGACACCAGTAAATTTTTTTTTTTTTTGTTGACCTGTGTAATCAACTGATATTGTTAATACAATACAATTGAAAATCTTCTGCATCCCGGAAGACCCAGCATTTTAAAGGAAATAAATGAATGTTCACTTATTCGCATTGTGAAAAAAAATAGAAAGTTATCATCAACTGATCTCAGTCAAAAATGGCAGGAAGCTTCTGGTGTTGTTGCTAGTGCTCGAACAATTAGAGGAGTACTACAAAAATACAATTACATGTGTGAGCTGCTTGCAAAAAACCATGTCTATCAAAAAAACATCAGAAAGCAAGGAAAAACTGGTGCTTAGCTCATAAAACTTGGTCTAATAGCATGCGGCACAACATTCTTTTCAGCGATGAAATGAACATTGAGGTTGAATCAAGAAAAAATCGAGTAATGCTGAGAAGAATGCTACATGAAAAAATGCGTCCAGATTGTTCTATGTATAGAACAAAACAAGGTAGTGGCAGTAGGCATCTGGGCCTGCATGAACTATGAAGGTGTTGGTTGCTTCAAACTATTTGATGAAAGGCTTGATTCTCAAAGATATTTAGACATATTGGATAATTATTTGATGCCTTCTATTGGCATTTTCCAAAAAGACACAGGAACTATCTTCCAACAAGATAATGCTCCATTTAATACTGCTAAGATTTGCAAGCAATGGTTTGAAGAAAACAACATTAAAGTCATGTCTTTGACTGCCAATAGTTCAGATCTCAATTGTATAGAGAATTTGTGGTCTTGATTAGACCACAATCTTGGTAAAATTGAAACAAAAGATTTGGACCAGCTAAAAGAAGAAGTAACAAAACCACTAAATAATGTTCCAAAAGATATTACTCAGAATTTAGTGAATTCCATTCCGAAACGGATCAATGAATGGTTAGTTAATTTTGTTGATGTGGTTTGTTTATTTTGGCCACTTTTTTTTTTTTATACATATGAACACTTATTTTCATTTCAATATTTTAGTTTTTAATTTTTTTATTCATTATTACTTTATAATAAATTTATATGGTAATCATTTGATTTATTTGAATAAAAAAAATTGAAGAAAAAATCTCTTAATTTTTAAAATATATAATTTCAAACTTGTATCCATACTTCAATAACATGATGGATTGTTATTAATGGCCAATACTGTATATCAAAAGGCAGAAATGAGTAAGACTTACCTGACATTTTTTTATGCGAATATCTGCATAGTTACCCAAGTTAGCACCTTCTTGATCTTTTATGCTTTTTTCCATGTCTAAAAAAATTAAATACTATAACTCAGGTCAGACTGAAAATTGTTTTGATATTAGCTTGCAGTTCAAGCTAAGAAATCAAGTTCGATCACAGTTTCCTATCTAAATATAAATTAGCACCACAATTTCTGGTTTAAAACCTGGTTTAGGAAGAAGAAATTGAATTATTTAGTTGTTTATTATTCACATTCTTATATACTTTTAAAAAAAGTTTCTTTTCTAAGTTTTAGCCTAGTAGCCTGGCTCTGATCTTGCCACATAAAACCCAACACTAGTTTCTTTTAGAGACTAGTGGTGCAGAGAGGCCTGGGAGCCTTGGTCCCCTCCAGCAAAAATTAAAATTCCAAAACCAAAAGTATTCTCTCATAAGTATTCAATTAAATTAAATAGACTCCAGGTGTGGCTAAACATTCAATTAGAGAATTGGAATAAATTTGAAGACCTTCATTTTGCAAAAATGTTTGTATACAATTTTTCCTGCAGACCAAGACATCAATTTTATCAAAGACAAATTCTATCTAGTGGAGAGAAAATAACTTGCCTAAGTAGTTGAAAAACATCAAAACAGTTTCAAAAGAGCATATCACTCAACAAAATCAGCTAAAAGGAATTTCCAATAAACAAAAAAATGATATTTCAGTAATGCAACTACTTGTGAATTTATAAATATCTTAATACAGTCTTTTGCAGGATATGTACAAATAGTCGAGAATTAACCAAATTTTGCAGGACTATTCCTCAGCCATCAATAAAAATATTGTGTAAATTCTGCTGAGCAAGAAAAAAACTAATGAATTAGCAATACTTGTGTAATTCTTTACTCAATTCTTTAAAAAAATTTAAAAGCGGACCACCATAATTCAACATGGTTTACCCAATGAGCACTTCATTTCTTATGAAGACATGGAAAAGTTGGTTGATTGATGGAAAACTTCAAAAGAAACCAATAAAGAAAGATGGAAAAAGTTTATAGCTAGTAATGGAAAATACTTTGATTAAATATTGGTCAAGTTTATATTTTAAACTAAAATTTTTAATTTACATAAAAAATGGTAAGAACTAATTCAAGTACCTAACATATAGAAGTGGGTTGAAAATTAGTAAGTGAAGTGACAAAGTGGTAGATAGTATGGTATATGGATCCAGCAACAGAGAAAAAGTAAGTAGATTATTAACTTCTAGAATTGCATCAGAAATCAGACTCTGAAAAAATCTCAAACTACAGGTGGCAAGGAAAGACTTAAGAACAAGTCCAAGGTTAAGGTATTATGAATTTAGCAAATCATTTAATATATTTGTGAAAAGATTATTTTTTCGAGTACAGTTTAAAACATTTCATTTAGGAAGAATATTGGTGTATATGTAGCCATTAGAGAGCCAATGATGATGGTCAGAATTAGGCTCACAAGGTGGTGTAAGGAGAGAATTATATACCATTTGGAGAAAGGTTCTGACTGAAATTTACAGTAACCTTCTTAAATTGATATAAAATAGATCCATAGGGGATGCTCTAAGTAATACTAGTTTTGATGCTCATTGTTGTTACAACAACATGGATTTATTTATTTTTTTTTTTTTTGATTTTACTATTGTCTTTAATAACATTTAAAAATATAATTGTATTTTCCTTGAATACAAAACAAGAACAAAACTTCTTGAAAAATCTTAATGTGTCTTAATGTGTAATTTATCTGGAAACCAAAAAAATATCTATTATCTATATGCATACATGAATACATCTTTTATCATTTATAAGCGTACATGTATATCTTTTATTATTTATATGCATACATGTATATTAGGGGTAGTCATTTTGAGGAAATTTTTGAAAATGAAGTACATACCCAGCTAAAGTTGGAGCAAATATGCTAAAACTTAGTCAAAATTTTTTTAAGGTCAATCGGGTGACTTTTAAGTCCCCCTCAAGACTAAAGTTGTTAAGAAATTGTATTTCAAAAAAGGAAAAATAGGGTACGTTCAGAGTGTTTGAGGGGGATTTAAGTGAAAAAATTATTTTCATTTTTTTTTTTTCTGTTATTTGTTATCTATATTTTCATTTTAAAAGGGTACGTCATCATGTTTTTTACATATTCTTGGTTAAAACAATATTTACGAAAGGAAAAAATGAAAATTTTATGTTATGCAAGAGGTTATGAAATTCGGTAACGATAAAAAAATTCTTATAAAATAATGCAGTAGAAAATGTGCTGAAGATCCTGCACTGTATTTTTAAGTCACTAAGAGTTTTTATAAACAAATTGTACCTGAAATTGTGTTACATTTTATTTTTGTAAATAACTTTCGTATTTACTTGATTGTTATTAATCGAATTACAATATAAAGTAAAATTGTATTGAAGTTTTTAACTAATTACAAACCATTAAATCTATTTAGATTGAATACAAAAATGGAAAAAAAATTATAAAAGATATTGGGAAGAGGAAGTTTCTCAGATCAAGCAAAAGCAAACTTTTTATCATAAATGAGGCTTAACCAGCTATTACATGTACATATCTAATTTAAAAAAATTGTTTTGAATTTTAAACTTTATGTTAAAAATTAATATATTGATTTTTTTTTTTTCTTAAGGTCTTCAACTCCCTATTGGAATGGATATTCTTCAACACATTGTCTACAGAAGATCACTACTTCCTCATAATGTTAAGAAGTCAACAATTCAGGGTTACAAGAGATGTGAAGAAGATGATTGCAAATGCATTTTAGGCTTTATTAAAAGACCATGGCTTAGAGCGGGATTTCAAGTAATATTAGATAAAAATATTATCAAGAACTTAATGAAGATGGACAAGAAGTATTCAGATTTGAGTAAAAATAAATACAGAGGAACAGCTAGAGACAAGGTTAATCAAGGGGAGTTCATTTCATTTTTGAAAAAGCTGTTTTGGATTGGTTCAACAGATTTAAAGAACCAAATTAAGAAGGATAAAAAACACTCAGATAAAGATAAGCATGATGATTTAACTTTTTTGGAAGACCAGGAAGGACGGAGACATTTTAGTTTGGGATCAGAAGATAGAAAATTTAGCAAAAAGGTTTTATGTTGTATTTAGAGGGTTAATTTGACCTTTTTTTATTAAAATTTCCTAATTTAACATACATTATTTGTTAATACACATACACTATGTTAAAACAAATTTTAGGTTTCTGAAGGTGTGAGGAAGAGGACAAGGCTAGAAGACGAATTTCCTAAGATTGACGCTACCTCAGAATTAGACTTGAATTTCACTGACACTAGCGCTGATTCTGATTCAGAATTTGAACCCGAAGTTTGGAATCATAGAAGAGCAGATGATTGTAACATTGCTGCCAGAGTCCCTAAGAGTATTTTTATTGGAAATGTATCTATCATAGCTACAGCAAATGATATCTCCCCTAATGTCTTACAAAAAGTAACTGGATTAATTCTTCAAGATTATGGAGTTGATACCGCAAAATGCAAAGCCAGTGCTTCAACAGCATTAACGAAGATGAAAAAAACTGCCAAGGATACTGCAGAAAGTGCTAAATTAAATATCCCTGAATAATTCATTTTGACGGAAAGACTTTGTTTGAAATGAATCATAAAAAAAAGACTGAAGAATGAAAGATTAGCTGTGCTCGTTAATATTGAGGGGGCATCACATCTTCTTGGAGTACATGCCTTGCCATCTTCTTCAGGTGAAGATATGTATATAGGAATCATGAAAATAATAGAAGAATATGACCTCATTTCAAAAGTATGATGAGTATGCTTTGATACAACTTCAAGTAATACTGGTTCTAAGAAAGGATTACTTATTAGGATTGCAAGAGAGGTAGACAAATACAGGGTGCGGCAGCGATTTGCGAACTTTTTAGAACATTTTTCAAAATGAATTTTTAAAGTACTAAAAAATTATTTTCATGGTATATTAATAGGAGAAAAGTTGAAGATAAATACTTTTCCCACCTTAACATTCAATTAAGTCTCCTTTTTTTTTGATCACTGCCTCAAGCCTAGGAAAGAAGGACTGGCAGGCGCTTATTATATAGTCCCTTAACATTGAGTTCTAAGCACGGGTAATTGATGACTTTAGTGACTTGAGACTTGAGTGGGTCTTTTTGCAAGCCTTACTCTTAACTACGCTCCACACACTATAGTCAAGGGGATTCAGGTCAAGGCTGGATGGTGGCCAAAAGTGTTTGGGCCAGAAATTAGCCATATTGTCCTGAAGATATTATTGAGTTTTTCTGGACCCATGACAAGGTGCATTGTCCTGTTGGAAGATGTAATTGTTTTCTGGGAATGTCTTCTTCAGCCATGGCACCATATAGCGTTTTAGTAAGCGAATATACACATCAGAGGTAACTTTTTCTTTCTCTTTGAGTAGATTGGTGGGCATTTCTCTCCATTAGAAGCGATGATTCCTAGCATCATGATGGACTGAGGGTGCTTGGTGTGACACACAGGTGGTGCTTTGTCACCCTTCTGTACAATGAATCTGTCATTACGCATATTTGTCATACAGTCAACACTAAAAAGTTTTTCATCTGAGAAAACTTTAACTGTTGACGAAGCATGGCTTTTTAGCTGATTCAGAAGCTTCTTTGATCACTCCAACCGTAAAATTTTTAGTCTTTCTGTTAAAAGTTGACATGAAGATCGGGCCACACTGACTTTTCCAAGTGTTTTTAGAGTTCTTCTGACTGTCCTTTCATCAATATTGAACAATTTTGCTGTCTTTCTGATGGATACAGTAGGATTCTTTTCAACATGCTTATTAAGCTTTTCTGTGAACTTTTTATCAACTTTTTTATTCATTGGAGATGGCATTTTGGCTCTTTCAGCACTGTCACGTTTTTTCACTTTGTAAAATGTAGTTTTAGATACTCCAGAAACACGAATCACTTCACGTGCAGACAAAACCGCATGAATCAAATTTAAACCTTCGGTTCTTTTGGCTTCCATTGTAAATTTTTTAACTAAAATGTTTTCTACTCACAATTTTATTAAAATCTAAGACGCTCATTGAATATAATCAACAAAAATAAATTGCGGAAGTGTTTTATTTACATCACAAAACCTAGCCAAAAATTAGTTCGCAAATCGCTGCCGCACCCTGTACATTCTTCTACTAGCATGTAGGCATCATATAATTGAGCTTAGAATGGTTCATTTCTGTGAAGCAGTGATAAAAGAGAATAGGGTAGGGCCTGAAAATCCCTTATTTGTAAAGTTCAAACATATGTTTGAGAACCCTAAATTCAAATACAACAAAAATAACCTAACCTCTTTTGATTGGAAAACCGTGGAAGGAACAGTTTTGAAGGAAGCTGCAAGGAAAACTTTAGATTACTGTGAGACCTATATTACTAAAAAATGCAGTATGAGGAATGACCGAAGAGAGTTGGCTGAACTAACCATGCAGTATTTATCCCCTTCTGCACATTTCAAATTAAAGAAAACTGGAGCTGTTCATCATGCTAGGTTTTTAGGCAAGAGTTTATACTACCTTAAACTTCAGCTTTTGTGTAAGCAACTGACATTCGTGCAAGAAAATTATAATCTATGCGAAGATTTGAAACTCATCTGTGAGTTCATAGTATGTTTTAACACAAGGTGGTACCTTCAGGCACATAAAGCGGTTCAATCTCCTGCATCCAATCTTGATGCTATCTTTCAGATGAATGAGTGTAAGAAAGTTTGCTCCAATCCAGAGGCAGTAGGTGCTGTGTTAGCATCTCTTTATAAGCATACATGGTATTTTGATTCAACCATTATTCCCTTGGCTCTTTTGGATAAAAATATTTCTATGGATAAAAAAACAGCCATTGCAGATGCTTTGCTTTCCTTCCAAATGCTGGATCCAGATTTTTTTAAACATAGAAGCAAAGATCAAATAGATGAGATTAATATCATAAATAATATGAAGGTACCAACCCTCTCTCTTTTGGATAATGAGTTTTCATATTTAATTTTTTCAATGATAGGGTTGGATAATCAGAGAGTGAGAGACTGGTTGTCACTTCCACCCTAATATTGGCACACCCAGTCCTCGTTTAAGAATTTTAAAAACTTTTCCAAAATGTTAATTGTTGTCAATGTACATTCTGAAAGAACAATCAGAACGATGCAGCAGTTTGTGCAAAGATACACAAGATGAAGCAGTTTGTGCAAAGATACGAAGATGACAAGCAGAACAGACTTTTAACTGTCGACAAAGTAAGGTCAACTTTCAAGGTTTTTGGTGTGGAAAAAAGTAATATTACAAAAAAAAAACTATCAGAAAACCTGATGTCACTCTCTAAACTGAAGAAAAGGAAATCGTAGACTTAGGAAATTGTTGTTCATTTTAAAATACTTATTTCAATTAATGCATAATTTTTGTCTTGATAGTATTTGTAAAGATTTTTATTAAATGGTAAATTACTTGTTTAGTAGGGTACAGTGAGACTTATATGTTTTTGAAAAAAATAAAATTCAAGTTTAAGAAAAGGTGCATTCCTATGTAAAATTAAATTTCAAGGTAGGTTTGTTATGGACCACTTTTTGATCAGAAAACGTCTTCATACCCAAATTTTCATATTTACACATTATTAAAATGAAAAAAACTTAAATTATCATAAAATAAACAAAAAACGTTTTTTTGTAATAAACTCTCCTAAAAAGCGCAGCGCCAAATTAATTTTAAGATATTTTCACTATAAAAGCTTTATAAAAGACCGAAGTCTGTTACTATATTATTCCTTGTTAGTTATTTAATTGAGATATTTATAAATGTCAAAAGTTAAGACTAGATCATCCACCACTGCAATTTCAGATTTTATTGGACCTGGAAAAGATTTTATTCCTAGCGAGCTGCCTACAAACAGAGCAGTTATTCAAAAAGGGATTTTACTAAAAGAACAAAAAAGCATAACATGCAATCTACACCATAATAAATACTCTAACAAAGATCTTGCTAGCGATCTGATTCCATTTGTTCTTGCTCAATGGAGAAAAGCAAATGTTAAGTTTCAACAGCCAGTTATTATTGGTGAGAATTGTTGTTATCAATCTCACCAATAATAACTGGCTGTTGAAAATGTTAAGTTTCAACAGCCAGTTATTATTGGTGAGATTGGCTTTATTATAGAATTAAAACCCTTTGGGAGAAAGTAGAAAACGTTGCATGGGGAAGAACTAAGGCAAAAGTAAAAGAAGAACTTATATTGAAGTTAGATAAGCTAATGGACCTCATAACATGTCCTCATAAGATACTTCTGTGTGAACATGATCTGTCTGAGTGTTCTTCCCCCCAAAATTGTAAAAGTAAAGCACATATAAATTGCACCTGTATTTTTTATAAAAAAATTCCAACTATGGAGCTCAGGTGGTTATACAGTCAAAGGGACATGCTGATAAGATTGAGACAACGAAACTTAGAAAAAAATATAAGAGAAAAATCAGTGATGATGAAAATTATGAGAAAAGAATGAAAAAACTACAAGATGATCAAGCATCCTTTGAGGTAAATATAATTTCATAATAATATTTTCTTTGTTTATATAGCAAATTATATATATATATATATATATATATATATATATATATATATATATATATATATATATATATATATATATATATATATATATATATATATATATATATATATCTGTGTGTGTGTGTGTGTGTGTGTGTGTGTGTGTGTGTGACCTAAAACCAAACTTTTACAAAGATTATTTTTGTTTTATATGTATAAGTACACTTTTACATATAAAACAAAAATAATCTTTGTAAAAGTTTGGTTTTAGGTCACAGAAAAACAAGATATAGAATTGTATGAAGAATATCAAAAAAATATTTCTCCTAATATTTCTCTCAATTACAACTGTAATCCAGTTAATGTTAACTTTACTTTAAAACACGACAATGAAATTAAATTGTTGGTTGAAAGGCTTCTAAAGGATAAATTAGGTGTCTATGCTTTCCTTGTAACACAATTTTTAGAAAAGAAGTCAAGAAAAAACACACCAATGGCTAGTATAAGGTAATCATATAGATTATTATTTTGTTGAGCAGCAAAAGTTCAGATGATGAATTAGTAAAAATAAATATAAACTAGTTTTATTTTATAGGTTTGGGATTTCACCTGCTGCAACTGCGGCAATCGCTACAAGTTATCTGCAAGATTTAATTGAAGCAGGATTTCTCACCCCTGAATACTCTTACCTTGCTTGTGATCCTTCTAAGTTGACGAGAGCAAGAAAAAAAATCATAGTAGAAAAATGCATAAAGAGCAACACATTACTGTGACCATAGAACCTGGTGGTCGATATCTTGGTCATTTTACTCCAAGTGCACATACTCATTCAGATAAGCCAGCTAAAAAGATTGCTGAAGGTGTTTATAATTTGCTGCAACAATATAATCTTACTGAATCATGTTTAGTACTTGGAGCTGATAGTACTTCAATTAACACCAGCTGGAAAGGTGGTGCTATAACACATCTTGAAAAGCTGTTAGGTCACAAATGCCACAGGGCCATATGCATGCTTCATTCAAATGAGTTATTTTTGTGTCACCTAATAGAAGGAATTGATGGACCAACTTCATCTAGTACTGGCTTTGTAGGTCCTGTGGGAAAATGTCTTGCTGATATTAATAAAATGGAGTACAATCCTCAATTTAAAGCTCTTCCAGAGGGAGAGAGCTTTGTTGACATTCCAGAAACAATACTAAAATATATGTCAACAGATCAAAAACAAACCTACAAGTTTATGTAAAGCAGTTAAGATCGGTGTATTGCCACCTAATCTTAGAGAAATTCAATGTGGCCCCTTAAGTCATGCCAGATGGCTCACTACTGGCATGAGAATAGTCTTTATGTGGACAAGGAAACATGACTTAACTGATCAGAATTTGAAAAATCTTGAGTTACTTGTCTTATTTTGTTTACAATTTTACTTTAAACTTTTTTTTTGACATTAAAGTTAAAGACAGACTTGAAGATGCTTCCAATCACATTCTGTCTCAATTAAGAATTCTTAGAAATCAACCTGTTATAGTAAGAGAAATTGTGACTCCTACATCCAGTTAGGCGCTTGGTATGCAAACCATGAAAGTTTATTAATCTCTTTATTATCTAGTAATAATGCAGAAGACCCCAACTTTGCAGTTGATTGAATTTTGGAACAAAGGGGTAATAATATCCTTGGAGACATGCGAATCAGACCAAGAAAAACACCTAAACTGAACTGTGCAGCAACTACTCTTCAAGAGCTAGTCAAATGGGAAAATGGTGTAGTAAAAGAACCTGCTTTTACTTGTTCACTCACTAAAGTTAAGTTAATATTGCTAAGATTGACACCTCTAATAACTACTTCTGTTAAAATTCATACTCAAAGTACCGAGCGTGCTGTAAAACAAGTGACAGTAGCATCCATGTCAGTAGTTGGACCAGATGCAAGAGATGGATATATTAGAGTTAGAGCTCAACATAGAGAGTTGCTACCTGTTTTTAAAACAAGGAAAGAAATTTTAATAAACTTTCAATGTCAATAGATTTGAAAGATATGTTATTTTATTTATTGTTTTTTTAATAGTGTTATAGTAGTGTTATCAAAATATTATTTGAGTAAGATGGGATAAACCTCCTGTTTTTTGGGGAAACCGCATCACTGGCACCACCTTTATATCTAATGAAACAAAAAAAACTGTTATAACCAAATTTGTTAATCATTAAAACCGCAATGAAAATTGAAGACCCTCCCTCCTGAAATGTCCAGAATCTGCATTTTTTTTAGGATTCATGGAAGATAATGACTTTGAAACAAGTATCAAAAAAACTTGCAACTGGTCTAGAAACATTATTTCCATTTAAAATTTCATTGCAATGAAAAAGAAGGACATGTAAAACATAATAAAAGATTTTACTAAATTTTGCAATTTCTAAAAGTGTAAATTTGGGTATCAAAACTTTTTCCGATCAAAGATTTTTTTAAGGAAACCCTATTTAAAATTTGATTTTACATAAGAATTCACCATTTCTTAAGCTTTTAGAAGAAAAAAAAATTCTTGCTGTACCCTATTGTTTAGTTCAAAATAGTTTGATTTTTTGGTTGATTTAAGCTGGAAATTTTCCGGCTGTCGATCTGAATGAACTTTAAGTATGAAAATACATAATTTGTTGATTTCATAACCTCTTGCATAACATAAAATTTTCATTTTTTCCTTTCGTAAAGATCGTTTTAACCAAGAATATGTAAAAAACATGATGATGTACCCTTTTAAAATGAAAATATAGATAACAAATAAAAACAAAAAAATGGAAATAATTTTTTCACTTAAATCCCCCTCAAAAACTCTGAACATACCCCATTTTTCCTTTTTTGAAGTAAGGGAGAGCGGGGTTGGTTGTCACAAAGTTTATTACAGAAAATATAGATAAGATTTAGAACTTTAAAATCATTCAATCAAAATGTTACTTAAAAAAAACATTTTTACTGTAATTTTCAGCTTTTTTTAGCGTGTAGAAAACAAGTTATTTGTTTTTATAGGTTTTTGATATGAAAAAGTTAAATTTTGCTCACTTAGAAATTTTCTTTTACCAAACGAAAATTACTTTATTGTGCTTTGAATGTACATTTTTAAAGTTTTTTATTCATTTGAGTAACTTAATCCACAAAAAAATCTCATGAAATTCATACGCTTTTAGGTAAATTTACAGGTGTATTGCAACTTACATAAAAGGGGTTGCTTGTCACAAAATATATGGGGATGGTTGTCACAATTGCCTCAACTCCATGTGCTGCAAACTAAACGCTGCTTTTAGATATTCCTTGTTTATTTCTCTGAATTATTGAGGAATATTTTAATGCTAAAGAAATTATTTAAAAATCTTAAGTCAATGGGTGATAATTGTTTAACTAAATATCTATAATCTAAATAATTTTTATTTTGATGTGTATAACTTAAAATTGTGATCCAATGTTTAATATAACTATAGAAAAAGGAATAGAGAAGTTCAACTGTTTGTACATTGTTTACATACATACATAGATACATAGATACATACATAGATACATAGATACATAGATACATACATACATACATACATACATATATATATATATATATATATATATATATATATATATATATATATATATATATATATATATATATATATATATATATATATATATCAAAAGATATTGCCAGACAAAGTAGAAAAAGAACTTGTCACATACCTGTTGCGAGCAGCAGAAATTTATTTTGGTTTAACTCCTACTGAAGTAAAAAAGCTTGCTTTCCAGCTTGCAGTTAAAAATAATATAAAAGTTCCCAACTCTTGGGTTGTAAAGGAACAAGCTGGTAAGGATTGGTTTACAGGATTTATAAAGCGCCACCCAAATATTTCCATAAGGCAACCTGAAGCTACTAGTTTAAGTTGAGCAACAAATTTCAATAAGCAGAATGTTACATTATTTTTTAGCAATTTGCAGCACTGTATGCAAAACTACTTGTTCTCACCAAACGACATTAGGAACATGGACAAAACTGCTGTAACTACTGTACAAAGACCTAAAAAAGTTGTTGCCAAAAAAGGATTAAAACAAGTAGGAGCCATCACATCAGCTGAAAGAGGAACTCTTGCAACATTACCATGCACAATAAATGCTATTGGAAATAGCATTCCACCTTTTTTTATTTTTCCTCATAAAAACTTTAAAAATCATTTCCTAATAAGAGCACCAACAGGAACTGCAGGAGATGCCAATGCAAGTGGTTGGATGAAAGAAGAAAACTTTGTAAAATATCAACAACATTTTGTAGGCAATACAAAATGTACTAAAGAAAAACCTTGTTTATTGTTGCTTGACAATCATGAAACCCATCTTAGTATTGAAGGTTTAGATGTGGCAAAAAAAAATGGAACACTAATGCTTACCTTTCCACCGCACTGCATGCATAAGTTGCACCCCTTGGACGCATAAGTTGCAGTTTATGGTCCCCTCAAAAACTATATAAATACTGCTATGACTTCATGGCTGGTAATGAATCCTGGAAAAACCGTTACAATATATGATATTCCAAAAATAGTAAACATTGCATTTCCAAAGGCTGTATCTCCCCACAATATTTTAAGTGGTTTTGCTGCAGCAGGTATTTACCCATTAAACCCTGATATTTTTACTGAAATTGATTATTGTCCTAATTATGTAACTGATCGCCCTGACCCACTTTGTTTACACCTTGATTTAAATTTAAAAAACTGTGAACATTATTCAATACAACCAGAACCAGGAAACAAAAGGTTTAAAAAATCTATTCAGATACCAGATAATCAGGTAGACATAGCAATAGAAGATCCTATTGTATTAAATAAAACCTCTAATCCCAATCACTCCATTAGTTTTAAAAAATTCAATCATACTACCTGAGAGTATTAGGCCTCTGCCTAAAGCAGGTCCAAGGTTAGCGTCAAAAAAAGGTAGGAAAAAGCGTTCATCTATGATTCTTACTAACTCACCTGTCAAAGAAAAGCTTGCTAATTATAAAAAGAAGAAAACTTGTTAAAAAAATATTAATAAGAATCGTAAATCATTTATGAATGGAAGTAAAAAAGAATTGATAAAGTCAAATTTTGCCAAAAAAAAAAACTTCTACAGTCTTAAATTCATCTAAAGATGAAGACTATCTATGCATCTATTTATAGAGTTGCATTTATATATATATATATATATATATATATATATATATATATATATATATATATATATATATATATATATATATACATATATATTTATATATATATTTATAGTTATATTAAAAAAAAAACATTTTTCGGTATATAGTATTTTCTTTTTTTCAATATATAGCCTTTTTTTCCCAGATTATTCAGATTTATTCTTGGTATTATATAAACAAAATTTATTGGTACCAGTTTTAAATATAATCAAAACATACCAAGAAATGTGACAACCAGCCCCATAGTATGTGACAACCAACCCTGTGGGTAGGGTTGGTTGTCACCGGAAGAGGTCTTTGATAAATGATTATACAGTAAAAAATATTTCACTCAATGTCATAAAAATATTCTAATAGTTACCGGAAATAGTTAAACTACTTTTGTGCAAAGTTTGGCATTGATTTGATGAAAAATAAAAGCTGAGCAGTCTAAAATGTAAAAAGTGTGACAACCAACCCTGCTCTCCCCTACAATTTCTTAACAACTTTAGTCTTGAGGGGGACTTAAAAGTCACCGGGTTGACCTAAAAAAAATTTTGACTAAGTTTTAGCATATTTGCTCCAACTTTAGCTGGGTATGTACTTCGTTTTCAAAAATTCCATCAAAATGACTACCCCTAATGTATATATCTTTTATTATTTATTAGCATACATGTATACATCTTTTATTATTTATATGCATACATGTATAACCTAATAGTATTTTATCTTAAAAAATATGATTTTTACTCCCTAGGCTCTGGATGCGCCACTAAAAGACACTGATAATTGCTTCTTAAAGGTAACAAAATTTTACTTGTACAGCATTGTAAAACTCACACAGATCATGTTTATAATAAAGTTTTACACAGCCATAATGGAATCTTAGAAAAGTTTTTTTCTATTATCACATGTTACTGGCAGAATTTATTGGTTTATCAATTGGTTGTAAACAAATTTTTAAAATAAATGCCTTTTTTTGTTTTTTGACAAAAGTTGTATAAAAAAAAGTATTGCAACTTAGCTTTCAGTTCAAGAAAACAGAGTTTGATCATGTCAGCTAGTCCCCCCAAACTAAGATCTGGCAAAAACCTGCTATAATTGTACCATTATATATATTTCTGGTACATTAAAGAAAGAGTTTTTGAGGTTTTTGCACCAATAAATGAATTTTTGAAGTTTAAAAAACCCTTCAGACTTTCTCAGAAGAATTTTTGGAAATTAAAAGACAGCATTATAAAATAAATAATTAAGAGCGATTTCTATGATTTTACAATTAGTAATAGTAATAATTCTATCAAAGTTATAACTTTAAAAAAAAAAGACATAACAAAGAATAGCTGAAATTTTTAAATATTGCTTATAAATTACTTTTAAGGTTGACTTTAATTCTATTTGCATTCTGTTGAATTTCTGCCATTAACTGCTCCATCTCTTCTTTAACTCTCTCTTCTGGTTGGGGTGCAGATAAAATTGCACTATGTTTTTTTTTTATTTCTTGAACATTTTCTTGAATACTACGGATATTCTTTTGTATATCATTAATCTATTAATTTGAAGAAAATATACTGAAAAATTTTAACAACTTTAAGTAGTCCATGTTTTTTTAAATAAAATTACAACAAAGATATAATTCTAATAAGTAACTAGTTATATTTATTAATAGAAAAAAAAACTACCTTTTTAAAGAAATCATCCATGAATTCTCTCTGTGGTTCTTCCATATCAAGTTTTGTTTCTTCATATTCTGGAGGAAGTTCTTGCTGCAACTATTAAATAGGAAAAAATTTGGAAAACAAATCTTAAACATCAACTCTAGACACAGATGTTTATATAACAATATACATAAAATTTAAGTTTATTAAAGTATACCCAATATTATGAAAATTGAATTATATTTAGTGCTAAAAGTCAAACAGAATTATAAAATATATACTCATTAAAATCAGTAATACAAAATTTCCATCATTTGGGGAAATTCTATAACATGTCAATTACTTCACAGCAACAGGAAATCATTGAGAGGAGCATGTAACTGTGTTTGAAGAAATATGTCCTTCAAAGGCAAACATTCCAACCAAAGCCAAATATTATTACACAAACTGTGAAATTAAATGACAAATAGAGCACTACAGAAATCAAAAGCAAAGAATAATAGGTGCATTTTTTATTTGCTTTTGATATTCAAACAGAAAATGAAACAATATTTAAAGAAAATGTTAGTAGAAGAGGATAAATTGTTTCTTCAATATCAAAGAGACACTAAAAAACAGGAGACTTGAGTACAGTGAAGATTGGACATGTTAAGATAAGTTAACATGTTAGTACTATTCAAATAACATCTTCAAGCAGTAGTTCTAATAGTTTTGATACTGATCTATCCTAAAAGATAATACACATATTGCCCACATCAATGCCTTTGATCATTGGAATCTGAAAAGTGAAAACAAGAGTTGTTTGGCAATAGAATTAGACTTTAATGTTGGTTGCATTAGCTGTTACTACCAATCAAGATAATACTGAGATTGCCTACTCTGGTATCAGCATAGAGAAATTAAAAGCTCCATGCTATCCCAAAACTTTGTTCAGGCAAGGTAATAATGTATTAGTAATAGTTAAAAAATAAAAGTGCATCGATTGAATATTTGGAAGATTGGACCTTTGACAAATAAAGTTCATGTGTTTTGTATTACTTTCAGAAATACTGATATTGAGAGAGAAAAACAAGATGCGACATCGCAACTGAATCTGAGCTTAGATGATCACTTCTTTTTCTGACACCTCCATATCATATAAAGGAAATTTTTATTTCTTGTGTTTTCAACAAGTATTGTGCAACTTTTCTGGGACAGACATAATTATTTCAATATTTCAAAAACATTTAATGAGTCAAATTCAGATTTTGCAAAAAATCTTGTAACTCTTATGAAATGCAGAAAACCCGCTCCCAAGCAAATTATTGTGGGCTCCTTAAATTTACAAACTTGTATCTTAGAGATATACAATTTAGAAAAGTTAATTTTACAAAACCAGGTGCTTTACATCATGTTGGATGAATGTAATATCTTTTAATCAAACCAAAAAAAACCTTTAATAATTTAAATCTGAACTAAATGGAATTTAATCTGAATCAACCAAACCTAAATCGAAAACATTTTCCATAGTGGCTTATAACACCATTACAGGAAGGAAAACATTTTTTTTTTAAATTATTTTTAAATTTTTTTACAAAATACAAAACAAAACTCATATTTGAAAAACTATTTACCTTGAAACCAAGTTGTAATCTAAAAACATTTTGTTTGTGTTTACAAACCACAACATAAAAAAATAATAGAAAGTTTTTAAATTTTATATTAATTTATGAATAGTAATAGCATTTAAACCCTATAGTGTATTAAAAAGTTATTTGGTTTTTAACATTTTTGTAAAAAGCACTGCACTCTTTAAGTAATTTTAATAATTTAAATAGCTTTTTTTTTTTTTTTTTGTGGATTAAATAACTTTAATCCAAAAAGAAAAATTAAAAGTATAAATAAAAGTTTTTTCCAAGTACTGAGTCAAATAAACCAGGTCCTCTTAAAAAATTTTTAATCATCTTCTTCATAAGCTTATGTCATGCTATTTGAAATGATAGTTGATAGTTGAAAAGAGACTACAATTTGGATTTTAAGTCACTCAAAATTCTGATTTAACATCACTAAACCTAAAATTATCTCCTAGCATCACTAAAACTATAATCTCTATTTACTTTTCAATAGCATGGAATGAAATATTGTTATCTTCTTGCCCCCAAATAGTTTTTTAATATATGAAAATTTTTTTATATGGTCTGAGAACTTCTCTCATCATAATCCTCCCATCTTATCAATAATAAAAAATCTTATGTTTATTTATCTTGGACATAAAAACTGTAAAGGCAAGGAAGACCTATCATTTAAAAAAAAAATTAAAAACTACCAAACTAAAGCATCTTTACTGGATAACTCATTTTCTTTTCAGAACAGATTCATTATGTGTAAAGATGAATTTATTCTATAATCACATGAAAAATTTTAGTTATAAAAAGGACAGAAAATATATATTTTTTATTCACAATCAGATAATAAGGAAATAATTGGAAAAAGTCATTTTTTCTCTACTCACATAAATTTTCTATTTATCACTAACACCACTCTGCAGAGTAGAAAATTCTACAATATTTTACTGTCATGGCAAAATAACACTATACTTGTCTTTCATTTGGAGGATTTAGTTTAAACCTGTCCAAAGTATGGCAATATTTAAGGTCACTATTTAAGAAGCCTAAACTTATTTTTTTGAAATGAAAAGTTGAACATGGAACTATGAGTCAGAGCAGATAACTTAAAATTTTATAAAATGTATCTATGCCCATTCTTGCTGTGAACTCTTCATATATATACAAAAGGCTACTAAATGAAAGGCATAAAGATTCAAGTTCTGGTTTTGTTAACAGAGATTATTATCTTTTTCTTAGTAGAAAACATATTGTTTTTGTATTCTAAATTATCATTGCAATTTTTGAATTCTAAATTGTAAAGTTTAGTTGTTTAGATTGCCTTTTTATTCAGATTTTATTATAGTCATGTAATTTTTTATATGGGAAAAAATATTGGCTGGAAATTACAGAAATGATCAAGCTGTCTGGAGACTATACTCAACCAGAGCACACATAATTACTTTTTGTATTCTCTCTTGTTTATTTTTTTAAAAAAACCCAGTGCTTCATGAAACTAAACCTGAGGATTAGCCATCTAAACTATAATCTAAAAAAAAGACAAAATAAAATTTTTTTCTGACTTTTATCCTGACAAACGGTTACATAAAAATATGACAGTAATATCTTGATAAGAAGATAAATTTGTAAGAATTTTTATGTTGAAAGATATCAGGTTATCATTAGAGAGAGTTATATGACATGATCTTCATGTGAATGTTATAGAAGGGGTGATGATGACTCTTTAAGCTATGGATTTCTGCCCTTTAACAGGGATCAGGTATTAGAAAAAGCATTTAGGTAAAAAATAATCAACATTGAAAAAAATGATTCAGGCAACAATGCAAGAAAAATTAAATACTCTTGAACTATTGTTGGCACAATTTAAAGGTATGAAATAAGGGTCTGGACCCAAAATAATTTAGTGTATAACCAATGATACCAAGAGAGCCCTTGTACAAACTACACTGATAGCATTTACTTTCTTACTTTTTGGTTTATGAGCTTCAATGTGACAGAAGAAATTTTCTACCTATGTGTGTCTTTCTAGTACTGAAAAGATGATTGCAGTTCATGTGGCATAAAGGCTGGAAAAAAATACAAGGCAAATTAACTTATACTAAAAATGAACCTTAACTGACAGAAGTAGCTAAAGATTTGATTAATGAGGTTCTAATTAGAAATTACTAGATGATCTCAAGTAGTTTAAACTCATATCATTTTTCACATGCTTATAACTTTTGTTTATTTGTTAGGATCATGTATCAACTCTTAAAAATGAATGTATCAAACATTGTATCATTTACTAACTTTTTTTTAAACTTATTATTGTTGAATATCTTTTGTTAAATAATAGTTTGAAGAAGATTTTTCAGTTTCTAACGAATTCTCTTTTTGACTTAATCACTTTTTCATCAAAAAAAATTGTTTTGAATTTAAAAGTTTTCTATTTTGATAAAAATACTTTTAAATACTGATAAAATCCCAAAAATATCAATAAATAATAGAAAATGCATAATGGTATTATATAAAGAGGGTTATAAGTAGAGCTGTGCGAGATTAGGTTTTTTATTTTCGATCCAATTTTATTGAGATTGCAAAAATTTCGATCAAGTTCGAGTTTGAGATTATTATGATAATGAGGAACAACCTATTTCATAAGTGCCTGAAAACCATGTTCTTCTATGAAATTGTACTGCAGGTAATTAGGACCCAACATGCGCTCAATAGCTCGAATTATTTCTTTAGAATTTTTGTGATCAGACTTCCATGCTGTTTTCTTTGCCCGCAGGTCAGTGACACTAATTGACAGTTGTTTTTTAGCTATTTCCTTCCTTTTTCATTCTTTTTCATTCTTGTGCCTTTTTATCACACTCTGCTGATTCCTTCTTATGATAATTTCTTAAGTGAGTAAATAAGCCAGTTGTAGAGTTAGTAGGAAGATATTTTTTGACCGCATTTTCCAATTTTACAAAAATCAAAAATAGTATCGTTAATTTTACACCTATTAAAATAATTCCAAATAACACTCTTTATTCTCTCATCCTCCATTTTCAAGCATTTTAATAATATTTTACTAGCACTTTACAACAAGTTTTTAAATATCAAACCAAGGTTCGAAATTCGAATTATATTTCATTAACTAAACACTTTCAATTCAAGTTTGATTATTGAATAAACTTGAACTTGAACTCGAGACTTAGAGTTTCGCACCCCTCTAGTTTTAATCAAGTGAAAATAGCCAAACATGTGAATTGTTCCTGATTCTTGGTTCAAGAAATAGACAAAAAATACATTAAAACTGGTAATGCAATGGATAAAAAGAAGTCTGGTCATCCCAAAATTTTAGCCTCACGCGATGAACAGATTTTAAAAGTATCAGGATTATAAAATTTTAAAAAATAAGTGCAGAACTTTAATCAAGATCTCAGAAGAGATACCAAAACTATAGTTAAGATCTGGCTTAAGGGGTAAAGTTTCAACTATTTGGGAAAAATAGCCATCATTATATGAGGTTAAAAAAAAAAGAGAATCAGTTATGGAACCTTGTCAAACATCAACAGTTTAACATGCTGAAGGAAATATTCAAGTTTGGGGATGCATTTCAATTTAAAGAGTGGGGGATATTGTCAGAAATCACTTCATTCTTTTTGTTCTGTAAGATTCTTTAGTCAAACATTATCTCACACTTTTTGTGAAAACATAAGTATATTGTTATATATGTGTATATTTTTTTAAATTATTTTATTAGATCCACATGGAGCTGGTGATTTCTGGTGAAAACGGAAAGAGCTATTTCATTTTGAACAACTTGATAACTATTTGTTCATGAATACTATCAATTATGTCACTCTAAAGCATTTTTCTTTTCAAATGACACATTTAAATATTTTGTAGATAGCTGGAAGTTGAGTAAGTTTGTTCTAGAAAATTGCTTTAGTTTGGCAATGTCATTGTTTAGTTAATACTTAACAAGCTTTTGTTTTATAAATTGACTATGCTTATCTAAAGCTATCTATGTTTTCTGAAGCATTTTATTTTTAAGTTTTTTAAGTAACAAACAAAATTAGCATTTTATTTTTAAGTCTTTTTAAGTAAATAACAAAACCATCCACTTTGTACAAATCATATCAATATAATCAAAAGGATTAAATTTAAAAAAAAAACTTTACAATTCTATCTTAAAGAATTTTAGCTTAACTATTGAAATACTAGCATTATATTTTTTTCTATATAAAGTTTTGAGCTAAGATAAAATTAAAAAAGTCAGTTATTAGTTTTGTAAAAAAAATGAAAATATTTTATATTCTTGAAAAAAAAAAGTCAATATCTTAAACCTTTTTCTTTGTTTCAGAATTATATCAAAATGACTTTCAAAATTTAGAAATTTTATCTAAATGTGGAAATTTTTGATAGAATTTTGGCTGGCATAAATCAATTAAATCAGCAAGCTTCACTAAAAAAGTGATGAACCAATTTAAAACAAAAAAATATATTATTCTTTTCATACATATATATATATATATATATATATATATATATATATATATATATATATATATATATATATATATATATATATAATCATAGCACTCTTCTATTTAACATTCTTAAGAATTATATATTATTATAATATATTATATAAAAATTTCACATACTGTTCGCAGCTCAGACAATCTGTCCTTCATTTTAGACTTGACAAAAATTTAAACTTGTAAAGTGGAATCTTTTAAAATGGTTTCATGTTTCAAACAACTTTCTGGATCATTTTACACACCACATGAAATATATGATTAATTAGTACTAAAATCATATATAAATAGAAAATATACAATCAAATATATTTTGAAGCATACTTAAACTAACCTTACATGGTTTTTATTACTAAACAAATTTTAAGATGGTTTTTATTAACATTATTGTTTGACATTGTCTAAGTAAAAAGAGATTAATGTGTTTTGAAAATGATGAACATGTTTTGTGTTTAATTGTAATAAAAGAACCAAAAAAGGGTGTGGGCATATTATGCTTTGAATAAAATAAGACAAGTTTGATTCTTTCTTAATAATATTCACAACAAAATTGTCTTAAACAAGAAAGTTTTTATTTTAATTTTCAGTGATTTAATTATTTATATTTATTTTACTAGCTTTTCTTCTTCTAGAAAAACCTTTTTCTTTAAAATTGAAAGCTTTTTCAATAATCAATGAGGCTCATAATATATATTTAAAAGGGAATTCAACTTGTGATTCAAAAGATAGGTAAAAAAACAGATTTATACAAAACTATGACCAAGAAAAAAACACAGATTTATTCAAAAAGTAGATTTTTACAAAACTGTAACCATGATTAATAAACTATTAAGTTTAATATCATATATATATATTTTCTTTCCTTCCTTAAAATTACCTTGAAAAATATTTTTTCTCTTATTTTATTACAATGTTTTACTATTCCTCAATTTTTAACAAAATAATAAATTTTTAAAGTGTAAAGCTGGCTCCAAACATGCTAGGTTTCTCATTTTTTCAGTGCTGCTAACTACTAACATACTTGTGTAACTTGTAAGCTTTTTAACAACTTTTAGGAACATCATTACAAAGCTTATCTTTTAAAATCTGTACAAAACAGTAAGAGGAATCAACCGAATATTTATTTCACAGTATATCTAGTAAACTTTTACTATTAAACTATCTCTCTTTTAAAAAAGCAATTAAAATATTTTATCACTGTAGAATTCATAATCATCAACAAGTTATCAAATTAACAAGTTATTAAAGTCAAACAGGAGTAGTAACTACAAATACAATATTTTTGATATTGAAAATGAATGCAATGATGTTATATGACTATGGGTATGATAATTATCCAACTTTTAATAGAGTTTACAATTGATTTTTGTTCATTGGTTATACTTTTATGATTGTACTTTTCATATGGTTGGCATATGCTCATATGGTTGTGCTTTTTAAGACTATTCTAAGCTATTCTTTTACCTAGATGACATAGCCAGGCAGTTAAAAAACTATATTATTTAAACATCATCTTTTAATATCACAGGTATACTTGTTAGCAGTGATCGCACTAAAATAACCTTATATTGACATAGAGTATAAAAGTGCATTTGACATTTATAAATCTCAGCCTTCAGAAGCCATTTTCGGTGCGCCGTTTAAAATGTAATGCTTTTTGTTATTAATTAATAGCCTGGTTTCCATACTTTTCTTTCCTAAATTTAGTCAATACAGTGCGGAGATAATATAACTGAAAACGAATTAAGTTCCTTATTTAAAATCAATTCTACAGATACTGCTTAAGAATTTAGAAAAGTCTTCATTGCATAATTCTCGTCTAATATATTAATTAAAACACATGTGATACAGAAATAATTTTTTAAACAAATGTTATTTTAAATTTACGATCTAGAAATTAGTAATAATTTGCATATAAAAGGTTTAGTCAGCAAATTTTGAGAAGATATATAAATTGTTATTTTAACTTTATAATTTCATCCGCCCCTCTTTCCTAAATACTCCTCTCCCCAACTTTTATATGCTCGCCCCCTTCCTCCCTCATCATTACATCTCTAAAGGTAATAATTGTGTTGAAATGGATCAATACAAATCATAAATAAGATATTGTAATAAATCGATATCATAAATATACCAATCGATATCATCGATATAAATTGGTTTCAAAAAAGTAATAATAATAAAATAAAAAAAGATAAAGCGCATTAAAATTGGCAATTCATTAAAATGGTAAATATTTTTTTCATTATTGAAAAGTTTATTTTTATTTATAATAGGTAAATATTATTTCATTATTTAATAGGGAGATAATTTTTTCATTATCGAAAAGTACTTTTTTTTGACATAACAAGAAAAAAATTTCACTCTAAAAAAATGTGTCACTAACTAGTTCACAAGTGAATTATTTTTTGTTAATTCAGTTTTATCAAGTGCACATAAAAATGATAACCAGAAAATGTTGTCAAAAAAAAAAAACTACAAAGTTTTAAAACGACTTCCTTTCTATTTTCTTCTCAAACCAACTGTTTGGGAAGAAAATAGAATTCATATCTTTTTTTATTAGTTAATGCTAGCTTTATCATCTATTAAAAAAGGATGGATAAAATTTTAAATGATATCCAGTTTGGTCACACTTTCAATTTCTTTTTTTTTTTTGTGATTTTGAGAAAATCTGAAAATTAATATATTCATAAATGTGGATTGAAAAGCAGTTAAACAGCAGTTAAATAACAAAGTGCTGAGTAACAGATATGAAAGATGGCTCTAGGAACAGAAGTAGAGATATGGCAAGTTTGTTCTTTATTTCTGAGAATAGCGGCAGTATTTAAAACGACGGGCAGCAACAAATATCATCCAGGATCTGCATGTTCCGAAAAAAAAAAAAAAAAAAACGGAGCGCGATAAACGAGCCTTACATTTCGTCAAGTAAGAGCCTTTATTTTATATCTTATTAAAATATATAGAAACATTTTACTGATAAGATTAAGTTATAAACAGAGATTTGCTGAGTCTTTGGAATTGTGAAAGAAATTTTCAGTGATGAACTTTTTAACAAAAGGCAAAAGCAAGGTTCTCGTGAAAAGATTTAAATTTGTTTTAAAGTTGGAGGTAATGTTGTTACTTAGGGGTTCTTCAACTTTAATGGTGTAGGTTTATGCAATGTTAACAAGTTCCGAATCACCAAAAACTGCCTCCATGTAGGTACGCTATAAAACTGCATGGCTCCATCAGCAGACATGCTAATTGATCGAAACGATTGGTATCAGTTTCAACAAGCTATGGCTCTTGCCCACACAACTCACACAGCCAAAGCTTGGATAGAAGAAAATAAAATTAATTTAATATACAATATATACCCTGGCTTTCATACTCTCTCTCATAAGTAACCTAAAACGATACGGGTTCATTAAGCAATAAAAAACGCAAGTCTCGCGAACGAAAGACAACTCCGAGAGAATACGCAGCTATTGTTTGAATATGCAATTAAAGCCAAAATTTTAGTATTTCCTTAGTATTTTAAGGTTCAATCCGATAATTTTTTTGATGTTTATGTGATTAATGTTAATATAATAAACGTCTTTAGAACAATTCAATGTTTATTTTCAGAGTTCCATTATAAAGTAATTCCATTATAATGTATGTATGTATGTATGTATGTATGTATGTATGTATGTATGTATGTATGTATGTATGTATGTATGTATGTATGTATGTATGTATGTATGTATGTATGTATGTATGTATGTATGTATGTATGTATGTATGTATGTATGTATGTATGTATGTATGTATGTATGTATGTATGTATGTATGTATGTATGTATGTATGTATGTATGTATGTATGTATGTATGTATGTATGTATGTATGTATGTATGTATGTATGTATGTATGTATGTATGTATGTATGTATGTATGTATGTATGTATGTATGTATGTATGTATGTATGTATGTATGTATGTATGTATGTATGTATGTATGTATGTATGTATGTATGTATGTATGTATGTATGTATGTATGTATGTATGTATGTATGTATGTATGTATGTATGTATGTATGTATGTATGTATGTATGTATGTATGTATGTATGTATGTATGTATGTATGTATGTATGTATGTATGTATGTATGTATGTATGTATGTATGTATGTATGTATGTATGTATGTATGTATGTATGTATGTATGTATGTATGTATGTATGTATGTATGTATGTATGTATGTATGTATGTATGTATGTATGTATGTATGTATGTATGTATGTATGTATGTATGTATGTATGTATGTATGTATGTATGTATGTATGTATGTATGTATGTATGTATGTATGTATGTATGTATGTATGTATGTATGTATGTATGTATGTATGTATGTATGTATGTATGTATGTATGTATGTATGTATGTATGTATGTATGTATGTATGTATGTATGTATGTATGTATGTATGTATGTATGTATGTATGTATGTATGTATGTATGTATGTATGTGTTTTAATAAGAAAAATTTCTAATATGTTATAATGTATATTATAATAATGTGTCATTTTAATTTAAGAAAAAACAATTAACAATGGTTGGTGGCAGTTCCTGTCATGTAAATGTCAAAGCCATCCTCTTAATGTAAGTTTGTTAAATATTGTTCTTTAAAACCTTAGTTGTTAATACCTCGTTTAAAAGCTTAGCTATATAAAATTATTTCTTTGCCTTTAAAAAATTTACTGATGTCAACATTTTATCATATTTTTAAAAAAACAAAATGACGTGAAAAAACAGGTCATTTTTAGTTCAAATTATCCAAATGCAGTAAGAAATTTTATCTTAAAACAAAATTTATAAAGCAGGTATATGACCAATAAGTTGATGGCTTGTTACAACATGTAGGGTAAACACAAGAAAGGCTTTAAGAAAACAACCATTATAAGAGTAATTACGGGTACGTTATTTTCACATTTTTAATGTGTTTATTAACATAAATGGTCTATTTAGTTTTGAGAAAGTATTAACAGTTTAACAAAGTTTAAATATATTTTAAAGATATGCTCGGTCCTTTGAATATATTTGATGTCTTATATAATTAGGCAATTTAACTTGTTCTCATCTTAAAGAAAAGTCAAATTTCGTTTTAAATTGTACTTGTTTATAATCAGTTAGTATGTAATTGTTTTATATTTTAGATTATATGACGAAGTGCCCTATAAATGAAGTGCACCATTCAATTGGCAATGTTCTGAAACGTGCTCCTCACAGAAAAGATGGTGGTGGTCGTGGTGGTGGTAAAGCTGGTTTAGAGGAAGACTTTTTGCATAATAAATCTTTATGATCCCACATGAATTGTTTTATTTATTTTTATTTGTGTGAGTAACTTTACATTAGTCAAGAAAAAGAAAAATTAAAAAATCAAGTAAGGTTCTTTACCCAAAATATAATACAATACAAATATAATAAATAAAATATAACACAAGAATGATTTAATTTGACTTTGGTATTTTTGTTCCTAATATAATAGGCTCAAAATCTGTTTTTTTCGTATATAAGAAAACGTACAATGAACGATCTTATAGGACATATGTCCAAAAGATCGTAAATTGTATGTTCTAATTCGGAAGTCTTTTAGTAAATCCATTATGAACCAAAATCGGACATAAAATTTACGTACAATTTGGACCGAAATTGTAAGTGCAATTTAAATATAAATTGTACGTTCAAATTTGGACGTCATTCAGTATTTCCAATCTGAACCAAAACTTATCTAAAATTGTAGGTTCCGTTCGGACGTACAATGTATGTACAATGAACGTACCCGTGCCCGCTGGGATCTGCAAAAATTAGGCTGCGTCACTGAACTAAAATCTAAAAAAGTTTAATTATCACAATGAAATTAGGCTTTAAGGTAAGGTTTTTTTAAAAATTATATATTTCATGTAAATTTTTCATCACTTTTCAAAAAAAAATTGGTCAAAAAGAATTAAATTAACTTGTAGTTATATTTTAAAAGCTGTTGAGTCACTGAACCCATCAACGGGATAAATAAAATAGCGTGATAAGGAAGTCAAAATATCATCCAAATGTTCAGATTTCGTTGTAGGTTTTATTCGAAAAATTTTGCATTTTAGTATTGTGAAGGGCCATTAGTAAATATAAGTAAACTATTGGATTTATATGAACATTTTCTTATAAAGTTGTAAATTTTTAGGAAATGGAATCAAAATTAGAAATAAAAAAAAACATTATGCAAAATACCAAGCTAATACCAAGCTTTGTTCTCGGAATGCTGATAAAAAGAAAGAAATGTCTAGAGTAAGATCTAAGAGATATCGAGAAAAATTGAAAGCCGATCTTAATAAAAAAGTATCTTATGCTGCTAAAGCAAAATTAAGAGTTTTAAAAAGTCGCGCTCTAAAAAGAAAACTTTTAAATTAATTTCAAAGACCAAGCTCATCTTTTAAAAACGTTGAACAAAGAGGTAAAGCATTGAAAAAAAAATTTTAAAAGCACTACCAACTTCAAAGGAGAAAAATCTGAAATTCTTTCTATTCTTTCAAATAGCTCTGCTTGTAAAGATAATTCAGGTCTACCTCCAGCATGTTCAAAGCTGTATGGTCTTTCTGAAAGCGATGTTTTAGCAGTTGTAAACTTTTATAATGAAGATGAAGTTTCCCATATATCACCAAAAAAAAAGATGTCACTCGAATTCAATTATCTGACGGAAAAGCAAACAATATTCAGATACGTCATTTATATTATACGCTGAAAGAAGTTTTCGAGTTATTCGAGGAAAAGCATCAGCACATAAAAATTGGACTCAGCAAATTTTGCGACCTTCGTCCACGCAATGTGAAATAAGTTACAAAATTTACGCCTAATGTTTGTGTTTGTAGTTTGCATGAAAATATGCGATTTGCCTTAGATGCATTAACAAAATCATTTCAAGTGTCTTCAATCAAAGTTGGATCTGAAATGATAAATGCGTTTGTTTGTGAACCGTACACATGCGATTGCGCCTATGACAAATGGGTTGCATCCAAAGGTATGAAACATTTCGATAAACACTTGCAAACTGTTAATTCATTTGGTTTCGAAGTATCCTGGGACGAGTGGAGAAAGCCTGAAATTAAAACATATGCAAACATTGAAAAAATTTCAAAAAAGTTTACTGTAACAGAACTCATCCAACACATATCAGCGATACATGATAAGTTCGCTAAACACGCATTTGTAAATAAAAATCAATCAACAATTTTTAAGAAACTAAAGGAAGTTTCGATGAGTATTAATTCTGAAATTGTGGTAATCCAAGTTGACTGGGCTGAATACGCTAGGTGTTTCTATTAAAGTTTTTCACTTTATTCCTGATCAAGTCAAAGAAGTACACATGTTCAGCAATAATGCCACTTCTCAGTTCAAAAACAAAAGCATTATGGCTGCAATGGTTTTGTTTGAAAAACGTTTTTATAAAAAATTCTTCTGGCATTTCTTTGCATGGTTGACGGAATAGGAGCTACTATTAAGCGAATCGCAGCCCTGAGAGTTAAATCTAGTCAATGCGAGATCAGGTAAGCAGCAGATTTTGCGTTAGCATTACAAGATTTGCAAATATCTGTAATTCATGCCAGAAAACGACACAAGACAACAAAAAAAATGAACTTGGATTCAGTTCAATTTTAAGTTATTCATGAAAAATCAAAGATTAATCAAAATCCCATTATTTTTATGTTCAGAATGATAACGTTGTTCCGATGCTATTTTCACCTGAGTATAATTAAGATTTATAACAAAATAACAAAACTTTTTAAAATGATTTTAATTCCATCTTTTTGTTTCGTCACTGAATGTTGCGTTACTGAACTGGTAGTTTTTTTCTGTAAGATTAAATGATATGAAAACTTTTTTGTGGCTTTTTTTATGAATGCCTTATTGCTAAATGAATAAATTACAACAAAAAAATCTAATTAGTCTCGCAAGAATTAAAACTTCAGCGAAGACTCCATTTAAAAGTATGTTGATAAAAAAATACTTTTTTCCGCGTTACGTCACTGAACTCATGTTTTAATTTTTGCTACGTGTCAGTGTTATGTTAATACAATTCCGTTTAATTTATATTATAAAATTTTAATTCAAGATTGATTTAGAGTAATAAAAAATTATTTTTGAGTTAGGGCAAAGTGACCTAATAATGGCCGGGTCTTATTAAGAGCCAAATTTGGGTCAGCTTTTGTTACATTTATTTACTTGGCGGGACATTTACCTAGTTGATTAATATTATTTCGTTTTTCTTTGATATATCTATGTTTTATTTGAGCTTTTGTAAATTTTTCTATTAGTCTTGATTTTTTAGAAATTTTATTTTTGTCAAGGTTAGTAGAAGTAAATATTTTATACCGGCGGTAGTCATTTTTTGTTTTTTTCAAGCAACTTTGAGACGCATTTAACGAAGTATTCCTTCGGGTACGGTTTTATGATATATTTTGATCTGTTTTGTTAGTTTATTATGTTTATGTAAACTGTTTTATTTGTCAAAACACGAAAGGAAGAAGCATAAATGTAGCCCAAACTCAAAGATCTCAAAAAGTCTCATTAATAGCCACGCGTTTGACTAAATACAGTGGAGAAAATAGAATTAGCCTCACCATGTGCTGATCCAATATTTTGTAATTCTGTAAACAAGTTTGTGCGGTACAACTTTTGTATCCACACACATGTAATTACTGTTACAAACAACAACTTTTTATATTATAGTATAGCATACACTGTGAGCCAGAGAGACCGCCAGTGTATGCTATATTATATCGTGTCACTCAGCCAAAACCTTTTTTATTAGTTTAGCATTAGTTTATATTGATCATTAAAAATGTTTTTTAAATCAAAATCGCGTGTTAACATGGTAAAAATGATAATTAAAAGCCTTGAATAAATGCTTAAAAAAGTTACTAAAAAATCGGTAAAAAAAAGTCGTCGTAATGACGACATAAATTGTGGGTAATGAAAAGCGTAAATCTTATGCAAGAATTAAAAAAAAAAACGGGTGTCTTCTATCAAGTGATATATTTAACTTTTACATATACTCATTTAAGAATCAGATACTGTGAAATCAATTTAAAAAAAAAATCAAAAAAAAGTTTACAATAGCTTTTTTCAAAGATTGCATTTTAAGTTACATTTTTCTCAAAATTACATATTTTTTATAAAACCCATGTCATTTGAAACAAGACACCCGTGTTATTTTTTGGATTTAATGTTTTTAATCATTAGCTTGCAGCAGCCATTTTCATTTATTAAATTTTATTTAATAAACGAAAATTTTATTTAATAAAATTTTATTTAATAAACGAAAATTTTATTTAATAAAATTTTATTTAATAAACGAAAATGGCTGTTGCTAGCTCATCGACTGCTGTCTTTGTACGAAATGACTTTTGCTGCTGCTGCTGCTGCTGGGAATTTCTTAGAGTGAGGTTCAAATCTTTATACCCTGTAAATTCAACAATAGAAGATCTGATGAAGCTGTATATATATCCTGGGTATTCCCTTGAGATTTGTAATTACCCAACTGTAGTTTGCTTTAGTTGTAGAAGAAACCTTTACTTGATGAAGTCGGGAAATACACCCAAAGGCTCGTGGGGAGAGAGAGAATCAAAGGTAATTCTCATATTTAAAAAATAAAAATATTTTTTAAACTCATTAATTTTTTAAAGTGTTATTATAAAGTAAGCCTATTAATCTCTAAAAAGCTTCATGTTTTATTTAAAAAACCATACCACTATTTATATTAAATCATTCATTGTAATGAAGCATTTATCTTTATATAATATAATTATGTATTTAAATACCACTTTTGAAGGTTGAGTGGAAAATGCTGACCAGGAATTCAGCTTCAATGTTCCAAAATAGTGAAACAGAACCAATCATATCTTCTTCACTAGATAACTTAAAGCTCTGTGGAAAATGTTTCTCAATGTTATCACCTGAACACACCCACAAATGTTCTTCTTCAGTTGCTGTAACAAACTTGATCTCTCTTGCCAAGAGTTTGGGATGCATTCAAGCTGAACAAGTTGCTTCAGGCTTATTAAAAGTTAAGATGAAAGCTGACTGCATTCCAAAAGGAGTAACTTTTTCTTTATCAACTGGTGGAAACCCATTGGTTGTAACTGTTGGATGTCCTGCCAACAAGGTAAGTCGAAGAACAGAAAAACAAGTATCTTTACAGGTTATAAAAGAACTTCAAGTAATATTGGAACTTTCTATTAACGAAACCAAACAGTTAATATCTTCTCTTCAGAAAGGATTAGGGAATAAGACTGCTGTAGAACCTAATATTTTTGGCAAATTGAATGATCTTAAAGAATCCATATCACATTTTTATAATGTAGAAAAGGTAATTTATAAGTATTAATCACAAAAGTGCACTTTCAGAATGCTCTAACTGTAGTTTCGCATAAAAAAGATTGTTTTTTAGTTGTGCGTAAACGCCGATGTATCTTTGTAAAATTCAACACAATTTATATACAAATTAATTCCCTAGGTATTCACACATATCTTTTCACACATACAATTATTTACAAGTAGGCATTCCCTAGGCATTCAAACATATCTTTTCACAAATACAATTATTTACAAGTAATGCTATAACGCATTCACACATCTTTTCACACATACAATTATTTACAAGTAACGCTATAATGACATATCCTTTACGCACATAACTATTCACAAGTAACGCTATAATGACATATCTTTTACGCACACAATTATTCACAAGTAACGCTATAATTACACTCCCCCTTGGTCATAACGACCACTTCACCTCACGGACTATATCGCTCAGGTGCCATCATTTTTCGGGTGCTTCTTCGCAACATTGGCGTCTGGTTTGTCTCGTCTTCAGGTAACACAACGCACAGTTCTTCATCATCTTCTAGATCCTCATTCGACTTGTTATCAACTCTGACGGGTCTTAGGTCGCGTATGTGCCGGCATACTTTGTCCACCTCTACCGTTTGCTCCGAAATGATTCCTGTAATTCTCCAAATTTTGTATTGAGAGTCACATCGGTTGTCCGGGGGCTTTACCCATACTTCATCGCCGAGTTTAAACTTGTTGGTGATCTTCTCATGAGGTTCATATGCGTTTTTATCGTCGTCAATTCCTCTAACTCTAATTTCGTAATGGTATAATTTATTTGCGGGTGCTGTAGATGACTTACAACAGTCTTTTGGGCTGACGTTATACCAATAAACTGCCTCGGGTATGCTGCACGGAACTCTCTTCGCCGTTCTTTTCACTGTTCGATGGCACCGTTCTGCAATTCCATTCCCTGAAGGAACGTAAGCGCACCTGAAGCGAAGTTTAACGTTCCATTTGTTCATAAATTGCGAAAATAATGTGCTTCGAAATGCTGTATCATTATCCGTCAGAATTTCGTTTGGACCGCCTCGTTCAAGAAAGATTTCGTTTAATTCCTGAATGACACATGCACTAGTTTGGTCTTTAAGATGGCGCCATATTGCATATCGTGAAGGCCCACAGTCAATCAGGGTAAGAAAATGTTGCCCCTCATAATGAGTTATATCCATACCAAGCCGTTGCCACGTCCCTTTTACTTCGATCTTCCCTTTTGGCCACCTTATCGGACTTGGATCAATTGATTGACAGACTACACATTTTTCAACCACTTGCCTGACTTCTTCCCTGCTTACTGATGGGTCAATTCTACGAACAAAATACAATGTTCTCTTCACACCATAATGTCCCGTGGACTTATGAACATGGTTTATTTCTTTGGGAGATAGAGAAGCACTAATCGTTCCACCTGCAGCAAGTTCAGCGGGCTTATCGATCATTTTCAACCAACTTCCAGGCACTCGAGTAAGTACATCGGCTAAGTTAGACTCCGAGGGCACTAGTTTAATATCCACTCTGAGTTTGTATTCCTCCACAATATTCGTAATGGTCTGAAGCCGTCTTCTAATCAGCATTTCGTTTGAAGCCTTTGTCTTCAATCTAGATTTTCCAGTCAGTGCATCGGTGACCCAATGTAATACTGCTTTCGAATCAGTGCAAATATGCAAGACATTCATCTTCCAATTGAGACCCATGTTTAGTCCTTTGATTACTGCATCGAGTTCAGACATGTTTATATGTGTTGTATCATCTTTTCTTAACCAACAAGCGTCTTCGATTATATTGCCATCAACTTCGATACTCACACCTAGCGCTAGTGAACTAGCATCCACCCACACTGTTGCCTCGTTGCCATAAACATTCCAAACTCCTTTGGCAGGATCGTCGTTACGTGTTCTTTTTACCATATCGTTCACCATTTTTTCAACAAAATTGCATTGTATCTTCTCATCCCATGTTTTCGTTAGGGCGTTTGCCGTCCTTTTAACAAATGACGAAGCTACACGCAACCAACCACAAACTGGAAGATTCCCAGTCATTTTTCCACATAAAGAGAAGATTTTTCGCCTCGTTAGAGAACTTGGAATTTCACCAAAATCGTTGTCTCTCTTCCAAAATAACTTCTTATTTTCAATTCCAACTTGTAATCCTAGAACTCTCGCCCCTTCGGACACACGAACCGCCGGCTTACAATGTAGTCCATACATATCCAAATGATCAAGTACACTGCGAACTGATACGATGTCTTCATTTACAAGAATATCATCAATGTATGATGATGTTCCCTTCCAGATCTATTCGTCTTGCGATAGAACTTTGTCCAAAACTGCTTTCATTATGACGGGCGCAACGTTCAGGCCAAATCCCAAACGTGTTAAACAAAACCTCTGTCCACGGAACACAACAGTTTGGTAAGCCCAGAGTTCCTCGCTGATTTTGAGTTGCATGTAGGCCGATGATAAATCAATAATTGAAATATTTTCTCCAAGCCGTCTCCAGTCTCGAAGTTTGTCAGCACATGCATCCGTGTTCGCCGTAAATGGTTCAATAAACGTGTTCAGCTCCCTGAAGTCTAACACTGGTCGCACTTTTCCTTTGTTTTGCTGCACCACTGCCATAAGTGGAACCAAACCTTTTACTGGACCGTGTTTTTTCGCTTCGTACTTTTGCAGCCATTTTTTCTCTATCCACCCTTCAATTTCTTTTTCGTAATCGTGTTTTATGCCGATGGGGATGGTATATTCAGCAATTCTATTCACCAGATTTTCAGGTTTGGTATTCCATTTCCACGCAATTATCACTACTATGATTTGCCGGTTCTGACCCATTGATACTTTTCCTATACTTAAGGATTCTGACGCATTGATACTTTTCCTATACTTAAGAATTCAAGATGACGTCGTTAAAAAAATGTGTAATCATGTTCTGAGTTATATTTTAATGAAAAAAAAAGATAGTAGTGTGATTATGTTTTTTAATCATCATCAGGTCCGAAGATTTTATCATAGTCCATAAAATTAAAACAGGGTTTTAGTTTGTAGTGTCCGATGGCAAGTGTGTGAATACCGTCATCTAAGATGTGTCTTTTGTCGTCGTTAGCGCTGAGTGCTACTTTGTTGATTTCTTCGGTGTGAATATCGTGAAGATGGGATCGTATGACGTTCATGGTGGCAAGCTTTTCTGTCTTTTCCATTAAGCAGTCGTAATAATCTTTGTGAGTGATTTTCTTTTCAACTACGCATTTCTGAATTCCTTTGCATTTTTTGCGTTCTTCTTTAGTGATTGTGTAAGAGTAGAGTTTCGGTCAAAGTCCAACAAACTCTTTAATTTGCTTACCGCTGGTTTCATCCTTGAACTTACCGATAACCTTTTTATTTTTAAACCCAACGTCAAATGCAAAGTTTTGAATGGCAGGATGATCTTTAGGAAAGTCGCTCGTGTCAAACTTTTCAAGTACATCATCGGCAATGTCCTGATAAAAATTTTCTGTTTCTATTTCGTAAAACAGAGAGTCAGTATCAGTCATGAGTAATTTCAGCTTATCCCCGTATTTAGGCTTCATGTAGTCATAGTGGTGTTCAAACATGAGTGTTTTGCTCAAATCGAGGATGCACATTCCCAAGTAAACAGGCTTGTCGTAGTAGACAAATATTCTTTTCATGTGAACCGCGATGAGATTTTCATCAAAAATTCTGTTTCGTTCATATCTAGGGCTTTTAGATAATTTTAAGACTTCTTTTCTTGTGGTAACAAGCCTAACATCAACGCGTTTTAGAATATTCTCCATGGTCTTGCCAAAGACAGAGTTGTTCATGAGTTTAAAAAATTCTTCATCAGATTCATTTTCAGCCTCGGTTCTTAATCTAGTGTTGAGGTCAATATATTGTTTCATAAAAGGTTCTTCTTCAAAGGTTATACCACGATGAATTTTTGTAATAACTAATCCCATTCGTTCATAGAGTTTTAGGTTTTCATGATGAATGACATATTTCTCCTTGTTGTTTAAAGTAGGGACCAGCTTTTCCACTTTTCCAATAGTCAATCTTTCAGGAGCTAAAGGATAGTCGTTGTGTAAATCGTGAAGCTCTTCAGGATAATCTAAATCAACTTCGAGAATGCAAGGCATGGATTTCCAATTTAAAAGTTCCTCTTCAGCCATCCATCTAAATCCTCTAACGGGAAGAGGTTTGCTCATAGTAGAGTGCGCCAAGTTCCCGTATTTACGGGAACTACGGGAGCGGGATCCTGTTCCTGCTTTTGGTATTTAAAATACGGGAACGGGATCCTGTTCCCGTAATAAATAAAATACGGGAACAGGAAATTCCCGTTCCTGTTCCCGTACGTCATTCGATGTTACGGGGTTTTCCCGTAATTATTATATTATAATATATAATATATATATATTTATATATTATGATATAATATATATATATTATATATATATTATATATATATAATATATATATTTATATATTATATATATACATATTTATATATTTATATATTATAATATATATATTTATATATTATAATATAATATAAGAAATACGGGAAAAGCCGTATTTTTACAAGTTTCCCGCATTTTACCAAGTTTCCCGCTTTTTTACGGGATTCCCGCTATTTTATGATTTGCGCGCATATATTCCCGTTTATTTTAAGATTTTAAGATTTGTTATAAATTTGGTACTAATACTAGGAACAAACTACTATAACTATAAGGTAGATATATATAAATATTATAATAATTTAAAATTATAATTAGGTTTAAGACCTAATTATAATTTTTTTAAGTAGTTTACTGTCTTCGTTTCTTTGCTAACTTTCTTCTTTTCTTTGCTAACTTTCTTCTTTTCCTTACTAACTTTCTTCTTTTCTTTACTAACTTTCTTCTTTTCTTTACTAACTTTCTTCGTTTCTTTACTAACTTTCTTCTTTTCTTTACTAATTTCTTCGTTTCTTTACTAACTTCTTCTTTTCTTTACTAATTTCTTCTTTTCTTTACTAACTTCTTCTTTTCTTTACTAACTTCTTCTTTTCTTTACTAACTTTCGTCTTTTCTTTACTAACTTCTTCTTTTCTTTACTAACTTTCGTCTTTTCTTTACTAACTTTCTTCTTTTCTTTACTAACTTTCTTCTTTTCTTTACTAACTTTCTTCGTTTCTTTACTAATTTTTTCTTTTCTTTACTAACTTCTTCTTTTCTTTACTAACTTTCGTCTTTTCTTTACTAATTTCTTCTTTTCTTTACTAATTTCTTCTTTTCTTTACTAACTTCTTCTTTTCTTTACTAACTTTCTTCTTTTCTTTACTAACTTCTTCTTTTCTTTACTAACTTTTGTCTTTTCTTTACTAACTTTCTTCTTTTCTTTATTAACTTTTTTCTTTTCTTTATTAACTTTTTTCTTTTCTTTACTAATTTCTTCTTTTCTTTGCTAACTTGCGTCTTTTCTTTACTAACTTTCTTCATATCTTTGGTATCTTTCTTGTTAATTACCTTATTTTCCTTTGAATATAAGTTATTAGTTAGAATTAACCTTTTTTCCTTTTTTTTTTTTTTAGGTACATAGCTTTTATTAAAACTCCCCTGTGTGTCTTCTATGTTGTAAAAATCTTCTCTGTTGTTAAGTTAATAAATTTAAAAAATAAAAAAAAAAAAATAAAAAAGAATCCAAAAAAAAACAAACACCTAAACTAAAATAAACCACAAAAAAAACAAACAAATTATATAACCAGGAAAAAAAAAGAAAAAAAAAAAGCAGGAAAAAAAACCAGGAAATATTAGACGTTCCAGGTGAAAAACGGGAACAGGAACGGGATTTTCCCGTTCCCGCTTTTTAAAATACGGGAACGGGAATTCCCGTTCCCGTTTTTTTCCAAGTCCGGGAAATGAATCCCGTTCCCGGAAATTCCCGCTTTCGTTTCCCGGAAAACGGGAATTGTCACAGCCTAGCTCATAGCCCATCCATAGAGATTATTAGCGTCTAAATACTGAAGAAATTTCGATGGTTTTGAAGGATCATAGTCTGACATGTATTTGTTATTAGCAGTTCCATATCTATTGGAGATCATGCTAATTCCACCACGTATACCTTTTTGCACCATGTTGAGCATATTAATATCAGTTAACAATTCCAATTTAATTTTAGTTTCCTTTAACATAGCGTCCCAAGCTAAACCAGGAGAGGTGTAATACCAAGCAGGATCAAGACCGTAATGACTGAGACATGTGTTTCTGAAATCTTCAAATGCATCTGCAAGTATCAAGACGTCTGAAATATTATATAATTCGTGATAGTATTTAAAGGTTTTACATCTAAATTCGCTATAAACGTTTTGAGCATGTGCATAGTCTTTCACTGTTGCTGATTCATCTTTTAGCTTGGAATAAAAGGCTTCAATAGGAGGTAATTGCGTTTCAGTGAATTTCTCAATGGAGTCCACCCAGTCATAAGGGTAAATCCCTTTTCTCCTTATCAAATCAAACTGTTTCTTTTCGGAGTAATATTCAGCTACGTTTTTACACTGTTCGTCGGTGAGATTTTTAGCTAGTTTGTCTAAACCGAAGGGTAAGAATCTGATGCTGTCAATAAACCTTATCTCTTTCAATACTTTACAAAGTTTACCTTTCTTATTAGTGAATTCTCTCACTTTGATTTTTTTCGAGAAGCTGATATATTTTTCTTCATTGTTGGGTATACAAGTGATCTTTCCTTTTTTTCCACCTAATTTCTTGATGAACAAATGAGCGTCATAGCCAGACAAGTTATGAAAGACAACGGGAATAAATTTTGGAATTTTATAATCCAAGTTGCATTTGTTATGAGCAGCACCGCGGTACTTTCCAGTCAAATGGCAGTGATCCCATACTTTATCATCATTAAGATCTTTTTTGCAAATGTGACATTTGGTTTCAGCTTCATACTTCTTCTTATCCTCATCAGTCTCTATTCTCTTATTCTTCCATTTTTTTTGTAGTGAATCAATCTTAACGAAAATCTTTATAAGATCAGCTTCAAGCATGGTTACAAACTTTTGAGCTACATCATCATCATCGCTTTCTGCTGTGTACATGACTGGTTTTTCTTTGTAAAGGCTGTCGTCAAAGCATTTGATGTAATAGCAGAAGGAGCTTGGAACGTGCTTTTGGTATTGTTTGGTGTATGACTCTTTATTATTATACTCAGTGTTGTCATCGATAGGTTTGATGAAACTTTCAAAGTCTGCGTATACGATGTACGGAACCCTCATAGACTTGTTATATTTTTTAAATTCAACAGTTGCCCCTTCTTTAGGAAGTTCGATTCTTACTGGAGCGTTATTATAGCAGTCTTCTTGATGTTTTTGGAGTTTTTCTTCTTGGTCATAATCTTGAAGACATCTTCTGCAAAAAAATCTTTTGTGTTGATGTTTCGATGTTAAGGAGCCAGCAAACCGACTGAAATTTTTAATGAGACAATAATGTTCTGTGTCTTTGTTTGTAATATACAACAAATCAATGCAGTGCTTTCGGTCAACAAAGCTGGATATTCGCAAAGGGTAAGGTTTTTCATTTTATACCCAAAGACATTTACGCTGATAGTTGGATTATTTTTCTCAAAATCACCTATTTTATGATAATTCACAGGAATTTTATGATAATTCACAGGAAACTCCATTCCATCCCAGTCTAGCTCTTCTGATTTTAGAACCAAGTCTTCATCAATTCTTTCGTTGTCTCTATTTTTTAGATTCAACGCTCGAGTAACCGACCATTTAAAGCATTCATTGTCCTCGTTTTTCATGTTGATGATCGCCTTTTTGTTTTTCAGATCATCAGGCAACACAATATAGGATCCACCGCTGATAGGTACATAATCAGTAAAGTTAATGTCCATTCTTAAAATCTTTGATAGGGTAGAATTAGATCCTAAAGCATTGTATTTAACACTACTTTCCAAGACTTTTTCTTCCATTTCGCTCATTAACTCTCTTACATCTTTAGCCTCTAGAATAATCTCTGATCTTGATGAAAAGGCTGCTTCCCGAGTCACTTCTTCACCAGTCATGATACTTACGGATTTCATTTCACACGTTAAAACAATCCTTACCTTTGTATTCCTTTCTCCTTCCATGGTTTGAATGGCAGACTCTCTCACCAAATTAAAAAACGATGCAAGGTCTTGATATTGAGAAGAAGGTGTGTAAGAAAATTGTCTCACAGTATGCTCTGCCGAATGTTCAGTCAACTTGAATTCTATTTTATAAGGTTTTTGCACTGGCTGTTTGTACACTGTTTTTAATACAAGTGATTTGATAGACTGTATCTTTTTATCGATCTGTTCCGCTGATTCTTTTACATTCTTCTTGACTACTTCAGGAACGTAGGGTTCTATCCAATCTTTAATATCATTAAACTTAGTTTTAACATAGGACGCCACACTTTTTGCAGCTGCTGTCAGACTTGATAATAAAGGTCTTGGAGCAAGAACCGGTCTAGGTGCAATGACGTTTGTTGAATCAATAACCGGTGTGTTAAGAATAGAGGGTTCATCTCCTGTCACCCGATTTTGCAAGAGAGTAGAAGGTTCGAATGAAATCAAGTCGTCAGACCTTGGTCTTGGAGCAGGCACAGGTCTTTCAACAACGGGACGAGGAGCAGGCACAGGTCTTTCAACAACGGGACGAGGAGCAGGTACAGGTCTTTCAGAACCAACAGCAAACCTTACTTTTGTCGGCTTTATTGAAACTTTTGTCGGTTTTACAGAAACTTTTGTTGGCTTTATTGAAACTTTTACAGGTGGTCGAACAAACCTAACCACGGTAGGTCTTTCATTAACATACAACGGTCTTACCTCAGTCGTTCGTCTACGAAGAGAAGCAGGAGCAGAGACAGCTCTAGGAGGATGCAAAGCCATTATAAGTTCCCCCTTTCTCATTTTAGAATACCCTTTTATTTTTTGCCCTTTAGCAATTTCTTTTAATTCTTTCACCGTTTTGTTTTCCATTTTAATAACGAAAGATTTTTTATTTATATCATTTTCAAATTTTTAAATTCAATATTGAATTTAAAACTTCTCACGCTAAAAAATCTCATATTTGTATCCATCTACTACTTTTCCATTTCGTCTCGTAAAGTACTGCCAGCCATGCCCTGTCTTTTTCTTCGATTCATAAACAGATTTGTATTTCACCTCCTCACCAGTATCAACATGAGTTATTCTTAAACCTAAAGGATTATTTCTAATTAAACCAAGTCTCGCATATTTAGGATCAAGAGGCTTCTTTTCTTTTTTCTCATTTTTTCTAGGTCTTCCAACAGGTCTCACCTCTTTCGAGTTTTCCAAAATTGCATCTTTATCAATCAAGTTGTTCTCAACCGCAAGCATCATGAGCGATATTTTATTGTCAGACGTTTTGGAAACACCATTTTCTTTTAACAAATTTTTCAAAAACTTTCTTGTGTAAGTCATCTTTTATTATATCAAGATTTTATTTAAATCAAATTAGATTTTTTTCATTTCTAACATCTGAAGAATTTTCGTGGATACAAAGTATCCTAAAGTTTTCATACACAATGTCTTTGGAAGCGATTGAATGATTTAAAATTGCTCTTTTTAGATTTCCAGAAATCTTTTTTTTCTCCTCGAAATCGCAATCCAAACCAAGCGCATACTTGTCAATCATTCTTAGCTTTTCTTCTTTAGACAAGCCTTTCCAAGTACTGAGATGCTCTTTGATTTTCTTTTCCATTCGTGAATATTCTGTCTCACCACTCCATACAAGTCGGTAAAGCTTATCTCTCTCTTCCTCACTGTACTCTTTTGGAATATTAAAATCTCCGTTTTCAGTGACGTAAACAGATTCGCGAAACACACCTGTTTTTCCAAAAGCAAGAAGCCCAAGATGCCTTTTTTTATTTGCGTCAGTCTCTTTTATACTGCATTCTAGAAAAAACGGGAAAAACTGTATCATTTTATTCTTCTTTTAACAGATTTAGATCCATTTTGGATTAATGAAAATCTGAAGATTTTTAACCTTTTCTCGGTCTACCCACTGGTCGCTCTTCCTTCACGTCTTTAATCCATTCGTTTTTATCAATCAAGTTGTTCTCAACCGCAAGCATCATGAGCGACATTTTATTGTTTGACGTTTTAGAAATTCCGTTTTCTTTCAGTAATTTTTTCAAATCCTTTTTCGTATATCTCATTTTTTTATTTAAAAAAATATTATTTTGAAGAACACCTAATAAAAAATATTCATTCTGCTTCCATCTGATTTAAGCCTAAGCAATTTATCGGAAATGAGGATGGCAAAGGCTTGAGTGTTTGCAGGAACGTTTGCATTGAATGTAGCTTTTATTTGCACATCTATCACTGAAGTTTTCAACCTCTCATCAAATACAAAAATAGGAGAAATGTATCTATAATTTAAGGCAGTCAAATTGGGTTGAGCTATAATTTCGCTAACTCCATAAAGTCTATTGTCAAATTTAGATGCGTCTCTATAAGCTCTTGAGTATTTGTTGTTATTAAAGTCTAAATTGTAATCGACAGCAGGATACCTTTCACTGTTTAAGGTGACATACATGTTTTTCAAATTGCAGTGATCAAAGACTGAAGGATTTAATTCTTGACTTCCAGATTTATTGGTTTGGAAACCAACAATGACATACCTAGGTCTTTCACTAACAGATCTTGCGCTTAGCCTCCAACTAAAGTTGTTTGATACAGGAACAGCGATGGTATCGCATTGTCTAGATCTGAACGAAAATGGAACATCTACTTTTGATTCAATGATTTTGTAAAGATTGATACTACTCGCGACAGAGGGTGTGACATGAGGCATAAACAAAGATAATTTAGTTAGATCTACTTTTCCTGCAGCTGTTGCAGCTGTTCTAAAAATAGCATCACTGTCACCCTTTCTCACAAGAGCAAGTGTATGCTTAAATCCATAGAGCACTTTATCGTAATCGTCGCAAAATCCAAAAATGTGTTTTAAAGGAATGCAGAACGAAAACGTTCCTTTTTCTTCAGGCTGTGTAATGATGTAATTTTGTCTATTCTTAAATCCAGTGTTGTTAACAAGATCTGCTAAAACTGTTGTGTCTCTCTGCCACAGCTGATTCATTCCTTCAGAAATTTGGAAATCTACTGGATATTTTAGGTATCCAATCATGGTGGTAGCTAGTCCAGGTTCGTAAATGGTCTCTACCTCTTGATTCGACAACTGATAAGAAATCTGACTGAACATATGCATGATACCGTTGTTAGCAAGAGTAACGACGTCTGTATCTGCGTAGGAAGTTCCATCTGCTTTTAAAAGTCTTCCTTCAACCAAAAGGTAAGCCTCATATGGAAGCGTGAACAAATCTTGTTGCTCAATATTGATTCTTATTTCTCCATCCACGTTTAGATTCTTATTCACTGGTTCGTATTCATGAAACTCGAATCTCTCAATTTCTTCATCAACAATAATCTCTTCTGTAAAATTTAAAACATCGGAATTTGCCATTTTTATACGTCAAAGAAAAAAATTTTAGATTCTTTGAATCCTCATGCAATCAAAAGCCCATTTCCCTTTTTTAGATCCTTTGGATCATGGAACTTTGCTTTTGAAAGTTTTACCAGGTCTTGTATTCTAATCGCATTGTTCTTCGACAATCCTGATCCAAACATGGAATATTCATCTATAACTGGTGCTGCTCTGTTAACAATGCTTGAAATAATTTCTTTGCTTTTAAGGCTGAGATCATTCTTTGCAGCTTCATGAGGCTTAGTTCCTTCGGATCCATGGAAATTCGAAGAATTTTTAGGAAATCCAGTCTTGGCATACAATTTCTCAATGGTCTTTTTACCTTTATCAATAGCCACATCTCTAGCAGTGGAAATGGCTGTAGAAGCTAGCTCTTTTCCTGCAGATTTAGTAGCCATGATTGCTTCTCTTCCCAGTTCGGTTTTTGCAATTTTATTAGCCAAAGTAGATGCTGCTCTTGAAGCGCTTGAAGATGCTGCTCTTCTCAAGAAATTCTTAAGCGTGTCAATTATCCCACTTCCACCCACAATATGCTTCTTAACATATCTATTTCTATAAACGATCATTTTTATTTCCATAGATTTTTTTATTTCATATCGATATACGAAATAATAGCCTTGTACTCGTCTTTATTAATCCTATTCTGTCTCAACAGCTCATCGCAAATGGAAACATTTCCAGCATGCCATGCAGCGATGCTCAAGTTTAGCTTTTCCACAAGAGCATTTGGATCGCTCGGAAGTATAATCACACCATAACCTTTTTTACCCTTTTTATTCATCATGAATTTTTCCCAAATAGGTTTTATAATCGTGACGTATTTTTCACTTCTGGAGGCTTTTGGTTTGTTTGGATTTGCACCAGATTCCATTGCATGCGTTTCGATTAGTATTTTTTCATAATTTTTAAGGTCGTCATCAGTGTACTTGGTTTTATCAGGTTTTGACCTTGAGATCAGCTCCCAAAGTCCTATTGTTCCATTATACTTTTCTCCACCAATAATGACATCGTTTTCATCGATGGTTACTTCTTCTTTACCGATATGCAATTTTCCACCTTCTGCATGAATTCCAAAAACTCTATCGCATAATTCTTTTTTCGATGCATATCTAGCCATGTAGTAACTTGCAACACCTCCTAAATTCATTCTTTTAATTGACGACGGCTCCCTTTCTGGGTAAGTCAAAGCCAGTGGAGTGTTTTCAGCCTCTCTGTATGCGATGCTCTTTAGTTCGTTTTGCATCTTTTCATTGCTTTCAATCAGAGGCTTGTAAAGCTTGCTCAAATCAGTCTGAAGATTAGCATCATAAATATTTTCATTCAAACTATCTTGATAGATTCTTTTTCTTCTTTCAACAAATTCTTTCACAAGTTCATCTCTCTTGTTAGGATCTAGTATTTTAAAAAAGGACATTTTTTAAAACACAAGAAAAAAACTTAAACGCAGACTCATCTGTGTTTTTTAAATTAGTTTTTTAGATTCTTTGAATCCGTGGAAATCTACGATTTCTTAGATTCGCAAGCGAATCCGTTGAAAAATATTAATTTTTCTTAAACATTATTGAACGCTTTTATCGCGTCTTCTCTTCCTTTTTGGATCAACGACTCTTTGGTTATTTCGTCAATGTTGATTTTTGTTTTAGTTCTTATTTCTTTCATCAGGCTCTTAAACTTTTGAAGCTCTTCTAAAATCAATTCATACTCTGAATCGCTCACAACGTTGTCTACTAAAGCCTTTGAAATGTGACTGTTGATGGTGTTCAATTTCGTCTCTGCCAACACTTTGATCTTTTCATGCTTCTCCGCTTTTAATACCATCTTTTTATTCACTTGACCTCCAACAATCGATAAAAACCCCATGCCAATAGCCACACCTTCACACGCAATCGCTACTGGACTGGCAATAATGGTTGATAAAAGACCAATTCCAACAACTCCAAGTGCAACACCACCTGCTTGCAACGTAGTGTCTACAAAAGAAATGATTCTGAAAGCGCGATGGTACTTTTTGCTCATATGCACTCTCTTTTTCCTCTCGTTGTCCATCTCTTTCTGAATCTCGCTTATTTTCTGAAGACGGTAATTATGTCCTTCATCTGCAGGAGCTGTTGGAAGAACTGGATAAAGTTTAGATTTAGCATCGTAATTGTATTCCATTTTTATTAAACGAAAAAAAATATTTTTTTCAATCATTAATGAAATTAACAAAGCATAAACTTTCCCCTTTTTTAATAATGACATCTGACTTGCTGTTATTGTAAATCTCCATGATCACATTATCCACCAACTCTGATAGTATGATGCTGTGACTGAAATAATCCAGTTTTGATTTTAGACTTTCCCTCAAATTCACTAAAGCTAATCCGCTTTTAAGTTTTATTCCAAACATAAAAATTATTTTCTGATGACTCAGTTTATTTAGTGTAATGTCTTTTTGAGCAAATATTTCATATCTAGCTCCTACTTTTAAGGGAGGGTGATTCAAATACTTGTCGAAAAAAAGAAATGATTTATTACACGCCTTTCGATCATAATGAAAAAATTTTTTATATACATTAGTTTCTATTTTTATTATTACAAAAAAATTATTTTTTTTAATACACCATTTTATCCCATCTTGAATTTTTAATTCTTTTTGAAGAATTAAAAATTTCACAAGTGAAATTCCACGGATCCAAAAATCTGTTTAAGCAGCAGAAGCACACACTCTATATTTATCCTTTTGAAAACCTTTAATCAACGCTTCAATCTTTAATCTATTTTTTTTCTCCTCCTCATCTTCGCTTTCATCATCTTCGATGTAAATGGTGAAGTTGTTTGCTCTCGTTTCATATCTTCCATTACGCAGATCTTCTAACAATTCATTATATATATAATCATCATATTCATTTTGTTCTTCAATACTCATCGAATTGTAATCTAAATATACAGGATCATTCATCGCAGATTCATTGTAAGGCAAATCTTCAGGATCAACATCTTCTGAACTATCATCTTCTGAACTATCATCTTCTGAACTAGACCAACTAAATATATTAGCTTCGTCTAAAACATTAACATCATCTTCGCTTTCATAATCTTCTAACCATTCATTTTGTTCTGACATACTCATTGTTATTTTTTATATAATAAGAAATTTATTTAAGTCATTTTCAAAATTTTTTTTCATCTGTAGAATTTCACTTGAGAAATTTTTAAGATACTTTGTATCCATGGAAATTCTTTGAATTTTTAAGCGTAGTAATAGGCTTGTCCAAGAAGAAGGTAAAAGCTTCCAGATTGTCCTACTTGTGCATCACCAGAGTTGAGCGTGACAACGAGTCTTCTACCAGCTGCGACACTGGGCATGGAGTCAGCTTCTCCGAAATTTCTGTAAAAAGAAATGGTGGATGTAGAGCCGATGGATGAAGTGGATTGATACAAAAGTCCAGTCGATTTGTTGTTGAAGGAAGTCACATTTGACCCGTTCCATGAGGACAAGTAAAAATCTTCCAGTCCAGAGGATGAAAAGAAGCATGTGCTGTTACCGTCATAACCAGGAAAGTAGGTGTAATTGTTGGTGTTGTATGGAGTCCAAGGAGTGAGTACTGTGCCGTTTCCAGGAGGCAAATTTCCGTCGTACATTCGGACTCTGGATTCCCACCAGTTTCCAGAAGCGCCAATGATGTGCATCCTGATGTATTTCAACGAGACACCATTTCCTTTTCCGTTGGTGTTCAGCAAAACGTATTTGCTGCCGTAAGTGGTGTTCAAATATCGAAACGTTCTGCAGTACAGCTTGTAAAGAGGGATGGTTGCAGGAATAGAAGCAAGTGTGGAAATGAACGGTTGAATCCAATACGTGATGGTAGTAGCATTTCTGTTCACGAGTTGAATGGAGATATCGTTTCTGAAAGGCATGTCCAGCGTGAAATATCCTCCCAAGGAAGTGGTGTTAAACATGTTGCAACCTTGCAAAGAATTGGCGTAAAAAGCTCCTCCCAAAGGAGAAAAAAGCAAATCAGTGGCGAGACCTGTTTGATCCACTCCAATTCCTTCTGTTGTTTCTGCATAATTCCCTACATTGATTTCTCCATCTGTAAAGATTCGAATGAAAACTTGGCCAGGAATATTCGTGCCAGAGGTGCTGTATAAAGCCAGCCACAACCTTCTCAGCACACCAGATTTTCCGGAAAACGCAAACACAGGAGAAGTCGTTAACGCTGCTACCGTCTGAGACTTTAAGCCTAAACTGGTAAAGCTAGAGCTTGGAACGACACTGGTCAAACTCGATTTTTGAAGCAACAAGTCCACATAATTTTTTGTCGCTCCATCTTGTGCGTTGGTTGGATCGAGCACATTGATTAATTTGTGTGAATTCAAATCCAAATCTGCAGTTCCCACAGTCGTTCCTGAAGCATTCGTATCGACGTAATTTTTAGTAGCTGAATCTGAGGCTGATGTAGGTTCAGCTAAATTAGTTAGTTTATGAGCTGTCATGTTAATGTCTACGTATGAAATAGTGTTGTAAGAGACTTTGGTGTCTACATACCCTTTTGTCGCTGCGTCTTTTAAATTGGTAGGATCGCTCACATTAATCAGTTTGTGAGAGTTCATGTCGATGATTCCCGTGATTGTGCTGGATCCGTCGGTTTTAACACACAGGCTCGAGCTGACGTTGACGTAATTTTTTGTGGCGGCGTCGTGAAGATTGGTCGGTTCATTCAAGTTGATCGCCTTGTGAAAATTCAAATCCAAATCTGCAGTTACACCCGACGCATGCGTGTCCACGTAATTTTTAGTAGCAGCATCGTGTGCGTTGGTGGGTTCACCCATATTGATGATTTTATGAGAGTTGTAATCTAAATCTGCAGTGATGGTGCTGATTCCATCCGTTCTAACATAGAGATCACCTGTTATGGTTGTTGATGAGGAAGGATCATAAAAATACCTCCCCAATTCAGTTCTTCCAAATTTGTCAATCATTTTATATAGACACGACTTTTTTTTTTTACCACAAGGTGTTGATAACGTCTTGAAAGTTATCCCCTTCCTGTAATTTTTTCAAGACGTAAAGACACAAGTGACCACAATAAGATGTATCACCAAACTGTACTCTCTCGCTGTTGTAAAAGACTGGGCTTTTTAGATAATCAATGAGCTCAACGAGAGGAGGTTGAGCATAAGAGTCAAAACTATACTTTTTATCCCCGTCTTTATACCAGCACACCCAATGAAATCCATCTGTGCTAGAATCTCCTGTGTTGACAATTCCACATTCTTTTTTTCTTGGCTTTTTTGGTAACTCATCCCAGACAAACACGCCTTGAAAGTTTTTAATTTTGAGCTTTTTCACAGCATCTATTAATTGAAAGTTGGTCAGAGGTTTGTTCGGTAGTACAATTCCTTCAACGTTGATCATTTTTTAAAATTCAGAAAAATTTTAAAAATTCACAAGTGATTTACATTTCATCATCCTGTTCTACTTCATCTTCCAATTCTTTTACCTCTAAATTCAAGTCTTCACACATCATGATGCTATTAGAAAAAGTTGCATTTTTTACGATGACGGCTTCGACCAGTTTAACTTGAATAGACACAATCGAAGGACCAATATACACCCCCTCAATTCTAAGTCCTCCAATAGCATAACATCTTTGATTGAGAAAATCATGTCCAGAAGATCTGACCAAATTTCTATTATGACGTTCCCCTTTGACTCCATTTTGTATATCAAAATCTGTTTTCTTTCTATGAAAGACAGAAGTAATAAGTATTTCGTCTTTCTCATTTTTAGTATACGTCTTTGCATAAAAGACTGGTGCTGATTCAGGATGTTCAGCTTTATATTTTAAAATAGTCAATTCGTTAGAGTTAATTTGCTTTCTTCTTCCTCCTTTTTTAAGTTTGGATGACAATTTATCCACTTCACCTCTAATAAACAAAGTAATCTTTTCCATTGTGCTAATGAACTTTTCTTCTTGTTCTGTCTTTCCCTTTTTAGCATCAAAGCAAACGAAGGACATGGAATATCCATTCAGTTTTTGTGTTGCTGGATCTTTATTCTCGCATGAACCATACGAAAATAATATAGGTGATCGTAATACAAGAGGACCATCTCCAGTTGGATAAGAATATTTTACTGGCACTTTTTGATAGACTACTGGTTTAGTCGCCGCGTAAATTTCTCCAACTGATAATTTACTCTCATCAAAACTTTCAATTGTAATAAAATTCATTTCTTTTCTATATACAAGATTTTTATTTAACTCAAAATAAAAAATTTTTTTTCACTGTATTTTTAGATTTTTTGAAATTCTTTTTAACACCTAATCCGAATTTAGCTTTGGCTTTGATGATGGGTTCGATGATTTTTCGCTCGCTTATTTCTCTCTGAGTAGGATTTTGTATAGAATCCATTTCTTCAAGCATCATTTGATCTGCTAAATTTCTGTTTTGTCGGTCGTTAAAATATTTATAAGCTAAATCGTGGTGATATGCAGCATTGTCTACTCTATCCACCGGTTTGCTCCAATCTTGATACATGTCCGTGGAAGTGAGTCTTTTGTCTAAATTGGTTCCAGGTCCTGCAAAATTCATCCCTGGAACGTGCATTTCTCCTGGAAATTTTGCCCATGGAAGTTTTATTTTTTTTGAAAAATTGTTGATCGATTCCACCAAGTCTCCTCCATTGACCGCATGCGAAGAAACAAACTTGTTTTTGGTTATTCCGCAGATGACGCAAGTTCCTTTAAGCATATTTCTATTGCTTTTGCTTATAGCATGGTGCAAGTTGTTCGTTTCTGTTATTCTTTTACATTTGACGCAGTACATTTTTTATATTCAACATAATAAAAAATGAAAGTGATTGATTTGTCATGGAATGTAAATAAAAGCAAAAGGAAAAACAACAAGCTTTTGCCTAGAAGTATACGTGGAATCATTATTGGGAAATCAGGTTGTGGTAAAACGACGCTGCTACTCAATTTACTTTTAAGACCTGGATGGCTAGACTATAATCATTTGCAAGTGTTTGGAAAATCTCTTTTTCAGCCGGAATATAAAATATTAAAAAACTCGTTCGAGAAGAAATTACCGAAAGAGGTTATTCTAGATTTGTTTAACATTCAAAGCAAAATAGAGCAACTAAACGTAAGTCCTGAATGTGTTATTGATGAAATTTCAAAAAAATGGAATAACACAGAGGATATGGAATGTCAATTTTTCGAAACTGCTGACGATGTGCCTGAACCAGAAGATCTTGATTCATCCAAAAACAATTTAATGATCTTTGATGATTTGCAATTGACTAAACAAAACAAATGTGAAAAATACTACATCCGAGGAAGACACTCTAACGTCGACTGCTTTTACCTCGCTCAAAATTATTTTATGCTGCCTAGACAAACCATCCGAGAAAACGCTAATTTCATTTGCTTGTTTCCTCAAGACTCGAAAAACATTAACCACATTTACCAAGATCATGTTTCAAGCGATATGAAAATAGAAGAGTTTAAAAAGTTTTGTAAATATTGTTGGTCTCAACCTCATGGATTTGCCGTCATTGACTTGTCCTCAAAAAAGGATTGTGGAAAATATCGAAGCGGATTTGACAATTTTTATTTTCCCAACTCTATATAAAAAAGATGAGCGGATTTTATCTCCTTGCAAAAGCGAAAAAAGAAACTCCAACCGTAAGAAACAGCGTCATCCAAACTGAGTTTGACAACCCCATCGAATTCGAACCTAATAAAAAGTATGAAATGGCTCTTGTCGGCTTTGACACTGTTCACAGTTACACCAACATCAATTCTACAAATAATGTTTTCAGATACAGTCCCAACGCCGGTTCAAACAGCTACACCATTTACATCGAAGAAGGAGCGTATGAAATTAGCGAGATTAATGAGTATCTTCAGAATGAAATGAAAAAACAAGTTGGAAACTTGTATAGAGCGGATGGTGTTGTTATCGATGCAAACCTAACCACTTTAAGATCTACACTGAAATTTGGAAAACCTGGAACTACAACAAAATATTGGGTAGATTTCAACGTGAATAACAGTTTAGCCACTATTCTTGGATTTAATAAAGAAGAATATATCTATGTAGAGAAAAAGGAAGATCCAGCAAATCCAGATAAAGTCACAAGTTATATTGACTATTACGAGTCTGAAACACTTCCGAGAATAGACGATATAGCCATCATCAGAATCACAAACGATGTTATTGGATCCTCTTATGATAACGGAAAAAGAACATCTGACATTTACTCTTTTCATCCAGACTCTCCTCCAGGTTACAAAATTAGCGAAAAGCCTTTCCACTTGATATACTTACCTATCATGGTGGGTAGAATTTCAAGAATGGAAACAAGAATTGTAGATCAAAACGGTAACTTGATCGACTTTAGAGGTGAAGACATTATCCTCCGATTTCACGTTAGAGAAAGAATAACCTCTGTGCTCCAAGACCTTTTTACGAGCAGCGCAGTTCAGCGATAATTTTTTTCTTTTATTTAAAAAATGAACAGCTACCAAAAAGTAAAAATAAACATTTCACAAAGTCAATCTGACAAAATTAAAAAAGCCATTCAAGATAAGACTGATGTCAATATAAGACTGTCTCATTCAGATCTGAATGGTGAACATATTCTCGCTATCACTAATGCGCAATTGAACAAAATTACAAAAGCATATGAAGCTGGTAAAGGAGTTACACTCAAACTGAGCAGAAAACAATTATCATACAACTCAACCATTGAAGGAGGATTCATCGGAGCTCTTCTACCGTTATTAGGTATGTTAGGCAGCACTCTTGCAACAAGAGTAGTTCCTGCTCTAGCCACCGGATTGTTAGCAGGTGTAGGTTCTTCTGCTGGCTCTGCTATGGTTGATAAAATTGCTGGAAGAGGAATCGTTTACTTGAAAAAGAATGGAAATGGAATGAAAATGACTGCTGCAGGATCAGGAATCTTTTTAAGACCTTGGGTAAAACCTACTATTGGTGAAGGACTCTTTGTTAAAAATGGAAAAGGATATCAATCTGTTGGAGCCGGATTATTGCTCGGACCTAACTCACCCTTTAATAGTATACCCTTTTTAGGTGCTATTCTATGAAAAGCTATTGTAAAATTGTACAAAGAAAAAAACTTTTTAAAATGATATAAATAAATTTTTTCTTGCTATATAAAAATGACATATTCCTTTAAAATTTTTAATAAAGAATCAAACAGGTACTATAAATACGTATTCATAGATTACGATCAATATATCAGTACACGTAATCTCCTAGATAAAGATTTCAAAGAAAACAGTAGAGAGATTGAAGCAAATCAACAATGTAAAAAATTCTTAGAAGAAATAAAAAAATTAAATGAACTAAAAAAAGGGAAAATAGAGTCGTGGAAATATGATCAGATGCGCATAATGAGAATTGAAGAAAAAGAACAAAATTTAAATTATCAAAAACAAAGACTAGCAAGATATTATAAATATATAATTAAAAAACCTGTCCCATCTGAACTCTTAGATTCTAACCAAACTCCACATTAAAAGCCTATTTTATATATTTTTCAGATATATAAAATTTACCGATCCCATCTTCACGATATTCACACCGAAGAAATCAACAAAGTAGCACTCAGCGCTAACGACGACAAAAGACACATCTTAGATGACGGTATTCACACACTTGCCATCGGACACTACAAACTAAAACCCTGTTTTAATTTTATGGACTATGATAAAATCTTCGGACCTGATGATGATTAAAAAACATAATCACACTACTATCTTTTTTTTTCATTAAAATATAACTCAGAACATGATTACACATTTTTTTAACGACGTCATCTTGAATTCTTAAGTATAGGGAAAATATCAATGCGTCAGAATCCTTAAGTATAGGAAAAGTATCAATGGGTCAGAACCGGCAAATCATAGTAGTATTATCCATTCTCTATTTTTCTTTTCAAATGAAGCTGTGAAATCCTGAGCCGTTATATTCATATCATGAACATCTATTGACAAATCGCTTTTTAAACCAAGTAAACATGCTTCTTTTTTCATAAAACAAACATCCCGCGTTGCAGAAATCGATACTCCACCAAGTGCCACTATTCCATTCATACCCATTATGAAACAAAAACCCAGCGGTTTGAAATTGACCACAAGTGCTTCCACACACACTGTATTTCCATTTGGCGCGGTGATTTGAGTTTGGCTAACACCTTCGCACTGCTGTTGTTGTCCATTTACAGTTACCACGCTCACTTCTTTCTTCGTTATTTTTGTCGCACATTTTTTATAGATGATGCAGCAGGTACACCCTGAGTCAATTAGCACATCCTGAAATACACCATTAATATCCAAGAGCATGGTAGGTAACGCCATTATTGATTGTTTAGGGAGAGAACTGGCGCAGACGTCTTCTCCCTCACTCCGTTTTTTGGACACATTCTTGATATGTGTCCATACTCTTGACACGAGTAACACAGCACATCGCTTGACTCCCGTCTTCTACTTGACTTGTTTCGATAATTATGTCTTCTTAAATGACAATCTCTCGCAAAGTGGTTGGGAAGTTTGCACTCATAGCACACTGATTGTGTTTTATCTTCTAGCAACCTCGGATCACTACTTTTCATTGCAGCTACAGCAAATTTTTCCACCATCCCGTTGTTCCGTTCCTCGATCATCAGAGTCCTTGCTCGCGCAAGTATTTGAACAGTTGTAAGATCGTCCATACGAGAACTCGATCTCAGCATTCGTCGAACTTCCTCGGGGAGCCCAGCAACAAAGGCACACGCGATCGCTTTGTCTGGTAGCCCACCAATTAGGGTAGACAATCTTCGTAGTTCTGCCAAATAAACATCAACTGCTTCTCCATGTTTCAGCTTTCTCGTGACAAACTGCTCGTAGGTTGTGAATGCATCAACGGCAAAAGCTTCAAGCAAAGCCTCCTTTATTCTCTTAAAATTTTCTTTATCAGTCTCTGTTAACTGTTGATACACTACGAATGCACCATCAGTGAGACGGAGAGGAACCACACGTGCCAGATCGGTTACACCAATTACTTTACATACCAATTCAACCTTTTCCAGCCACTCCGCAACTGACTGTTGATCGTTTCCACTAAACTCTGGAATTAACTTTAAATCAAGTTTAGTCGCCATTTCGCCGAAATAGCTTGTAGTTTCGCATAAAAAAGATCGTTTTTTAGTTGTGCGTAAACGCCGATGTATCTTTGTAAAATTCAACACAATTTATATACAAGTTAATTCCCTAGGTATTCACACATATCTTTTCACACATACAATTATTTACAAGTAGGCATTCCCTAGGCATTCACACATATCTTTTCACAAATACAATTATTTACAAGTAACGCTTTAATGACATATCCTTTACGCACATAACTATTCACAAGTAACGCTATAATGACATCTTTTACGCACACAATTATTCACAAGTAACGCTATAATTACAGAAAGAGCCTTTTTAATTAATGTTGAGACTGTTGCTATCCATAAAAGCAAATTTGGGAATCCAGCTGGAGAATGCAAGTGCACAGAAGATTGTCTTGAGAATGACCAAGCTTCTAGTAGGACAGATGGAGACTTGGTAAAAATTAAGTTTATCTGTTTTGGGATAAAATAGTAAAAAAAAGATTTAATAATTATTGAAAAATAAATTTCTTTAGCCACATTCTCTGCCTATTGGTGAGGATGATGCAGCTGTAGCAAAACATCATCAGGATATGATAATTGAATACCGTAATCTTTGTCCAGATATGAATATGCTGATTGATTGTCAGCAACATAGTTTGTTTATGTGAGCAAAGGATTTCGATGGACGTCTTTGCACAATTGATCTAAAAGCTAAATACCCATTGCTCTGCTCTGCTCAATCGGTAGGCTTTTAACTATTCTCTTGATTTTATTTTTTGTGTGTTCCAACTTAAAAATAATCTTTATAATAATGATGTTAAAGCTTCTTAGTGAAAATGAAACTGAGATTTGGAAAAGATCTCGATAAAGAACTTCATCAACAGATGGAGGGTATGGAAGATAAAATCTTAAGCTTGGTTAAATTAAAGTGTAAAGACAATTTTATTTCTGAAATTTTTGCTGAAATTGAGTGTGAAATTAATGAAAGCACTAAGAGAGGTAATAAATTTTGTGTAATACAAGAGATTTCTGTTTTCCAAAAAAATTATTGCTAAAAATTTTTATGTTTTTTTCTGTTAAATATTGTTTTATAATTTGATTCTGTCTTATGTTTCTATTGTAATTTTTTTTTACTATTACAGATGCTACATTTAATAGAGCAATTCTTTTATTTCCACAGCTATTCAAAGAATCTGTTGAAACCTTGGTTACATTTGATGACACTCCAAAACAGAATATACCAATTATTGCAATCCCTCAAGCTCAAAGGTTGACATCAAAATTTTGTAGAGTTATCTTAGATAGCCAAGAAATAGTTAAACATTATAATAATGTTGATATCTCATTAGCGGTGACTTGTATATTTGCCTCTTATTTTATTTACGATATACAGTAAATAAAAAAAGAGTCCTGTTCAGTTGAAAAACACATTATTTTTTTGAACACATCATATTTGGTGTATCAAATAAAGAAGTCCCTGTAACAATTCACAGGATGGTAAATACTTTGTGCAAGGTTATTGATTTATTTTAAACTTATTTTATATCGAAATCTTAACTTCAACTGCCTAACATAATTTTCAAATTGTAACATTTATAAAGCAAGAGAGAGAGATTTATTAGAAAATGAGTAAAATTTCACCTTTTATATACCGTCTATTGTTTGTTTAGGTTTAGCTAATTCTACGAAGGGAGGCAATAGAAACGTTTAAAATAAAGCAACTTTTAAATTTATTTTGTCCAAAAATCTTGTAGTTTTTTATTGCTTATAATACATGCTTTTTGTTAATCTATTCGTTTTTTAATTCATCATTTTGCATAACAAGTAAATGGTAAAATGTTAAATCATTTTTATCACTTGATATAAACTTTTTGGAAGAACATGGATTAATTTGTTTGAAAAAATAATAAGTTTTAATAAAATTGTTAGGCTAAAAAATTATCCGAAAATTCAATAATAATTATTAATTATGGTTTTTTTTTAAAAAAAAAAAATTCAAAGATTTGTCTAGTGAACATTTTTTCAGTCAGATGTCTTGAATCTGGAATAGTTCTTCAAAAACAGTTCTTTGAAGAACCTTTACAAATAGTTTTTCTTTTAAAAAAAGCTTCTCTTTAGGGTTCTTTGAAGAACCTATCCGGATGATTTATCGGAACTATCAAGAACTCTTAGGTTCTTCGAAAAACGGTTTAGGGTTCTTTAAAGAACCTTATCGTAAGGTTCTTCCGAAGAACCCGTACAAAGGGTTCTTTGAAGAACCTCTACGGGTGCTCCCTCAGCACCAACGTCAAGAACCCTCAAAGGTTCTTCAGAGAACCATTCGGCTTTTGAGTGAAGAGCCGTAAAAAGGTTTCAAAGAACGCTACGAAGAAAGATTTAAAAATTATTTAGTTAAGTATTATTTGTATTAATAATATTGATTTATGTTATTTTACATTATGTTATATTATTTTTTGATGTTTGAAAAAAGTGATTTTTTGATGTTGAAAAGGTAAAACTTTTATAGCTCATAGTTTTCGAGCGTTAAAAGATTTTTGTGTCAATTTTAAATTTTATCGACAAATATAGATTTAGTTGAGAACAAAAAAAAAAAAAACTACGTATCACCTTGTTGCTCTTACGTTTAGGGCAATTGTAGCTAAAACTTTAGGGCTTTTTGTTCCCAGGATCCAATCATTGTAATTTTTTGCAAAGCATCCTTATTTAACATAAGTATAAACATATATGTTTGGAGTTTGTTCTATGTCTGAAAATTAAATTCAAACGTTAAAAAATGCTGTATCTGCGCATGCGCCTGCATTCTAAAAACTATTTGCTGTTCATTTTGTTGCATTTAAAACAAATTTCTCCTTAAAATTGATGATTTATTTTGCAAAAAAATTTACTTAAAAAGTTTACGACAAGCATATTTGTTTGTTTAACACGCAGCAATTTTTTTGTTTGATTAGGTAACAATTGTAATCGGAATAATATGAACTAAGTTATTATTAAGTCAAGTTTTACTTAATAAATTAAAAGTGAATTCACCTAAATAACCTTCCCCTTGAGCTAAAAACTTAATTTTTTTTTTGTTTTTCTTTATGGACAAAATTATGCTAAATGTAGTATTCCGCACATTAAAATTCGATTTATGATATATTTTTGGGACACCCTACTGTTGGTATTGAACTGTAGCCCATTAAAGTTTCCAAAACTTTGTCTAATATTAAGTTGATTAGCAACTTTGAGGTACAAGAACTCAAAAATTGTTTAAAACCAGTCCAAAACACCTGCAAAAATAGATAAGATGGGTGATAAACTATTACCATAACAAATTTCAGGTGATCATCTATTTTATTTAAAAAGTTATAATCTGTCAAAAATCAAAAAAAATCTACGATAAGCTCCAGACACTCAAATTTTGCTGATTTTGGTCTATATTGATTCAATTATAACTTTTGAACGGTTTGGTGAATTAACCTGAAATTTCAAATTTGAATTTTTTAAAATTTCTTTGTTGAATTTTATTAAACAACTATTCTATAGGGGTGGTTAATTGAAAAAGGTGGAATGATGCCACAGCCATGGCCGCCGAGAGGAGGATGGGGGTGGACGGGGAAGATTTCCGGGGCTCCGTGTGTGTACAAATAATATTTTAAAGTAATTTTTAAAAGATTTAAATAGCTTTGACTTTAAAAAGATTTAATTAACTTTTATTTTTAATTTTCAATGACCAGAGCACGCTTCTTTTGGTCCTGGGTATATAATTGATCATAATGAGGGCCCCTTAAGAAAACTTCCATGGAGCCCGAAATTTCTCTCCGCTTCTATGGCCACAGCTACCCAATGATACTCCCTGGAACTCCCAATTAGATTGTTTAAAGACATGCATATTTAATCATTCCCTGTATGTTGCCATTAGATGTGAGCATATGGAGTCCATTGATCCTTCAATCGGAAGATTAAATGACAATCTGTCAATACAGAGAGAAGTAATTAATTCACAAGCACAACTAAAAGTTATTGGTGCTGCATTAGGTAAGGTTTATAATTTAGTTTGTTTAGTTATTTGCTAGATATCTTAAATTTGAATATAGTAAATATATTAAAACTACATATTTCTGGCACCATTAACTTTATTTACATAATTATAAACTAAATTATTGTGTTTGCTGTAGTTGCAGACAGATAATACAACGTTGTCTGAAGCAATTGAGATTTGGCAAAGCCTCATGCATGATAAAAAATTGGCTCTGTACAAAGATGATCTTTTAAAGAGGTTTAAGAAAGCAATCATTCCATGTCATTTTCTGGCTAATTTAACAGATCTAAAATATGAAGGTAACATACTATAAAATTGGTGGTTTTTGCTCTTGGGTTTTTGGGTATACCAACCCTGATTTAAATAGAATAAAAATAAGTTCGCATGAGTGATTTTAAAATAGAATTTTGCTAATGAAATAAAAATAGTAGAACGGGCTTGATTTTAAACTAAAGAATATCGTTTTTTATATATAAATATCAAATATTTTAATATAAAATAAAATATTCTCAGATAAAACTTGTTTTAATTCTTGTTTAATTATTTGTTATAATCAATTTTTTATTATTTTTTAAAAAGTAAATGTTAATAAAGTTTGCGTGTCCCGTCAATATCCTTTGTAATTGATAAATTAAATGGATATTTTCATAGTCTTTTAAAAACACATTAGCATGAACAATTATTATATTAACCTATATTCTTTAACTATAATATATAACTAATCAAAAATAAATTTACGCATACCATATAAAGTAACAAAATTATAACAATATAAAAAAACAAAATGCAACACTAAGCGACCCTTAAAATAATCAAGAAGTAATGATAACAATAGAAATAGTTACATAAAAAAATACACAGTTCGGAAATTTAAAAAAAAAACAACAACTGAAAAACTACTTTAAAACTTATCTAACTTATCTAAGTTTTTAATCTCCGCGAATGAGAGCACAAAAAGCAAATTTATTTTAGGCTGCTTAACTGTAGATTTACCAATTTGTTTAGTAATTTGTCAATACATGAAGTCGTTACTTTATCATGAACAGTCTTATAAAACAAATGCTACAAAAGTTTAAACAAATACAAAAAGTTTAAACTATAATAATAAGTTGCACGTCCAGACTTCTAGGTCCATGCTTAAATTCCTTCCTTAATTGCGCCTTTAATTACGTCTTTAATTCCGCGGAAAAATGACAAGTATTGTGTGGTTTAAAGTTATGCGGATAGTTTTATCTGAAAATAAAATCAGTTGTACACACTGTTAAAGTTAGAGCATTTCTCTGTGATTCCCCAGCAAGATCATTTTTAAAATGGAATGTTGCTCATACTGGATATTATTGTGGCCCATTAAAAACTGCTGCTTTTTTTTTCTCTATTGACAAACCTGGTAATGATGTAACTATATACTGAAAGCAATCACTATCAGTTTTCAGTGCTTTAACAAATTGTTTCATGAATCCAAGTTTAAGTGATGGAGTGGTGGAAAAACTATTTTATTTCAACTAACAATGGGTTCATTCACAATATTTTGCATGCCCACTGCGAGAGTCTTGCAAATGGGCCATTCTTTTTGTATCCAGTGTTGATTTCTTGCTCGACTATCCCATATACAGAGATAACATGGAAACTAGGTAAAACCCTTCTGCTGACCAAGTAGAAAGTTAACCATCTTTAGATCTACACAAATAATCCAGTTATGTTCGCAATATTTAATCAAGTTAAGCACCATTTTAATGTCATCGTAAGTTTCTCGCAAATGAACAGAATGACCAATTGGTACAGAACCAAAAATATTTCAATTGTGCAATAGGACGCATTTGAGGCTTCGCTTTGAGCTATCGATAAAAAGTCTCCATTCTATTGGATTATATACAGAAATACCTAACTGTAATAGGAGACCTGATATATCATGACAGTAAACAAATAAACTGACTTCTGAAAAAAAGTTAACAAAGTTTTCATCTCTTGTTCTAAGGTAAGAAACTTTTGCAAAACTATCAAGTAGGTTTTTTTCCTTTAAACGTGATGCTAATACTTCTGCTGCTTGCTTAGAAAGTCCTAAATCTCGAACTAAGTCATTCAGTTCTATCTGACTAAAACACTGAGGCAAACTGAATTGTTTAGCATTAGATGAGAAGTCTTCCAAATCTGGTAAAAATTCTTCTGTTTCTGTAGCAGACATACTTTCCTCGTCTTCTGACAAAAATAAACCTTTAAAAATTGGAAATGGAATCTCTTTAGAATGTTGAATTGATCTAATAGCAGAAGGAATGTTGGGATAAGGTATTTTTTGCCTCTTTATTTTGCCAATACCAGTAGTATTAACAAGACAAAAATAGCAGTCGTCAATGTGGTTTTGTGGTTCCCTCCAAACCATGGGAACTCCAAAAGGTTAATTCTTTATTTTTCCTTTTGTCCAATCTCGAAGACTTTCTTCACAAATATGGCACACAGTATGTGGAGCCCACTTTTTTTTTGGTTGCCAAGTTTAATATCAAAATATAATTTATATGCTAGTTTTACAAAATTAGTAATGTTTCGTCTTTGTCAAAGTGTATAGCAACCACAGATATAACAGAATGAGTTAGGATTATGCTTGCACTTATGTCGATTTGAAGAAGCCATCATATTATATATTTGATCTAATAAAAACAATGATATGGTTACTTTTTTTTATACCTATTGAATAAAAATACCTATGAAAAACATAGTTTTTAAAAAATATATTGGTTATTGCAAAAAAAATAGAGCTTACCAACAAAAACGGACCTTATATTTGGATTCAGCGTTTAAAAATACATAAAAATCAGTTTAAATATCTCATGTAACAGAAAAAATGTTTTTTTTTGTAGACCTGTTTAATTCAAAAGATTTTTAAATTATTTCCGTAAAGGTCCTATGGCTAGGTTACTACACATATTTTACAGATTTCTGAGAAATTAATTGAAATTAGAAATTAGATTGTTTGCTAATGATAAATTTCAACATGGATGGACAGAGAGGTGGAAAGAGAAGTTTTAAAGAAACACACTTTTATAAATTTGTAATTGGTAAGTATCTTCTAATGCTGCTTTCTAAAGAATAATTTTCTTGACCTATTTTTGTTTAATTAATTTTATCTTTTTAGCGGCTGTCCGAGAGACATCTAAAGGAATCAGAGAAGACTGTCCATAGATTTATTCAGAACATGTTAAAAAAGCACCAGCATTACGAAAATTTTATAAAAGATATAATCATGTACTCTTTTTTGTGAGTGCTGTAAAATATTCTATAGTAAATCATGTCCCTTTTTTTCAGTTATTGCGTTTGGATAGTTCATATTTTCACACCTTCCTATATTTTGTCACCACCTTCCTGTCTCTTTCCAATACAATATAAATATATATGGCCTATTCCATAGTTCAGTGACGCATCATGCGGAGAGATTTTCTTTAATAAAAATTTTTCTATAGGGCAAAGTGCCTAATTAATGGCCATAAATTTCTTTTTTATAGCCGTGAAGAATGCCTTAATCTAACGGAGCTTTTATTTTTTCACTGTTGCATTGGTGACAAACGGCTTTACCTAAAAAAAGTCCTAGTTAGTACTAAAATATGCTTCATTCAAAGAAAAATGTATTTAAACAGAGAATTTAATTTCGTACCAATTAATGGCCGGGTAGACCAAATAGTAGCCAGCAAATTGAGAAATGGTACCTATTATGAGCCTCTTACATAACCTATAACTGACATATCTAAGAATGCTTATATATCAAAAAGTATTATTTTATCAGATGATCATAGCCTAATAATGAACTAGGAACTACTAGATACTAAGAAAAAATTTTTTTAGTAAAATGATTATAGTAAAATATACTCTGTTTTGCTAAAAAATATTTTTTTCTTGGTTTATAGCAGTACTTTAACGAAGTGTTTATTTGTTATTCGAATCTAGCTATAGTAGGAGAGATTTAGCGAAAAATAGGGTCGAACCGGACAAAAATGGTATAAAGCTGAAATTTTGCAGAGAGAAAGTAGACAGTGTCTGGATGAGCGTAAAAAAAAGCCCCGTTGATTGCGCTACGGGAACATCTCTTTTGGGGCAATTAGGGGTACAAAAAAGGGGCAATTTTGACAGCACCAAAATATCATAAACTTTGTTATCGTTGGATCGAAAATTTTATACTGATCAATATTTATATAAGAACTATTACTTGAAAAAAAATATTTTTTAAGTTATTTACGTTTGAAAAGTGTAAAAATCGTTAAAATGTTATATTTTTTGTTTTCAAAACATAATAATATAACTTTTTCCTGTGCGCAATTTTAAATAGGAAAAATTAGTAAATAATATATTCTTTTAAAATAACTTTAAGACTTGAATGCAAATTTCTTTAAAATTAGATGTCCGATATCTTACTTTTCTCAAGACAAATCATCAAATAAATTTCTCTCGTTTTCAATTTCATCACTTGAATCTTCTTCAATTTCAAAATCCTAAAAATGCAAAATATTTGTATTCCAAAAAAAACAAAAATGTTTAAAGAAGATTATTTGTATATTTAAAAAATATAATTTACCGTTTTATTACTGCAGTCTTGCCCATGACAGCCACCGCATGCAATCATGCAGTTTAATCCGTTTTTCCTGCAAGAACACATTAGTTCCGCACATATTTCTTGACGAAGTTTTACAATCGCAGCGAATCACTTTTAATATATTGGGTGGTGCCACATCTTTGTCTGTTGGTATTGGAAGAAGACAACCATTATCTAACTTCCATCCCCATTCTTTAGGATCCAAGTTGAAAGATTCATCTAGCATTTTCCATTCAACAACTTGTAGGTGAACTCTAAGACGATGAAAATAAGCAGCACGGTCTGTGGGTGGTAACTTTTCTGGCTTAATAATTCCTTCACAAACCATTTGTTTATATTTTAAATACCTAAGAAAAATACTATGAAAATATGACACTTTCTAAATCTAAATGAGTGACTTAAATCCACAAAATTGTAACTAAACTTTCAAATACCAACCGCATTTTTTCTTTACGAAGATTCTGCATTTCCACCAAAAAGTTCAATGAAAACCCTTACTGCAGATTCTCCAACTTCTTTTTTGGTTGCCCAGTAATCCGAAATAGTTTCAGATACTGATTGTATATTATTGGATTTTTGCAGTAATTTTAAAAAACTAGGTTTTCCTTTTCCCAGTGTTGAAGATGTCGAGTCACATCCTGACCATGCGTGAACAAATAACAGATGTTCTTTAAAATCCATTACTCGAGATTGAGCGTCTTTAATACTCCAGAGTTTTTTCTTTCTTTCTTGATAAAAAAAAATCTCATTTAATTCATCTTTCCAGTGATATATTAGCATAACTGCTATATCAGTATCATCAGCAACAACAATGCATGGTGAAATTTCCTTTGCAACTTCCAACGATTTAGAGACAATTTTCGTGTCAGCATCCCCTTTGCAAATATATACTTCATATCCATCTCGTTTAAGGTAATCTGACAAAAGTAAAATTAATTGTGCCTTCTTGTGTGAATTCGATAGAAAACGCTCTTGTGAGTACGGAACCTGATTATTTTCTCTTATAACAAGATTTTGGGAAGAACCTTTGCATTTTCTTCTGATGTGTTCATTAGATTTAATTGAAGATTTCTTATCTTCAATTAAATCTAATGAACACATCAGAAGTTTCTACAAACCTCATACCTTTGTTCCAAAGAACTCTGTGGAGTAAGGAACCTCCATCAAGGACATATTTGCACAAACTGACATTTGTGCTTGCTTTAATTTCGTCGTCAGGAAGAATCACTTTGCGCAAAGATGATTTGTTTGCTTTCAGCATTAGGTTATTTTTAAATTATGATTGTGGGAGATGAGTAAGCTCATAATCAAAATATAGTTCAACTTCATCCTCTCTTTCTGCAATTGCTGCAAGTCTATTAAAAAGGAGTGTTGGGTCGACACAACAATCAGTTTGTTTGTCTAGTTTTACGCTCTTGGTCAAAACATCTAAAGAAAAAAATGTATTCTTTTTTTTAAACTTTGTTTCATTGAACTTAAGGCCGTTGAGAATTGTTTGTAGACGAACATCTATGTTCTCAGCCTCGTCACAATTGACAAGATCTTCACCATTGACTGACACAAGACCCGTAGATAATGAATATAGGTTTCTATCGACAGTATTGAATGGATTTCTTACAGAAAACCAGTCATAAAACAATTCACAATGTTCATAATCACATACCAATCTTTTAATACCCATTTCTTTATTGCTTTTCGTAACTCCGATGTCAAATCCAGATAATTTATGCATTGCTTCATGAACGCTTGCAGAATAACAGATGCTCGTTGTCCATAGGTTGCGTACATTTTCATCAAATCCTCTACCTCTAGTTAAACCGCCATTGCATTTTAAAGACCGCATCAGGGTCTGCTCTATTACAAGATCAGAAGATAGGCCAGCCCAATACCTTTCAGATTTGCGCACTGCGTGACGACCATCTAAAAATTGTTGATGTAACCATGGATTCGTTTCTGAAAGGTATTGCATTTCTTGCAAATATAACCTGGAGCACTTGGCATAGTTTGAATGCCCTGATGCGGCAAATAAGTTTAGCATTTTTGAGATTGTTTGAAGATGCAAGTACCAGTTACAAGTTCTCTCTGCAACTAAAAATTCCTTTATGATACTAATATAGTATATGTACAAGATCCAAAATTTTGACTTCTTTTCATATGACTTCTTTTCCGTATAGGTTAACATGGCACATTCAATATTTTTGAAAGCATCTGTATTACCAAGTCTGATTAACTCTTCCTAATTCATACCATTTTGCATTGCGATTTTATAAGTGCATTCAAGTCCGGATATATCTAGTTTTGATTCGTCAACTAAAATATCTATAATATGACTCATCAATGCACTCTGGACCAACATGTGACCTCTTAAAGCTCTTGCAACAGCTTTTCCTTTAAGCATATGTTTTACTGTATCTTCAGAGTAAACTTGTTCTTAAACTTCTTCCAGGCCTGTCCCTGCCATTAGTTTTCCAATGCTTCCGAGAAAGCTCATCATTGTGTGAAACCCTCCGAGTCGACATACTATATTGAGGTTCTGATCTTTTATAACACCAAACGCTTTCTGCCATAATGGCTGATCAAACGTAACGCAGGGAGTAACTATTTTATATTTATTGGATTCATCAATAATGAACAATAGTGTAGAATATATGCATGTTTCATCTGAAGAATTTAAGTCAATAATAGGTAAAAATTTTATGGATGCTTTTTCATAAACTGTTTTTGATTGTGATGTAGTATGCATCATATAACCTGACCAGTTTGGGCGAGGATTATTTCTTGAACTAAAAAACCATGCCACATGCCAAATAAGATCAAGATTCATTTCGGGCGCACGGAATACTTCAGATACAATATCTTTTATTGGTTTAAAACTTACATTTAATAAACCCTGATAGCTTGATCCGTGATAAGGCGTTATTTTTAAAGACATATCAGATAAATTTTTAATAGACTTGTGTTTCAAACGTGTTATGCTTTCATAATTGCATTTAGAAGACGAACATATTGATATTACCCATTCCGTGAAACGTTCCTTTTCCGGTCAATGTTCGAATGTTGTGATCTACATTATCAGCGACCCAATGTAGGAATTTCGGCTCTTGTTCTTGCGCGGCATTTACTCTACTAACTGCAGCAGATAACTTGGACAACTTAACTTCATCGGAGGAAATTGAAAATCCAAATTTGTAAAGGTGATCCACAAGCCATTTTGTTCCAAAAGATTTATCGATATCTACTCCAATTCCAAATGGAATTGGTGCTATCATAGATCTTGGTCGCGAAGCTTGAGCAATGCATTGTCCTAAACTAATTTGTCGAAGCTTAACTGAAATTAAATGGCTTAGAAATAGCTGTAAACTCTTTGGAACCCATTTGAGTCCATATTCAATATCACCCATATCCTTTAGTGACGGATATACAGATTTATCGACATTCGTTTCTCTGATTTCGCTTTTAACTATACTTGCAGCGGCAGAAATAATATCATTTTTAGTGTGATCTTTCTTCTTTTGAAATTTCGATATAACAAAAGAAGCCATATCTCTGAAACAAGCTAAATTAGATTGACCAGAGAGTTCTCCAAAAAAAATATGATCACGATAATGTTCAAGCAATTTTCGTTTTAAAGATTTCGTCGAGTAACACGGGTAACCATTACTAAGTTCTTTCATTTTAATGTGCACATCTGAAAGAGTATAAAGTTCGCAGTCAGTTTCTTCTTCTAACCAGAAACAGAGTTTCTCAAAATTTTCAAACATAATGAGATCTAATGGGCGTCCACGTTGGTTGTCGCTTTTAGTTTTAAGCCTGAAGTTATTCATACACGAAATATGATAAATAGCTTCTTCCGCTACAAGATCATAACAAGACATCAAACGAGAATGTACAGCATTTCCCCAATCATCCTCTCGATTCAATGAACGTTCAATCATTTTTTTAATCAATGGTATGGTCTCAACTTTAGAAATCAGGGAATGTTTGTGATCTACCTTTTTAGTACAAAGAAAATATTTTGATTTCCAATCAAATACCTCTTCAAATGAGGATCGTAGTTTCTTTCTTGGAACAGATAATGATTGATCTTTACGACTATCCACAAACTTTCTTCTACAGCTATGATGGACAAGTACTGTTGTACTATTATGCGTGTTCTGTCGGAACTGGTCTCTAAGAAAACTAAAAATATGCAAAAATCTTTCTCAAATTATAGCTACGTTACAATTGAGTTTAGAATTAAAACTTAACCTAATTTTACGTTGTTTGAGTAATAAAATTGAAAAAAAACAAAACAAAACATTGTTGATGTCAACTTTACTTGACCTCCCCCTCCCCAGTGTCACAATTGTCAAAAAAGTTCAGATCCACTTCCTCCCTATTTTGTTGACGTAAATGATGGGCAGCCCCTAATTTGAAATGATTCGAAAAATTAATGAACTATTAATTTAACTTAATTAATTAATTTAACAAGCTGCGCGAAAAATCTTTTTTATAAGATTGTAAATTTAAACAAATTTTATTACACTCTTTATTATTATTTTATTTTACTCTTTATTATCTTTACTTTTATTATTCATACTCCGTTCTTCGCTTAATCGAATCAATGTTTTGAGACCTTTTCCATATACTTTGACATAACTTTCTTTGTCAAACCCAAGCTTGCACAATACACAAACAGCATTCTTTTTTTTTCAAATGTAAAAACTTTTACTACACGTAACGTTTAACTTGTAAGTTTTACTTTCCTATATAATAGTTTCAATATAATAAAACGCAACCTTTTTTCGGATTAAAACTTAATTATCCACTCATACAAGATGTTTAATTGAAAACTTTTGTTATGAAAACAAAAGAAATGATTAAGTTTTTCGCAGTAAAAATTTTCTTTTGAAAACAAAAAATCGAATGAAGTTTTGCGCGGTATTCGCTTTTAACACTTTTCAAACGTAAATAACTTAAAAAATAATTGTTTTCAAGTCATAGTTCTTATAAAAATATTGATCAGCATTAAATTCTCGATTCAACGATATATAATTAATCATATTTTGGTGTTGTCAAAATTAGCCTACTTTTTGCCCCAAATTGCCCCAAAAGGGATGTTCCCGTAGCGCAATCAACGGGGCTTTTTTTACGCTCATCCAGAGACTGTCTACTTCCTCTGTGCAAAATTTCAGCTTTATACTATTTTTGTCCGGGTCAACTCGCAATTCTCTCCTACTAAATGTTTGACCTTCACTTTTATTAATTGTCATTGAATAAGCCAATCTGAGACGAAACTGATGACGTTTCAGAACAAAAGGTAAATTAGAATCTGATAGAACCAACTGAATTTGAGGAACAAAAACCCATTTACCACTAAAAACACCTGTCAAAACCTCTGCATCAGTATAATTATTTTGAAGAGCACAAAACTACTATAAAAAGCGGGCTCTTGCTCATTTTCATTTTTTGCGCATTTTCATAATGTGATTACATTATGAAAAAGGTTGTGCATGTCTTATTCTTTGATTATGTAGTTGTTCTTCAAGTATGGAAAAAGGTGTTTATATTTTTCTCTTCGCGCCTCTCTTTTTTTTTTTGCGTGTAGTTTTTGTTTTTTTTCTTCGAGTGCATTTAGTAGGATGTTTCTAGTCGTCCAATCTAATTTTTTGATATGGGTATCTCTAACCATAGAATTAAATTCTTCATCAGTAAAATTTTTTCTAAATTCTTCAAAATGTGGGCTTTTTATAAACGTATCATAAGTTCTGTATACGTATGTAACGTTTCTGTTTGTTTCTTTGTCGAAAGTTTTAATGGAGAATGACATTTTTTTTATAACAAGAAAAAATTTATTTATATCATTTTTAAAAAGTTTTTTTTACTGTATAATTTACAAAATTAAATTTAAAAAAGGGATGCTTGAGAATGGAGAGTTTGGTTCGAGAAGCAAACCAGCACCGATAGATTCATATCCTCTACCGCTTTTGACATAAACTCCATCTTTGAATGAACCTCCTTTAGGCCAGGGTGTTAAAAATAATCCGTTTCCTCTGTGTGTTCCCATTTTCATTCCATTTCCATTCTTTTTCAAATAAACGATACCTCTTCCTGCAATTTTATCAACCATAGCAGAACCTGCAGAAGACCCTACACCTGCTAACAATCCGGTGGCTAGAGCTGGAACTACTCTTGTTGCAAGTGTACTACCCAACATACCTAATAAAGGTAGAAGAGCTCCAATAAATCCTCCTTTCACATTTGCGTTATGTTCCAATTGGGTTTTGCTCATTTTAATGGTGACTCCAACTCCTCGATGGAGAGCGTCCAAAATTTTTCGATGTTGATTTTGTGTTACAAGTAAAACGTCGTTTCCGCTAAAATCATCTTTTGAAATACGGATGCTCACAGGTTTACCTGTCATCATTGATTTTTTTATTTTTTCAATCTGTCCCTGAGACACATTTAATTTAACACTAACATATTTGCTCATTTTTAAATGTGGGAAAAAATATTTATTTCACTTCTCGAATGTGATAACGGATCGTAATGTCCTCTCCACGAAAATCAACCAAATTTCCCTTTTGGTCAACAACGCGAGTGATCATTGTGGAAATTTCTGGGACTTTGACAGGGAGGTAAACCAAATGGGTAGGTCTTTCGATGATTTTAAACCCAGGACCAACGGCTGGATAAAAAGAGTAGATGCAATTTAATTGTGAGCCGTTGATGTAAGCCGATCCGATGACGTTGTTGAGGATTCTGATCGTGTTGATGCTTGAAATTCTGACGACATCGTCATACTCATATTCGGAATTAGAGTCCAATTGTCTTTTTGTGAATCCTAAAAGTGAGGCGATGCTGTTATCCACATTCAAATCCATCATATAATTCAATCCAAGTGTGATGGTTGATTTTAAAGTGTTTAAATTGGATCCGATTTTTATGTTTTCTGGAGAGTAGCTTATTTTATTTGTTGTGACGAAGCTAGCGCTTTGAGTTGCATAATTTTTTATTGTGTTTGAGACGGTCTTTTGTAAATAATTGTTGATGTCGATGATGTCATAGCTCCTGTCTGGAATGACGACGTTTTCCCAATTGACTCCATTGTTCATGCTATACCGGAAAGAATTGTTTTTGCTGGTGATGTTTGGAAAGCTGTTGTACGTCTCAAGTCCTAGAAAAGCCATTTCGTAAGTTTTTCCTTTTTCAAAAACAATTTTGTCTAAAAATTCTGTTATGATTACGTTGGAATTTCCATCCACGTCGATGATTATGCCTGACATTTTTTATTATGTAACATTTTTTTAAATCCTTCGGATCTGTGGAAAATTTTTAGAATTTTAAATGGCTTCTTTTGGAAAATAAAAAGTGTCAAATCCGCTTCGATATTTTCCATTGTCCTTTTTTGACGACAAATCAATCACCGCAGATCCGTGAGGTTCAGACCAACAATGTTTGCAAAACTTTTCAAACTCTTTTTTTTCCATATCGCTCGAAACGTGGTCTTGATAAATGTGGTTAATGTTTTTTAAGTCTTGAGGAAAGAGACAGATAAAATTGGTGTTTTCTCTGATCGTTTGTCTTGGGAGCATGAAATAATTTTGAGCGAGGTAAAAGCAGTCGACGTTGGAGTGCCTTCCTCGGATGTAATATTTTTCACATTTGTTTTGTTTGGTTAGTTGCAAATCGTCAAAGATCATTAAATTGTTTTTGGATGAATCAAGATCTTCAGGATTAGGAACATCGTCAGCCGTTTCAAAAAATTCACACTCCATGTCCTCGGTTTCGGAAAAATTTTTTGAAAGATCGTTGATAACGCATTCAGGATCTAGTTTCAATTTTTCAATTTCGGTTTGTACCTTGAACAAGTCGAGAATTATTTTTTTTGGTAATTTTTTTTCGAACGAACTTTTTAGTATTTTATACTCGGGTTGGAAAAGAGATTTTCCAAAAAATTGCAAATGGTTATAATCCAACCATCCAGGTCTGAGCAATAAATTGAGAAGCAACGTTGTTTTTCCACATCCGGATTTTCCAACGATGATTCCTCGAATGCTTCTCGGTAAAAGCTTGTTGTTGTTTCTTTTGATTTTTCCAATATTCCATGACAAATCAGACACTTCCATTTTTAGTTTAAAAATATTTTTTTAAAATAAAATGTACTGTGTTAAATGCAAAAGGAAAACAGAAACGAACCATTTGAGAAACGAAATCACAAAAAACAACCGACATATGGTCAAAGGGACTTGCAAAATTTGCGGAACGACCAAATGTAAGTTTGTTTCTTCGCATGCGCTCAAAGGAACATCTTCGCATACAGCAAAAGGAGGAGACTTGGTGGAATCGATCAACAATTTTTCAAAAAAAATAAAGCTTCCATGGGCAAAATTTCCAGGAGAAATGCACATTCCAGGAATGAATTTTGCAGGACCTGGCACAAACTTGGACAAAAGGCTTACATCCACTGATATGTACCAAGAGTGGAGCAAACCAGTAGACCGAGTGGACAATGCAGCATACCATCACGATTTAGCTTATAAATATTTAAACGACGTTCAAAGCAGAAATTTGGCAGATCAAATGATGCTTGAAGAAATGAACTCCATTCAAAACCCTACTCAAAAAGAGATAAACGAAAGAAAACTTATCGCACCCATCATCAAAGCCAAAGCTAAATTCGGATTAGGTGTATCTGCAAAAAATTCGAAGAATTTCCTGGATCCGCAAACGGATTTAAAAAAAACCCACCGGAGAACCTGAAATGGACGGATCAACTTGCAAACGAGCTTCATAAACCAGTCATTCATCATTTTAAAAGAAGAAAAGTGTTTGTGAACGACATGGACGAAATATGGGCCGCAGATTTGGTTGACATGCAATCGTTTTCAAAATTCAACAATGGGGTAAAATATTTGCTCACGGTGATCGACTTGTTTTCAAAGTATGGATGGATCGTTCCGTTGAAAAGCAAAACAGTTCTTGAAGTGGCTGAAGCGTTTAAAAAAATCTTTGAAGGATCAAGAAAGTGTGTCAAATTGTGGGTGGACAAAGGAAAAGAGTTTTATAACAAACACGTGAAAGCGTTGGGAGTGCAATTGTATTCCACTGAAAACGAGGAAAAAAGTTGTGTCGTCGAGCGATGGAATAGAACAATGAAAGAGAGAATGTTTAAATATTTTTCAGCCAACAGCACCAATAAATACATTGACGTTTTGGATGAAATGGTGAAAAATTACAACAACACAAAGCATTCTTCCATCAAAATGACTCCAGTTGAAGCCAGCGATAAAAAGAATAAATATAGGGTTTGGATGAACCTGAATGGAAAGACGCAAACAGAAAGAGCAGGACCAAAATTTTCAATGGGTGACAAAGTGAGGATCGTAAAAAAGAAGTCTCATTTTGAAAAGGGGTATACACCGAGATGGACTGAAGAGGTTTTTAACGTGTCAAAAGTTCAGTATACGAATCCACCCACGTATAAAATCGTTGACGCTAATGGTGAAGAAATACAAGGTGCTTTTTACGAACAGGAGATGCAAAAGACAACTCAAGACATACTCAGAATTGAAAAAATAATTCGTCAAACAAAAAGCAAATCACTGGTCAAATGGAAAGGATATCCAGACTCTTTCAACTCATGGGTAGATCATAAAGAATTGATTTCTCTGAAAAAATGAGTTAAATAATTTTCTTTTCTATATAAAAAGATGAATTTTATTACGATTGAAAATTTTGATGAGAGCAAATTATCAGTTGGAGAAATTTATTCTGCAACCAAACCAGTGGTCTATCAAAAATTACCAGTAAAATATTCTTATTCAAATGGAGATGGTCCTCTTGTATTACGAACACCTACGTTATTTTCGTATGGTGTGTGTGAAAATAAAGATCCGGTAACACAAAAATTGACTGGATATTCCATGTCCTTTGTTTGCTTTGATGCTAAAAAGGGTAAAACTGAAGAAGAAGAAAAGTTTATTAGCACAATGGAAAAGATTACTTTGTTTACTAGAGGTGAAGTGGATAAATTGTCAACCAAACTTAAAAAGGGAGGAAGAAAAAAGCAAATTAATTCAGACGAATTGGGTATTTTAAAATATAAACCTGACCATGCTGATGCAGCTCCTGTGTTTTATGCTAAAATGTTTATAAATAAAAATGAGAAAGACGAAATACTCATTACTTCTGTATTTTATAGAAAGAAAACAGATCTTGATATAAAAAATGGAATCAAAGGAGAACGTATTAATAAAAATTTAGTCAACTCTTCTGGACATCATTTTCTCAATCAAAGATGTTATGCCATTGGAGGAATTAGAATTGAGGGAGTGTATATTGGTCCTTCTATTATGTCTATTCAAGTCAAACTGGTAGAAGCAGTCATCGTGAAAAATGCATCTTTAGCTCATAGCATCATGATGTGTGAAGACTTGGATTTGGGAGAAATGGATTCTGACGAGGAAATGTAAAAGCACAAAAAACTGAAAATAAAACGACTTAAAACATTTTATTTTCATATTAAAAATGCATGCCCCACACAAGTTGTTTAAAAACAGCGCCTCAGCAGAGATTCACAACTTTAATTTCCATCTGAGTCATTTAGAGGATAGAATCAAAGAGTTGGAACGAAAAAATACGAAAAACATTATTGTAACAAAGAAAAAGTTGGATTATCCTACCTATTTCAATATCAACAGACAGCACGAGATTTTTGCTCAACAAGACATTAAATTTCTTCCTCTAGCTCACAAGCAGATATCGTTGTCCGTAGGTTTACAATTAGACAAAGGAATTGCTGTCGTCACTTTGATGAATAAAATAAGCAATCAATTGAATTATTTCAAAAACGATGCTATTTTTTCCGAGTCTGTGGATGACATAGTCATGACCATACACAATTACAGCAACTAGGAAGTCACCGTTAAAAAAGGTGAAAAGCTTTGTAAAATAAACTACATCGATTCGAATTTAAAAAAATGTGTCTTTGTTAAAAAGATGGAAATAATAAAAAACACTGAAAAAATTTATCCAGTTCTTCCAACAGCCCCATCGGATGGAGGACATATTTACCGGCTTCAAAAAATAAGCGAGATCCAAAAAGAAATAGAGGATGAAAAAGTGAAACGAATGGCTTTGAGTAAAAAATACCATCGAGCGGCAAAAATAATTCGTTTCACCGATGACGGATTGCAAACGGTATGCATTGGTTTAGGGGTTACAGGGATTGCACTTTTATCAGCCGTCGTTGCCACTCCAGTTTCGATTGCGTGTGAAGGGGTTGCTGTTGTATTGGGAGCTTTATCCATTTTCGGAAATCATCAGAACAAAAAAATGATGCTAAAGGCTGAAAAGCATGAAAAATTGAAAGTTCTTTCCGAGTCAAAATTGAATACGATTAGTGACCACATTTCAAAATCTCTCATGGATGGATTTGTGAGTGATTCCGAGTACGAACTAATTCTCAGCGAGCTTCAAAAATTCAAAACTATGACTGAAGAAATCCGAACCAAGACAAAAAGCGCCATTGACAGATTGACTAAAGAGTCGATGATCCAAAAAGGAAGAGAGGATGCAATAAAAGCATTCAACAACCTGTTCAAGAAATCGTAGATTTCCATGGATTCAAAGAATCTAAGAAAAATTAAAGAATCTAAAAAGAAATAGTAAACGCAATCGAGTTTTTGTTTTAAGTTTTTTTCTCCGTATTCTAAAAATGTCTTTTTTTAGAATACAAGATCCTGAAAAGCGAGATGAGATTTTGAGAGAATATAGAGCTAATAGAGAAAAGCTTTACAATGAAAGTCTCAACGCCAACATTTCAGATGCGAATTATCAGACTGATTTGAGCAAGTTTTTTAAGCCTCTGATTGAGAGCAATGAAAATATGAAAAACGAGCTAAAAAGCATCGCATACAGAGAGGTTGAAAACACTCCACTGGCTTTGACTTATCCAGAAAGTGAGACGTCTTTTGAAAGTTCAAAAAGTGATGAAAAAACTTTTGGAAAAATGAATGTTGGAAATACTGCTTTGGAATATTTGTCCAAATATGCAGCCAAAAAATTTTATGCAGACAGAGTTTTTGGAATTCACGCAAAAGAACGTGGAAAAATGTTTATTGGGAACAAAGAAATTTTTATCGATAATAACGACATCATTATTGATGGAGAAAAGTATGAGGGGACGACAGGTATTTGGGAATTGATCACAAGATCCAATCCTGATATAACAAAGGTAACAGGCGAGGACATGAAAAATTATGAAAAAATACTCGTTGAAACGCAAGCAATCGAGAGAGAAGATAATCCAAACAGACCAAAAGCTTCGAGAAGTGCTAAATATACCAAAATCATTGCACCTATTTGGAAAAAAAATTACACACTAACGAGTGGAAGAAAAGGTCGAGGAGTGATCATTCTTCCGAGCGATCCAAATGTGCTTACGCAAAGGCTTAACATGAGCATCGCCGCAGGACATGCTGGAAATATAGCATCGAGAAACGAAGCCGTTGCCATTTGTGACGAGCTTTTGAGACAGGGGGAAATTAACAAAGAAGAATACAGAGCGATTCAAAAATACATCGAGTCGTGAAAACGGATCTAAAAAAAATATTTTCTCATTTTAAAAAAATGCTCATTGTGAACAACAGAAGATATTTTAAAAAGAACGTCGTTGGAGGTGGAGGAATTATGGACGCGATTAAAAATTTTTTGAGGAGAATGGCAGCCACAAATGCTTCACGATCGTCTCTTCATTTATTGAGAAAAGCAGCAGCAAGCGAAATTGGAAGAGAAGCAATCACAGCAGCCAAATCTGCTGGAAAAGAATTAGCCTCTTCAGCTATATCAACTGCTAAAGACGTTGCCATCGACAAAGGAAAAAAAGCGCTTGAAAAAGTTTACGCCAAGACAGGAACGGTGAATCCAAACCAATTACTCACCACGATTGTAAACGAAGCGGCAAAGGCTGATCCGTATATTAATCCAATGGAAGAGCTGCATAAAAAAATGTTTGGTTCTTCCATTCAAGTGAAAAAGAAAATGACGAAAAAGAACGCGGCTAGAATCCAAGATCTCGTTAAAATGGGGAGCGGGCTTTTGATTGCTTGATTTTTTTTAACGAATCAAAAATGACATAAAAAATTTTTTTTCTCATTTTAAAAATGATAAACACCGATAGATTAAGAGTTGATGAAATGCCAGAGTATGACACTGGCATTGAAAAAGTTGATTTTTTCGAGTACCTCCCAACAAACCTCGATTTAAATTCTTCAGGATCGATCGTTTTTGAGATTGATTGTCAATCTGTGCAAACAGTTCCGTCTGATGCTTACATCCTCGTCGAAGGGGTTCTCAAAAAAGCGGATGGAACTGCATACACAGCAACAGACAACATTGCTCTGATAAACAACGCCGTCATGTGTTTGTTCAGCGATACCACCTATGATTTATCAGGACAACAAGTGGAAAGAGTCATGTATCCAGGTCAAGGAACAACCATGCTTGGATTGTTGAAATACCCTTTTGGTTTTCAGCTTGCAGATGGTTTGAAGCAAATGTGGTATAAAGACACTTCAAACGCCACCGGAAATTCAGGATTTGTTATAAGACGAGACCACTTGTTTGCAGACACGACATCCATTGGTGCATTTTCGTTCAAGATACCATTAAAACACATTTTTGGTTTTTGCGAAACTTACGACAAAGTCGTTTATGGATTCAGACACACCATTACCTTCACAAAAAAAGAATACGACGATGCCATTTACAGAGCTGAGACTGTTGCCGCAGGAATGATCGACCTTAAAAAATTCAGACTTTTTATGCCTAGAATTGAGTTGGATGTTTCGAAGAAAGCCGAATTCTTGAAATTAATGGCGAGTAAAATTTCCGTCCCAGTGGCATATAAGTCAAACAAAGTCGAAAGACAAGCCATTCCTGCTGGTCTCACAGAATTCACCTGGACACTTGGAAGAATCACAGACAAAAGCGTTCCGAGATATATCGTGTTTGGGCTTCAGGCAAACAAGAATTCCAGTCAAATCGTAAATCCAGCCATTTTCAACCATTGCGATGTCAGCAATTTTTTCGTAACCGTCAATGGAATAAAATATCCAAATTACAATTACGACTTGAATTTTGGTGAAAAGAAAATTACCATGGCTCATTCTGACGCGTTCTCTTTTGACGAATAAATATTATGGTACAAACGAACTTGTTTGTCAATCTGGTTTGTCTCTGCTTGAATATAAAAATTTGTTTCCGTTATTTTTTGTCGACATTAGCAAGCAAAAAGAAAGAGTTGTTTCTGAAACGGCAGAATTGGTGGTCAACCTCAAATTTCGAACAGCAGTACCAGAAAACACTGTTATTTTTGCAGTGATCATTTCCGACAAATTGCTCAATTTTGTTTCCAACGGAACCAACATGAGCGTTGTTTATTAGGTTTGAAAGACCGTCATGAGATTCTTAACAAAAATGATTTAAAAAATTTTTTTCTTTTTAAAAATAAAACATGAGATATACAAAAAATTATCTGAAAAATTTGCTTAGTGAAAATGGAATCACATTAACCTCAAACAAATTGTTGCCTTTATGATGATTGCGATTGAGAATAATCTAATAAGTAAAGATTCGCTTTTGAAAGGTGTAAAAGAACATAGACCAGTGGGTCGACTAAAAAAAGGAATAAAAGTGAAAAATGAGAAAACGGAAAAAAAACCGATCGATCCAAAATACGAGAGACTTGCTTCAATTCGAAATAAGCCTGTGTCTGTGAAAACAACCAATATGGAAACCGGGGAAGTGGTTGAATACAAATCCCTTTACAAAGCAATGAAAAAGACAGGACATGGATGGAGATATTTGGAACGTCGAAATGGAAAAATGGAAGATGGAATAAAGATTGAAATTTTAAATTCGGAAAAGCTAGAAAAAAAAAGTCTGTGAGAAATGTAAAAAATTTTTTCAATTCTTTTTTCAGAGAATTGAAAAGAAATAAAAAATATTAGAAAAATGATTTTGGGTTAAATAATTTTCTTGATATAATAAAAATGGAAAACAAAACGTTGAAAGAATTGCGAGAAATCGCTAAAGAGCGAAAAATTAAATATTATTACAAGATGAATAAGACTGATCTTGTAAGAGCCTTGCAGTCTCCAAGACCTGTGGTAAAACCTCCTATTGCTCCGAAACCAGCAATCATTCCACCAAGACCTGTGGTAAAACCTTCTATTGCTCCGAAACCAATTCATTTGCAAAAACACATCCTTGATGAACCGGTTTTAGATTCATCACCTGTCATCCTACCAAAACCAGTCATTCCACAGAGACCTTCATTTTTTTCAAGTCTGAAGGCAGCTGCAAAAAGTGTAGCGTCGTATGTTGCAACTAAGTTTAATGATATTAAAGAATGGATAGAACCCTATGTTCCTGAAGTAGTCAAGGAGAAGGTAAGCGAATCAGTGGAACAAATCGATGAAAAGATAAAGTCTATCAAATCACTTGTATTAAGAACAGTGTATAAACATCCCAAGACAAAACCTTATAAAATAAAATTCAAGTTGACTGAACATGCAGCGGATCGAGCTGTTAGACTATTTTCTTATATTCCTTCTTCTCGATATCAAGACATTGCATCCTTTTTTAATTTGGTAAGAGAGTCTGCCATTCAAACCATGGAAGGAGAAAGGAATACAAAAGTAAGAACTATTTTAACGTGCGAAATGAAAAGTGTAAGTATCATCACTGGTGAAGAAACAACTCGGGAAGCAACCTTTTCATCCAGCTAGGAAATTATTCTAGCAGCTACAGATGTAAGAGAGTTAATGAGCGAAATGGAAGAAACAGTCTTGGAAAGTAGTGTCAAATACAATGCTTTAGGTTCTAATAGCACCATATCTAAGATTTTAAGAATGCATATAAACTTTATCGATTACACACCTCTCAGCGGTTCTTCCTATATTGAGCTGACTGACGATCTAAAAGACAAAAAGGCAATCATCAACATAAAAAACAAAGACAATCAATGCTTTAAATGGTCAGTTACCAGGGCTTTGAATCTGAAAAATAAAAACAACGAAAGAATTGATGAAGACTTGGTTAAAAAATCAGAAGAGCTGAATTGGGATGGAGTAACATTTCCTGTGGATTATCATAATATCGTCAAGTTTGAAAAAGATAACCCAGACATTAGCATCAACGTTTTTGAGTATGAAAATGAAAAACCCAACCCTTTGCGAGTATCTGACTTTCTCGATCGAAAGCATAATGTTGATTTGCTGTATATTAAAAACGAAGACACAGACCATTATTGTCTAATTAAAAGTTTCAGTCGATTTGCCGGTTCCTCAGCATCAAAAGGTAAAAGAAAACAACATTTTTGCAGAAGGTGTCTTCAATGTTATGATCAAGAAGAAAAACTTCAAAAACATCGAGAAGATTGTTATAAAAACGCGCCAATGAGAATTGAACTTCCTAAAAAGGGTGCAACTCTTCAGTTTAAAGGCATCGGAAAGTCGATGAGGGTTCCATTTATCGTATATGCTGACTTTGAAAGCTTTATCAAGTCGATAGACTCGAACCAGTCTTACACAAAAAAGTTTCAAAGACACATTCCATGTTCCTTTTCCTATTACATCAAATGTTTTGATGAAACCGTTTTCGAGCACGATCCAGCCATTTCCGTATCGTTTAGCGAGAACATCGATGTTGGTCAATTTTTTGTTGAAAATTTGGAAAGCGCAATAAAAGAACTTTTTGGAAAAATCGAGAAAAAAAAGATGGTTTTGACAAAAGAGGACGAAAATAATTTCAAATCCGCAACAGTTTGCCACATTTGCAATAAAAATCTCAACGACGACAAAGTACGCGATCACTGTCATTTTACTGGAAAATATCGAGGAGCCGCTCACGACGATTGTAATAAAAAATATCAAGTTCCAAAATTCATCCCGATCGTTTTCCATAATTTGTCTGGTTACGACACTCATTTGTTTATCAAAAAATTAGGTGGAAAACTCAATTGTATACCCAACAATGAAGAAAAATATATCAGTTTCTCGAAAAAAATCAAAGTTGAGTACATTGGAAAAGATGGAAAAGATGGAAAACCAAAATACAAAAAAATTGAATTGAGGTTCATCGACAGCTTTAAATTCCTTTCCTCCAGTTTGGATACTTTGTCTAAAAACTTAAAGCCAGAGCAGTTTAAAAGCCTTGCACTACATTTTGAAGGTGAAAAATTTAATTTGCTTTGTAAAAAAGGCGTGTACCCTTACGATTGGGTGGACGGATTCGATAAATTTCAAGAAACGCAATTACCACCAAAAGAAGCGTTTTTCTCAAAACTTAGACACGATGGAATAAGCGACGAAGAATACTCGCATGCGCAAAAGGTTTGGAGCACGTTTCAATGCAAAACGTTTAGAGATTATCACGATTTGTACAACGTGTCGGATGTGTTGATACTGGCAGATGTCTTTGAAACTTTTAGAGACACTTGCATGAAACATTACGGTCTTGATCCTGCTTGGTATTACACCTCCCCTGGTTTGGCTCTGGATGCTATGCTAAAGAAAACTGAAGTTGTAATAGAGCTTATAACCGATATTGATATGCTCAACATGTTTCGAAAAGGAATATGCGGTGGAATCTGCATGATCTCCAATCGACATGGAACTGCTAACAACAAATACATGAGTGATGATTATAAAACTTCAGAACCTTCGAAATTCCTTCAGTATTTAGACGCCAATAATCTTTATGGATGGGCTATGAGCAAACCTCTTCCAGTTAGAGGATTTAGATGGATGACTGAGGATGAACTTTTAAATTGGAAATCCATGCCTTGCATTCTCGAAGTCGATTTAGATTATCCTGAAAGTCTTCACGATTTACACAATGACTATCCTTTAGCTCCTGAAAAATTAACCATTGGAAAAGTGGAAAAGCTAGTTCCCAATTTAAACAACAAAGAAAAATATGTTATTCACCATGAAAACCTAAAACTCTATGAACGAATGGGGTTGATCACTACTAAAATTCATCGAGGTATCACCTTTGAAGAAGAACCTTTCATGAAAAAGTACATTGATCTCAACACCACTGAAAGAGCAAAAGCTACAAACGAATCTGATAAAGAATTTTTCAAACTCATGAACAACTCCGTATTTGGGAAAACCATGGAGAATATTCTAAAACGCGTTGATGTTAGACTCATTACCACGAGAAAAGAAGCTCTAAAATTATCTAAAAAACCTAAATATAAACGAAACACCATTTTTGATGAAAACTTAATCGCGGTTCACATGGAAAAAACAAATGTCTTTTACGACAAACCTGTTTTCTTGGGAATGAGCATCCTAGACATCAGCAAAACCCTCATGTATGAATTCCATTATGACTATATCAAACCAAAATACGGTGATAAGGTGAAATTACTCATGACTGATACAGACTCGCTCTTTTATGAAATAGAAACGGAAGACTTTTACAAAGATATTGCTGATGACGTTGAAAGCAAGTTTGACACGAGTGATTTTCCAAAAGATCATCCTGCTATTCAAAACGTTGGGTTCAAAGTAGGTTTAAATAAAAAGATTATCGGTAAGTTTAAGGATGAAACCGGCGGCAAGCAAATTAAAGAGTTTGTTGGGCTTCGTCCTAAGGTCTACTCTTATGAGGTCTTTAATGAAAAAAAAGAACACAAAAAATGCAAAGGAATTCAGAAATGTGTGGTTGAAAAGTACATCACTCACCAAGATTATAAAGACTGTTTAAAGAAAAAGAAAGAAAAACTTGCAACCATGAATGTTATCCGTTCCCATCTTCACGATGTTTACACCGAAGAAATTAACAAAGTCGCACTCAGCTCTAACGACGACAAAAGAGTCATTTTGGAAGATGGAATACACACGTTGGCTTATGGTCACTACAAATTAAAAAAGGTAAGTGATAAAGGTGAGTAACAAAAATTAAGGAGAAACAAATTTAAAAAAAATAACAAAATAAAAAAATGAGAAACAAAAAAATAAATGTGGAGGGAATTTTTTTACCAAACGCGGCTTTATCCACTATTCAGTTGATGGAAGCAGCAAAAAAACTGAAAATAAAAAACTTTCGAGGAGTTTTTGTCAGAGACGCATTGCCAAAAAAACCGAGAAAAAAAGAATGTGGAATTGTCAACACGGGGGATTCGAGTACAGATGGGTTTCATTGGGTGTGTTGGTTCAAAGACGGTGATAAAAAATTCCACTTTGACTCTTACGCTCAACCCCCTCTCGTCGAGCTCGTTGACTATTTGAAAAGCCCTGTCTTTTACAACAGTGAAAGGGTTCAATTTGGAAACACGTCTTATTGTGGACACTTGTGTCTTTACGTCTTGAAAAAATGCGAAGAGGGAGACAGCTTTCAAGACGTTGTCAACACCCTTTGGTGATCCGAAGGATTTAAAAAAAATTTTTCCACATTAAAAAAATGATTGACAAATTCAACAGAAGCGAATTCAGTGTTTATTTTGATAATCTTGCATCAGACTCAACCAGCAACGTTTATATTAAAACGGACGGATCGAGCACCATCACTGCAGATTTGGATTATAACTCTCATAAAATCATCAATTTAGCAGAACCTACCAACGCACACGATGCCGCTACAAAATATTATGTGGACACGCATTCGTCGGGAGGAACCGGCACTGTGATTGGCATGGCGGACTTGGATTTAAATTTTCACAAGGCGATCAATTTGAACGAACCAACCAATTTGCATGACGCTGCCACAAAAAATTACGTCGACGTCAGCTCAAGTCTATGCGTTAAAACAGACGGGTCGAGCACAATCACTGGAATCATCGATATGAATTCACACAAAGTGATTAATGTAACCGACCCCACCGCTTTAAAAGACGCTGCAACAAAAGGGTATGTAGATACCAAAGTTGCTTACAATAATATTTCTTATGTGGACATTAACATGACTTCTCACAAATAAACCAATTTAGCAGAACCTACATTGTCTTCAGACGCGGCCACCAAAAATTACGTGGACACGCATGCATCAGGTGGAACAACTGTGGGAAATGCAGATTTGGATTTGAACTCGCACAAATTGATCAACGTGACTGATCCAACCAACGCGCAAGATGGAGCGACAAAAAATTATGTGGACTTGCTGTTGCAAAAATCGAGTTTAACCAGTGTCGTTCCAGGGACAGGATTCACCAGTTTGGGAAAAAAGTCTCAAATTGTAGCAGGATCAACTACTGCCCCAGTTTTTTCTTACTCTGGCGGTTCTGGAATTTTAAGAAGATTATGGCTGGCTTTTTACAGCACATCTGGAACAAACGTTCCTGGACTAGTTTTTCTTCGAATCTCTACAGACGGGGAGATCAACGTGGGGAATTATGCAGAAACCACGGAAGGAATTGGTATAGACCAAGTGGGTCTAGCAGGAGACTTGCTTTTTTCTCCTTTAGGAGGAGCTTTTTACGCCAATTCTTTACAGGGATGCAATATAGCTAATACCACTTCTTTAGGAGGATATTTCACATTGGACATGCCTTTCAGAACAGATATCACCATTCAATTGGTGAACAAAAATACTTCAGCCATTACGTACTGGATTCAACCTTTTATCACCACGCTCTCCTCTATTCCTCCCACCATCCCTCTTTACAAGCTTTATGCGACAACGTTCCGATATATGAACACCTCTTACGGAAGCGAATACGTTTTGCTGAGCACCAAGGGGAAAGGAAACGGAGTCTTTCTCAAATACATCCGAATGCATATCATCGGCGCTTCTGGAAACTGGTGGGAATCTAGAGTCAGAATGTATGATGGAAATTTACCTCCAGGCAATGCTACTAACCTCAGTCCTTGGACACCTTACAACGCAAACAGTTACACCACTTTCCCTGGATATGACAGCGATAGTCAATGCATCTTTTCCTCCTCTGGATTGGAAGATTTTTACTTGTCCTCATGGAACGGATCAAACATCAGTTCATTCAACAACAAGTCGACTGGGTTGCTGTATCAATCCACTTCATCCATCGACTCGACTACCACCATTTCTTTTTATAGAAATTTCGGAGAAGCAGACTCCATGCCCAGCGTTGCAGCTGGAAGAAGGATTGTTGTCACGCTCAACTCCGGTGATGCACAAGTCGGTCAATCTGGAAGCTTTTTCCTCGTCCTCGGACAAACCTATTATTATGCCTAATGCATAGATGAAAAAAAAATTTTGAAAATGACTTAAATAAATTTTTTCTTGTTATAAAAATGTCAATGAGTAATAGAGAAGAAGACGACGATGTTGATACATATAGTAACAATTACAAGTATTTTCCAGGATATGATAATTTTACCGAAGAAGTTGATAGTTGGTGGCCTGATCCTGCTCAAACAGAAGAAGAAGAAGAAGAAGAAGAAGAAGAAGAAGAAAATAAAAGAATAGCCAAAATTATAGCCAAAATTAATAGTCGGTTGTCTACTAATTATTATGACCTAAGAGAAGAAGAAGAAGAAGAGCTTAATAGATTAATCGAAGTTAATCGGTCGTATATTACTACTAAATATAAACCAGAAGAAGAAGACGATGTTGATACATATAGTAACAATTATGCTTATTATCAACCAGAAGATGATAGTTCAGAGGAAGAAGAAAATGTTTATGGTTTAGACGAAGCTATTATATTTAGTTGGTCTAGTTCAGAAGATGATAGTTCGGAAGAATCAGAATCAGAATTAGAAGAAGAATTAGAAGAAGAATTAGAAGAAGAAGAAGAAGAATATATTTCAGAAGAGCAAAAGCGACAATTGAAGATTAAAGCGTTGATTAAAGGTTTTCGTAAGGATAGACGTAGAGTGTGCGCTTCTGCTGCTTAAATCCTGGATTTAATTTTATGAAAAAAAACTTTTTAAAAATGATATAAATAAATTTTTTCTTGTTATAAAAAAAATGTCATTCTCCATTAAAACTTTCGACAAAGAAACAAACAGAAACGTTACATACGTATACAGAACTTATGATACGTTTATAAAAAGCCCACATTTTGAAGAATTTAGAAAAAATTTTACTGATGAAGAATTTAATTCTATGGTTAGAGATACCCATATCAAAAAATTAGATTGGACGACTAGAAACATCCTACTAAATGCACTCGAAGAAAAAAAACAAAAACTACACGCAAAAAAAAAAAGAGAGGCGCGAAGAGAAAAATATAAACACCTTTTTCCATACTTGAAGAACAACTACATAATCAAAGAATAAGACATGCACAACCTTTTTCATAATGTAATCACATTATGAAAATGCGCAAAAAATGAAAATGAGCCAGAACCCGCTTTTTATAGTAGTCACAAACTTTCATTTGAGTACCATTGCATAACCCAGCTTTGAGATCTCAATTTCTAAATAGCATAATTACACAACCAACTTTCAATTTTAAACAATGAGGTGGCATACTTGAAGGAGTTAAGCTGTTCAAAAACTTAACAGGAAAGTTATTTCTTTGATTAAGGTTATCAGTATCAATTTGATCAGCACTTAAATAAACTTTGACCTCACCCGGCAGACATTCAAGTACTTCTTCAATGATTAATAATGAATCAACATTAGTTGGTGTTAAAATCACACGTTTAGAATAATCATTTTCATCAGCATCTCCATCTTGTACTCTCATATTCTCAGTTAATGCAAACTTCTGCACCCATTGCCAATGCAAAGAACATTTTATAAACAATTCTACTATCTCAGCTAGTTGTTCTCTTTTCACAACAGGCAGAATTTGCCTAAAGCCACCACCAAAAAGAATGATTTTTCTTCCAAATGGAAAGTTGTTGTTGCTAATATCTTTTAACAACCTATCAATTGCATTTAAGGCATGTTTGGGTATCATGAATGTTTCATCAAGCAAAAACAAACTAACTTGTCTTAAAAAATACCAGTGAAAAGAGTTAGGAGTTACATTCCATGTGCTATTATCCAATATTGGAACAGGAAGTTTGAATAAGCCATGCAATGTAGATCCATTTGTAAGAAGAGTTGTTGCTATGCCACTCCATGCAGCTGTAGCAGATTTAAAGCCCCTACTTATGGTTTCAGCAATCAAAAAATTATAAGTAAAGGTTTTTCCATTACCAACTGGTCCATCCATGAAAAACAATCTGGACAAAATTTAACCTTTACATACAATAACATGTGACATGCCATGTCAGTGTTGGCACAAAATTTTAATTTATTTTTCTAAATTTTCTAAAAAAGAACAAAAATAGTTAATAGCATCACAGAAATTTCAAAGTAGTAATAACCATTTTATGGGATAGCATTAGTATAACTATAAATAACATCCATATCCCTATTTTCTTTCTAAAAAATAAAGTACTATAAATTAAGTAACAGACCGACCATAACCTGTATTCCGGGTTACTTTTTGCTAGTAAAAATATAACTGCTAAAAGAAAAACTTAAACAAACAAAATACAGACAATTTAAAAAATTAAAGTCCTTTCTACTTTAAATCCTTTCTACTTTATCTAATAAAAATGTATGTATAACTATTTTACATACTTACTTCAATTATAATATAATCTTAACGATGACTTATTATCTTAATATGATTCTTTATGTAATATAATTAAATTCCAAAAGGAAAAAAGTTTTAACTCGCTTAAGAGATCTTTCTCCAATGGCCGCGTGCAGTTTGAGAACGCGCTCTTTCAAAGCCTAGTAACTAATGACCAAACGACGTTAAACATTAAACATTAAGCATTTCTGTAGGAATTATATTACAGATAAGACAAGTGTGTTGATCTAATGTTTTTTTTGCCTCTGATAAGTAGGAGGATTGTGCTTCTTTGATAAAGTGGTGATGACAAAGGTCATACAAAGTTTCACTTAGAGTTTCAATAAACTCAATAATGCTTGTTTGGACTGTGACAAGTGCAGTTTGATCAGTTGACATCCATTATATGTGTGTGATCTGATCGTCAAAATCAAAATCATTACTTTCAAACACATTTTCCAAGTAAGTCTTCAAATTTACTTTACCGGGGCAGTTAGAACATAGATGAAACATGCAGCTTCGACTATCTATATTACAAACACATACTTTCATCAAATCTTTATAATATATTAAATGGCCCTTAGGTAAAGCAGCACACATCAACTTAACATTTTGATGATAAGAACATACGCAAACTGAGTGACTCCCTCTACTGTCAACTGTGATGCACCACTTCAGCTTAGTTCGCAGAACTTGCTGAATCCAACTTTGTTGTAGGGTATAGCTTTTTAAACTCAAGATAAAGTTCTTTTAATCGAACTAATATTAAGCGTTTTTGTTTATGAACTTTTGCATTATTTATACGGACTGAAACAAAGGCTTTTTATCCTATTGTATAGGATAAAAAGCCTTTGTTTTTAATTCAAAGGAAAGGATATAAAAATTGTATCCTTTCCTTTGAATTAAAACTTCAATATCAGTATCTTTTAGTCTTATTCTTCCTACTATTCTACAATATGACATTTTATCACAATCTTCTTTTAAAACTCTTCCCACACAACATTTCTCTGAAATTTTTTACTAATCTAAAAATATTAAAATTGAGGGTTAATTATGTAACATAATCTAAAATAAAGATTTGTTATATTTTTCCAGTAATAAAATCAGTAAAAATGAACTCTCAAGTACAAATGTGATTAAAACTGTCTAAAATGCAACCAATAAACTATTTATACATATAACTATTTCTGCATACACACAATTTTTTAGTTTTTGGTTCTTGCAATATTAAAAACTAAAAAATTAAAATCCAAAAAAATACTGTGCAGATTTTACTACAAACTCTTGAAGTGATTGAAGTATTTTACACTCAAACTATAACCATGTGTAAATTATACCATTATAATTATATTACATGTATAAAATTAAACAAATATATATTAAAAAATCATATCAAATAAATTAAGACACTGATAATTTTATTTTACAGAAAACTGATTATATTTGTTCAGGGAAAAATCAAAATTATACACCAAAGTTATAGGGCTGCAATCATGTCATAAGATAGAGTATTGGTCTTTAAATTTTTTTTGGTGATTGTCTATATATGGAACTTTGCCAGTAAAAAGTTTCATAATTTATTTTAACTGTTTGTAATTTATCGTAATTTTTTAAAAAAGTGATATTTTAACAGGCTGCTGCAAGTGCTAAAATAAATTTCAACACATAATTTTAAATTTTTCTGCAAGTGGTTACTCTAAGTACACAAAAGTAACAAAAAAATGGCACAGCTTGTCTGTTGGTATTGAACTGTAGCGCATTAAAGTTTCCAAAACTTTGTCTAATATTAAGTTAATTAGCAACTTTGAGGTACAAGAACTCAAAAATTGTTTAAAACCAGTCCAAAACACCTGCAAAAATAGATAAGTTGGGTAATACACAATTACCATAACAAATTTCAGGTGATCATCTATCTTATTTAAAAAGTTATAATCTGTCAAAAATCAAAAAAAATCAACGGTAAGCTCCAGATACTCAAATTTCGCCGATTTCGGTCTATATTGATTCAATTATAACTTTTGAACGGTTTGGTGAATCAAGCTGAAATTAAAGTACCATTATCATTAGTAATTAATCAAAACCCAATTAGGTAGGGTTTTTGCTCCAAAACCCGGGTTTTTGCCAACCCTGATTTAAATGCACTTCTATACTCTCCACCGTATTTTTAAAAGTAAAAAAGTAAAATTATTTTAGGCCACTTAACTGTAAATTACCAACTTGAGAATTTTTCGTGTAAACAAAGTCTGTGAATAATAAAATAGATCTGTAGGGATAATTCAAAAATGACTAAAAAAAAGTACAGCGAAATATAAAAAAGCTTAAATTTTTTGTCAAGATCTGTTTTCAATCAATTCTTTGGTCCGTCATTCACCAGCTTGGTCCTTTGTTCACCAAAATTTTTTTATAATTCATTTGATAATGCAAAACCTTTTAAAAAGTTATTCAAATTTAAAATTTTCTTGCAAAATGCGGCCAGATATTTCATGTTTTCGTTTTTCATATTTCATATATTATTTCTTTTATCATAAAAAGTACATAATAACTCATTAGTTTTTGTCAAAAAGTTAGTTTATATATAGCTGGTAAATCATATTAAGTAAATATTAAATACTTAGTCATTCTTACGGTTTACCATAAATTGTACTTTAAAACTGTGACAAATTATTTTTTCTTTCTTGTATTTATTCATTTTGTATTTATTCTTTCTTGTAATATATTCATTTTATGTATAAGTTGTTTATCCTTAACTGTATATATTTCTGTTGTTAAACATATATGTATATATATAAACACGCACACACACACACACACACGTTTTTTATACCGTCTTTAAGACAACTTAAATACGACAGCTTTAAGAGTTCTTAGATAGGACAACTTTAAGAAGTTTTTAATTAGACGACTACAATGTTTCATTTGAGACCAGTTTAAGACATCTTAAATACCGATTTCAAGTCGTCTGAGTTTTGTCTTTAAGACGAATTGTTGTTGGGTGGGAAACCTCCATGATTAGGGGCATCTTAAACTGGTTATTCCGAAAGACATCTTAAACTGGTTATTCCGAAAGGCATTTCAGAAAATAGAGTAGTTCCATTCTTCGCGTCCATAATGTTTCAAAAGCGATATTTCCGTTCCTAAAGTTTCGTTATAACTCTTTAAAAATTTTCATTGTACATTTTCGTTATAACTCGTTTCTTTTTTCTTTTCAAATCTGGATTTATAACTGTCTTTACCTCTCACGCTTCTCAGAGGACATTAATTATAAGCATGTTTCCTTCTTTAAAGATTGGAATTGTTGTTCTAAAAGCTCAAAAGTTTGAAAAAGAAATTTTTCGCTAAATTGACGTCATCGATTTACTATCAAGATTTTTCTAGAAACTTTAAGTTTGAAAGTTCGTTTCACGCATTTTAAAAGTTTATAAAAGAGAAACAGAAAGGGCTTGTCAACAACTGTTAATGATTACGACGGAGAGCAAACTAAATATCGTAAGCTGGTGAAATTATTGGATTGACGCTCTTTCGACAGCTAAAATGGCTGCCACGAGAAGATTGGCTAAGGTTAGACTTTTATGTATATGTAAGAAGCATTTTCTTCTTTAGTAATAGTTTTCTACGCAAATTTTGTAATAATATTTTATAATGATTTTTAAAAAAATACTTTGGTACATTCACCTTTTTTTATCTTCCCCGCAAAAAAATGTATACACAAAGTATTCAGAATATCCGAGATAATGAAACTTATACAATATCTTATACCTATATGTCTCATTCATACATGTACTTAAATTTCTTGGTTAGTATAAATATCGTACTCTTAGACGGTATTTATACTTATCAAGAAATTTAAACAAACAAACAAAGGCGATAATACTAAAAAGCATATTCATGCTTTTTTGAATAAATATGGAATCTTAAACTGAGATTTACATACAACATAACTTTAATAAGTTAGCTTACAATTTGTCTTAAGATCTTCAATTAAAGAATGCTGCTTTAATAAGTCAGCAAGATATACTGAAAGAAAATCTTTTTTTGCACAGTTATCATTTATGCTAGGCCTTATATTGAAGTTTTCTAGCCCTTTATTTGTATAAGATGATGACAAACCAGCTTTGGAAGTAAAGAAAATTGGTATCTGTTTTAATTTTTGATTAAAGCAAAGTAGTTCAATTTTTTTGAAATTTCAAATTCTTATTAGAAAAATAATATTCTTTTTTATGATTAGTCTTGCCTAGTTTTTACTGTTAATTAAAGAGTTAGTTCTAAAGAAACACAGATTAATTGATGCATAAACTAGATCAACAAATGTGTTTCTAGAATTAAGCAGCTATTTAATATAAGATAATATGGTTAAAAAAGTTTTTAAAATGTGCCATACTGGGATCCTAGACCTTTTTAGTTTATATGCATTCTACATGTTGGCCCATATTGATGTGACAGGAAAGACCATTGCCCAATTTTTGACATAAGAGTTGCAGAATTGGAACTTGGTACTGTTAGAAAACTTTTTTTGTAGCTGGTTGATAACCAATAGATACCTCCTGTTGCAATACAATTCAACCAACATTTTACTTTTTGTCCAAAAGAAAAGATTAGATTTCAATAATCCTCTTTGGCCCACAAATTTATGGTTGAGTTTCAAAATATAAAATTATAAAATATTTACAAGTTAAAACCAATTAACAATGGTTTGTTCACCATTAATTTTCAGTTCATGCTTGCTGTCTGCAACTGATGAACTTCTGTTGGAACCAGTACCTCAACATCAAATATAATTTAGACCAATAACTTGTGAGAGATCCAGGTGAGAGGTTAAAAAATATATACTTGTGCAAATGAAAATATTTTTTTCAACAAACTAATTATTTCTCTGTCTATATTTTTATGTAAATTCTGCTGATTACAGCAAACTAAGCATCATGGATGCATCATTAAATTTGTAAGTAGTACTAATTCTCTGTGCTATAATTGCCCAGTTTTAGGATAGTATTTGAAACATCTACTTTGTCAACAAAATATGTATACTATTGGTCATCTTATTGCAAACTTGGGGTTATTCATTTTTTTCTACTGTAAGTTTTTTGCTTTGATTAAAAATTAAAAGAAATACCAATTTTCTTGGTTGTAAAAGCCAATCTTTTGTAATCTGAATATGCCTTAACTTTATTAACCTTCTGTCTACCCACAAAAAATATACACATCACTTACCATTCAGGTCAGTTGGACCTGTGGGTTAAATTATCAAACAAATAAGCTGATTTCTGGTTTCTATCATTGGCTGGTGGTACTAACAACTTTATTATTATGCATGGTACTAAGTAATGTAACAACTCTACCTTTTTTAGACAATAACATATTTTGTTTGCTTTTACTTGAAAACCAAATAAACTAGAATACGTCTTGCAACTCTTGTGATTTGTAAAACAATAGGTAGTTCTTTTTTTTTTTTTATGAATTATAAAAGAAGAGTGCGTATGATGTAAAAATGTAATATATTGACCTGAATTTTCTACATCCTTTACTAATCTTTTGACAACTTTTTCACCTTGATTAATTTCTCTATTTTCCTTTTTTTTCTGTGTAACTTCTAATTTCCATGCATTAGATATGACACTCTCACAAATAGCCCAAAACTTTATTCCATATTTGCCTGGCTTACTTGGCATATATTCTTAAAATATTGTTAATTGTTCATTAACTGTAATTGATCAGTTGGGAACATAAGAATCTTGTAAATAATGATTTCAAAAATCAAAAATATCTTGTACTGATTCTAATTTATCAATCTTTTTACACCTTTTGCAGAAGCATTATCAAATCGAATGCAATATATTTGTGAATCTGTTATGGTTCATAATATGATGTAAAATTTTGTGTCCATTTTTTATACTCCACATTTCTGATTTTTCTTCATTTTTTGATTTATAAACGTCAATCAATTGTAAATGTCCAATAATTTTTATTATTTCCGCAATATCTACTGGTTTCCAATTGTTACCATGTACTTGGTTACCCTCAGCATTTGTCCATTTTATAATAATTTCCAAAAGTGCTTTACAAAAGTAAATCTAAAATGATGATAATATAGAATCCACTTCAGAATTTCCAAGTCTTGTATATCCTGCTTTTTCTTGCAAAATATTGCATTGAATATGCTTTCCATGTGGTCTAACATACCACATAAATTCATTACTTTTTAAAGCTTCTTCACTTGTAATTGCTAGGTCTATTTCTATATTTTCATCAGAATCTCAATCAATGTTTGCTTCATTGTTGCCTATTTCAACTTCATCTATTTCTCCCTCATCAGTTGATTACCCATCTTTATCTTCACTGATGTATTCAAGTCTCTCATTTCTTCAATTATGGCTGCTAACTCCTTGATTAATTTTTTCTTTGATATTCTAAATTATAATGAATAAATTTTGTGCTTCTCAATACTTTGCGCTTTTGGGGATTTATAAGCCATTTTGTGAGCAAAAATCTTAGCACAATGATCATGGGGCTAGTTGGCAACATGTGCTAGCTTACAACTTTTCATATTAGCCGCAAATTCTTTTAAGTTATATAACACTACAGATCTACAGACATGAGAAATTTAAAAAAAAAATAAACAGGCCTGTAAATTCTAAAAATGCTACAAAAAATGCTGTTAATGCTATTTTTACAGAAGAAAAGTCTATTCGATTGACTTAAGTGCAATAAAAGTTTATGTCAAAAAATATTGTTGGATAAAAGTTATCAAGAGTTTTTATAAAAAAGATGCGCTTGATATATTTCAAGCTTAATGTTGCTAAACTTGTCTCTTTTTACATGGTGTGCCAACTTACTCTGAGAGTACATGCAACTTTCCCTGGGTCGGGGTAAGTTGGCACTTTTTTTTTTCTTTTTTCAAGGCAATTTTTGGGCCACCAATTATTTTTTTGAAGTTTGACACTTGAACATGCTTGCCAAATTCATATTCTTTTGAACTGCAATTTGATATCCTCAAAAAAGTTAACCAAGAAATGCACAGAGGTCAAAAACTAAAATTGTAGCCAACTAGCCCCGGTCTCCCCTATAAAAAGGTCAGTCCATTATAGAAAAAGTCAGGAAGCCTTAAAACTTTCAATCCGTATTTAAGGTGAAAAATATTGTGCTGATATTGCAATTGGGTTTATTGGACCCGTTTGGTAGACAGAATGTTAATATCATTAACATCTGAAATAAACACAAAGTAAACATTTTAAACCTTTCAGTAAGAAAGGAATAATGAAAATATATCTACTAAAGTGCTTCTTATTTTCAAGGTACTTAAGATGTTCAGTTTTTTGAGGGATAGTCAGGGGTAGAGAAGTATGGCTTATTAAATTTTAGCAAACTCTTTAAGAGATCCCCTAGCAAAATCTTTTAGCATTTATGATTCTTTTACAGTCTATTGTAATTTTTAAGGAACTAGATGATATACGCAAATCTGGTCAAAAAGTCTTCCGTGAAATTCACGTTGATGAAAGTAATATACTAAACTGGCAGGGAAAAGTGTGTACTGTAAGTTTATTATTATGTTTCTTTACTTTAAAATGCTATTTTCTTCCCCACTTTGTTATTTTCTTTTAACCAACAGCTGAAATATTTGACCAACAAAAATCGTGCATCTGTTTTTCTTATTGAGCTTCAGCCATTCTAAAGTGAACTTGTTTCAAAAGTTAATGATTTTTTAATATTTTTAAAATCAATTCCTGATTTAAATTGAAATCCTTAATCAACCTGATGTGAAAGTCAACCTCCTATTTTTAATTGAAAAGAGTAGTTTAATTTTTAAAACCGATGTATGAGTTGAGGTTTGTTTTGCACAGGTTAATATTTCGTATTCTCACCTTCTTAAGGGATGTCTTAGAACCATTCTAAACAGCATAAAGTCTTGATATATGCAACATTATTTGTGACATTTCAGCAAGTAATTGTTTATTGGCATTTATACTTAATTATCCTGTTGGAATAATTTGATTTTGCAATTCGTCTAATAGAAGTTTTATTTTTAATTCTTGTTTGAAAATCTAGTTTAGATAAAATAAAATTGTTTGAAATGTAATATAATTGTGAAAAGCAACAATATATTGATTAAGTTTCATAGTAGTTAGAGTGACATTTGAAGTTACTAGAAATAATTGCTTGTATTTTACCTGCCTTGATGATATTTCTATTTTGTTGGTTTTGTGAGAAAAATGATTTTTTAAAATTTTTGTTGGTCTTGTGAGGAAAGTCTTTTTTTTTTTCAAAAATGAATGGTGTTAAATTGATTAAATATTATTATTAGACATTAATATTTGTATTGAATTCATTGCTGTTTCTTTTTGGAATCATCAGTTTTTGGTGAAAGTAAAACTCTCTAAAAATTATTCCATATATTATCATAAAACTTTTTTTTTTACATAATCAGAATCAACCTTGATCTTTTGTTTGATCTTTCACTTCATCCTATAAACCTATCATGTAAAGTACCAAACACTATTTCCTTTTGATTTCATTAAAAAAAATTCTGTGAATTTTTTTTTCTACCAATAAAAATTGTATTGTTGTAATTTATGAATTTTATACTGTGATTATAAATCTGTTTTGATTTCTAGGATACACCGCCATACAATAAAGGTGCATTTAAAATTGATATTGTTTTCCCTGCGGAATATCCATTTAAGCCACCCAAAGTGACATTTAAAACTAAAATCTATCATCCAAATATTGATGAAAAAGGCCAAGTATGTTTACCGATTATTTCTCCTGAGAACTGGAAACCAGCTACCAAAACTGATCAAGGTGAGTGTAGCTTTTAAAAATTTTTTTTACAAAATTTTAAAATCAATTATTAACAAAAAAAATTTTCTTTTACCAGTGATTCAAGCTTTAGCAGCACTCATAAGTGACCCTGAACCCGAGCATCCTTTGAGAGGCGAACTTGCTGAAGAATACACGAAAGATAGAAAGAAGTTCATGAAAAACGCTGAAGAGTATACTAAGAAACACGCTGAACCGCGACCTAACGAATGAACTATATACGATTTGCAGACCTGCTGTTTTGTCTAAATGTATAACATCCTTTTAGCGGAGGTAACTGCAGCTCAAAAATAAAATTGAATTTCTTATCAGAGCTTATTGAAGATTTCTTTTTTTGCTGTTGCTCAACAAATTAATTTTGAAAGTAAAAACTCGATCCGATTTACCATAATTTTTGTCCTCTTTTCTAACATTTTTTGTTATAAGCTCTAAATTTTAAAACAATTTGATATCTCCTTTTTTTGTTACTTTTATTTCTAAGTTTTTATTAACAGCTAGTGAATGTAGCGAAATGTAGATTGCGTCAATTCTAGGAAAAGTATAAACTGTTTCAAATTTGATGGCTTTTTTATCTTACCATTCGTTACGAAAATGTTCTTCAGAGTGAATACATAAATTTAGGGTACACCGTGACTAGTGTTAGGGTGGAGGTCACGATACAATTTCCAGGTACACCCTAACACTAGTCACGGTGTAGGTCACGATACAATTTCCAGATACACCCTAACACTAGTCACGGTGTAGGAAAGAAAAGTCTTGAAAACAAAAATTTGATTTGATTAGACTACAAAAACTGTTGATGACATAAAATATCTGAGGTTACGAATTTTTTGGTTTGTCGAAAGGTTTTCTTAATTTCGGATCCACTTTTAATCGAGCGTAAATAATGGGATGCTCAGGGTTCTAGAGTTCCATCCCCACAATTTACAGCAGATCAAAGCCAATGACTTTTTTTTTATAGAATAGAAAATTTTTATCAATTTAGTAACTAGTACTACCAATCATGATGACATGAAAATAAACAACTGCGTTAGCTTACTCTGATTATATTAACTTTTTAGTGTGCATAATGTCTATGGGTTGATAATCTAATTGCTGAAATACATTTTTTTAAAAATTTGGCCATGTGTCTTTGTATCATGCGGGTTTTAAACTTTACGGACACCTCTCTTTTTCTTTGCTCTTTGCCTCATCTGTCTCTTGGATAAAGCCTTTGTTTTTTTTTTTTGTTTGGTTTTTTTTTTTTAAACTTTTTTAAGAATTAAGTTTTCGCGTTCTCTCTTTTTCAGATTTTTCGCTTTAATTTCAAATTGAAACCATGCAATTGGTCACTTCAGCTCAAAAATTTATCCAATTTTGTGCTAATGTAATTAGATCAGCTGCTTCAAAATTCAAATACATAGTATCTCGTTCTCCATTAATATTCAGAACTTCTCATTTTTAATTTTTTAAAATGTTCAATAATCTTAACTCTGTTTTTTTTTTGTTTTTTTTTTCATATGATTCGAAAATAAAAAAAGTATAACATATTCTGACCTTGTAGGACCATCTGATTTAAATAGTTGCTCGACAGAATTTGTTTGATTTCTAACAATTGTTTTGGCACTTTTTTGTACCGAGACACTCCAATGTCTTTCTAAATATTTAATTACTCTATGTAACATACACATAATTTTTATTATTCAAAAATTAACTTATTCACTGAGAGCCTAATAACTGTTCACCTATTTTTTTAATTATCACCAGAGGTTTGATTGTTCTTAAGCATGATTTCTACACATTAAATTGATTAAGAGATTGTTCTTAAGCATGAGTTCCTTTAACAGCCATAAAATGATTTCCTGTTGTACAGAAAGTTAAATTTGTCATGTGTAGTAATTACAAAATATTTTATTATAACTTGTAATTACTATACATTTAGATGTGTAGTAACCTTTTTGTTCTATCAAAAACGCCAAAAAAAGCTGCTCTATCTAGAAAATCTCAAAGGGGTCATCCATATATTTCGTCACTTAAGTTTTATTAGCTAAATTCAATAAACTAGTTGTATTTAAGTGGCATTATATTATATAAATAAAACTAATTACACTTCTGCGTTAAATATGGACATAATTTTTAACTTTTATTCGGCATCTGTTCTGGGTGAGCTTAAGCGTTCATCTAACGTATGAATTGGCAGCTTGGTAATATTGTCTTTAATATCTTCGTTGAGAATAAATTGAACATCAGACAAATCTGATTTAGCTTTCTCAATCCAATCAAGGTGCTTCCCATTTTACTCAATCAAGCTGATTGCCGTAAGCTCAGGCTGACGATGTGCTGCTAAACTTGTTTTAGTCTAATCGGGTACTGCTCAGGATTTAAGACATAAAATGAGGTTGATCGTTGACACAATCATATACTTTTTCACCAACACATTATTTGCAAAATACATAAAACAATTTCTGCAGCAGCAATTCTAAGAAGGGCAATAAAATCGTAGGGTAGGACCTTACACACCACTTTCAGGTGTAATACAGTATTGTCAAACTTTAAAAACTTTATTGTCAAAGTTTGGTATTTTTAGCAAATCCAATTTTACTTAGTAATGAAAGTTAGCATCAATTGCGTATTGCGTATTAGAAATTATAAAAACAGTATGTTCTTCAAATGAGAATATAGAATTTAGTTTTTTTTGGGGAAGGGGGGAATAAATTTGGCAGGATTTCCATAAAGGGGATTAGCACCAATAAATGCAAAAAGTCATCAAGGTATTTGTGTTTGTGGCAACTAAAAAAAGACTTTTTAAGTGCCATATTTCTGCTCCATTTTGGTTGATACCCAGAAATATTTTGGAATTTAATTGCTTTTTAATTCGCTGAAACTCGAGCTATCTACCAGCCTTCATGTTTTGTATTTTACAGCTAAAGTGATGTTTCTTTATATAGATTTATGTGAATCTTGAGCAATAAAAATCACTTTTCAGTGGATAAAAAAAGTGGTTTTAAACTTTCAAGTTTCAAAATCGCTGTTTTTAACTAAAGTAATTGGTAAATTAATTATTTTGTTTATAGCCGAAAATGATACAATCATCATTACAAAAACTCAAATTATTTATAAATAGTTGTATTATTTTTTCTCATAGTTTTTTCCAACAGTTTATAAACCTAAATTTTTTTGCGTCATAAAAATTAATATCCTTCCACTCCCCCCCCCCCCCCCCTCGTAGATCATCACAAAAATACAAGCCCTTCCCTCCCGTTGGCACGTAATGTAATATGTATACGACCCCAAACACCATCCACAGAACAATAACAACCATCCATAAAACATCAACCAACATTAGATAACTTAAATATATAAAGTAGATTATAAGACAACGGCAGTTGTCTTAAAATCTATTAAAATGATGGTGCCCTACCAATTATTAGCTTATGGTTTCAGGTTGGGATACATATTTTGAGTCTCGTCAACGCTAAGTTTACTATCATCTGCTATAATCGTTCACAAAAATGCAAACCCTTTTCATGACAAATGTAAACCCCTTTCAAGTCCACATTAAGAAAACCAATGGGTGTTTCGCTGTTTTTAAGTATTTAATTGGATTAGAGATTAGCCTTTCGGCGTCATTTTTCAGAATTCATGCAGTTGTTAGTCATCATGATTAAAAAAAAAAGAATCCTCTAAAAGTAGTAAACTACATCTTTCGACGCCAATTGATTTCTTTTTTACATTGACGATGAGGAAATAATCCTATTTATTGCTTGGTATAACTTTTTTTCTAGATTTTTAATGGATATTTTAGAATTTAAACTTTCGATTGACTTGAGCTTGTCTTTAAAATAATCCACAAATTCCCAGTTTTTATCTGCTGTAGTAGAATTCGAAATGACCATATATCCATTTATTCAGGTTGTTTTTTATCTATTTATTTTAAGTTATTTTCAGTTTATAAGTTACTTGATTCACTTACAAACTTCTTTAACAAAAAATTTTTTAAATGCAAGAAATGAATGTTGATCTATTAATGAAAAATACCGCGCATTATTTTTGTGTGCTTGTTCTTGTTGTTAAAAATAATTTCTCATATTTTGCAATTTGCTTGGAAATGAAATAATATACAAAGATTATTTGGAACGTTTCCATCGCCGTAGCATCGCCAATAACTTTACTTCATCTCTAAACTCGTTTTTTTTTCTCTAAAATAATTTTTTCTTTTTTTATATCTGTTTTAACTTCAGGCAACTTTCAGTTTTGACATTCCCATTTCGTCAACCTTCAAATTTGTTGTAAATATCAAGAGGAAATGAACCAAGAATCTTTTAATTGAGCGCTTCAAAAGTGTTAAGATAAAGTTAAATCGTGTACCTAAATGTTTATATGTTGCTCTGCACAATTATTAATTTTTTTGGAAAAGCTTTTCTATCATCGCCTGTTAACAAAATCATCGCCTGTTAACAAAATCATCTCAAAGCTTAATACATATTAAAAGGTTTTCAAATTTCTAAAAAAGTTCCTAAAATGAAATATAAAGAAAGATTGCTGCAAATTCTTAGAGGAATTATTTCATTTAAATTTTTTTAAAAAATCCCCTTCATTCTGATAAATCTATTTGAAAAGCGAGGAAGACTCAACCAACCATATTTGGAAATTGAGAAACCTCAACCATATTTGGAAATCGAAAAGCCTCAACCAACCCTATTAAGAAAGCAAGAACGCTCAACCAACCATGTATGAAAAGCGAGAAAGGGTCAACCAACCATAATAGAAGTTACTACGGAAATTAAAGTTTCTTTGTTCAATTCATCTTTACTTTAGTTTTTTTTCATCTTTATTTTAGTACTTTCTTTTATAAATAGAACAGAACGCTCCAAATAGGTTGATAAATAAATGGTTGATAAAAGTATATATATATATATAAATCCTATAAATAAAGAACATTCTTTTGTAAAACTGATTTAATAACAATTGAAACAAGTGTTTCGCGAGTGAGGATTTTTGTAAGCGAGTGATGAATACAAATAACATGTTAACTCTGAGCACACTTAGAAAACACCTTCTAAAGTGTTCAAATAAAAAAAAGTGCTAAAATATCGAACAGTTTCTTAAACGCTTGTACATAATTACGCATGTTTGATCGGTTCTCTTTCGATAACTGTTCTTGGTCCGACGAGCATTTTCTTCTATTCATGGTTAATTAACACCCAATCCTCGGTGTATTCTCGATATTCTGCTGGTTTTCCGTATTCAAATGTTTCAGTCTCAGTTCTTTTGATTACTTTTTTATCGATGATAACTTTGATTTTAAGCTTAATGGAACTCTTTCGGTCAAATTGTAATTTATATCGCCATTGCTTTGTTTTTTTTACCCTGACAAACCGTGATGTATCAGCCACAGTGCAATAAGTGCCTTTATATCTCAACTTTGGTTTTAATAAACTTTTTACTTCTTGAATGGAAACACACAATGGTTGACGTTGGATCCGTTCAATTACAACCTTGCTTCTTGTTTGTTTTCTCATAGTTTTTCGATCCGTATTAAAACAGACAAAAGAGACAATTTTTGAGCAATTTTTTTGAAATTTTCTTACAAAGAAAATTGTTATTTCGCTGAAAAAAAGTTTATTTTTCTCGGTACTCCTCCACAAGTTTGAGTTGTTTCTGTTTGAAAATATATTTGTTTCACTATCATTTTGCGCTATTGAAATTACAGGTTGCAAGGCAATCGAATCTTTAAGTACCATTCTGTTCCTCTCGCACAAAGTTTCTTTTAAATTCGCTTCTCCGCTTGTTTCGACTGTAGTCGAGTGAAAAAGAACGTCACCCACATTTTCCATTTCAAATGACGTTTAATCTAAACTTTTTTATTAGATTGATGTTTAAATTCAAACTTTAAGCATTTTTTTTGTTGTTGTATTTTTTATGTTTTTTGTTTTTTTCTTTTTACTAAAAACAAAGCTTTAAAGCAAAAAACGCTTTCTTCCTAACGAAACTCTTGTTACTTCTAGATAATCTCAGCATAACGGAAATTTCTGAACAATAAGCTTATAGTTGCTATTATTGTTTGCATTGTAATTTATCAGCTAACAAACTGTAAATCTAAACAAACATACTTAAAGAGCTTTAGCGTTTTTCGATCTTTATCTAACTTGTTAAAAACCGATACAATACCTAGAAAATTTTGTGCAAGGAGGGGCGGAGCTAACAAGTAAGGGGAGGGGGAGTGCGAAAGAGTTCATTGTCTTTGACTCACAAAAATAAAAAAAACGAGTCTGTGCCAAAAGTAAGTAAAAACTATCTAGCTGTTTTTTTTTTTTTTTTTAGTGGAACCAATCATTACAATGGTAAAATTTTTGTTATTAAAACAATTTAGTAAATAACTTTTTCTGCCGCTTCTTTTTCCCTTAACAGCCAGTTCCACCACTGCTAATTCCACCACTGCTAGCTACATCACTGCTAGCTTAACCACTACTAGCTCCACCACTGCTAGTTCCATCACTGTTTACAAACTGTACAAAATGTTAACAACGTTTATTTAAGTTTGATCTTTCGTCATAAAAACATGTTTCATAGTTAAACAATTCGAAAGATTGTTATTTTATATGCTAAGGCTTTTGAGAATTCTTTTAAAATCAAAAATAATGTAAAGGCAATCAAAAACAGACGAAGTCAGACGAATGAAAGTTATGCTTAATAGCTCATGTGTTCTTTTATCTTTCGCTATGAGAAACAAGCAAGAAGATAAATATATATATACATATACATGGCCGTATTAAGGCGGGGGCGGATGGGGCTGCAGCCCCAGGCCCTTATAAAAAAAATAGGCCCTAAGGCCCGTGACTTTTTTTTTTTTTTTTTACTTTTTTTTTTTTTTTAGGAAACCAGATAAATATTCCTATGTTTCTCAGTTTTTTTAAATCAATTTATTGGGAGCTGCGTTGTGAATAAATAAATGAATAGAGATATACTATATCTCTATCTTCGTATATTTGGCGGAATTTTGGTATTCGCAAATATTTTTTAAATTATCTTTCCGCATAAAGATGTTTTGAGAACATTCAAGTTATTTATGTTTCCATCTATGTCCGCACAACTATCAGTTTTTAAAAAACACGCTAAAAAAATGAACTTCGTGACATAAATTTTTTAGTTAAATACGTTTTATAAGAGAATGCTTTTAAAACATTCGTTGATGTAAAAACCTTTTAAAGGAAAAACAATTATATTAGTGAATGATTTTAAAGCACTCTCTTATAAAACCTATTTGATTAGAAAATTTATGTCACGAAATTAATTTTTTAGCGTGTATTTACAAAACTAATAGTTGGGCAGACATGGATCTCAACACCGCTACGGAACTGCTTCGTTCTTTGGGTGATTTTGTTCATTCTCTTCGGAGCCAGTTCACAGCATTTGAAAAGGAAGGAAAGGATCTGGGTACCGATTCGTACAAAGGTGAATCAAGGCGAAAGCGCAAGAGGAACCAAGGATGGGATTATGGTGACTCAGAAGATCTAGAGTTATCCCCTTCTGATAAGTTTAAAGTTCAGTGTTTTTTGCCTATAGTTGATCAATTGTTAGTTGCTCTTAAACAGAGGGCTAATGCATATGATACAGTCAGCAAAAGGTTTGGTTTTCTTAAAAATCTACAATCTTTGTCCAATGATGGTATGAGAGATCATGTTTCATTTGTATGTGAAACATATTTTGAAGATGTTGAACCTAACTGTCATGGTGAATTTATTCACTTCACTTCTCTGTTTGCCAAATTGTCACCGCCCAATGAAACTGATTGTGTTGAACTGCAAATGTACACCTTTCTAGTTAAGAATAGTTTGACCGATACCTTTGTGAATGTCTACACTGTGTTGAGAATTTATTTGTCTCTTATGGTCACAAACTGTACTGGAGAAAGATCTTTTTCAGTCCTTAAAAGAGTTAAGAATGAACTTAGATCAACAATGGGACAACCTCGCTTAAATGATTTGGCTTTATTATGCATTGAAAGTGACATAGTTAGATCAAGAGATTTCACAGTAGTGATCAAGAAGTTTGCTTCAAAAAAGGCCAGAAAAGTCAATATATAAAAAACTATTTTAAAGTTAATTGATTAACTAAATAGTGCATAAATTATGCTACAATTTATATTTATTGTTTTTTTTTATACTACCTTACCGCCACATTAGGCCCTCCTATACTTACAGCCCCAGGCCTAAAAATGTCCTAATCCGGCCCTGTACATATATATATATATATATATATATATATATATATATATATATATATATATATATATATACACATATATATAAATCTTCTTGCTTATTTAGTTTTTCTCATAGCAAAAGATAAAAGAACACATGAGCTATTAAGCATAACTTTCACTCGTCTGACTTCGTCTTTTTTGATTGCCATTACATTGTTTTTGATTTTAAAAGAATTCTCAAAAGCCTTAGCATATAAAATAACAATCTTTCGAATTGTTTTCAATTCGACTCAATCTTACATATATATATAAGATTGGGTCGAATTGTTATAAATATTTGGTTAGAGTATCCATCCAAAAAGATGTTACATTACCCAATGTGTCAACTTTTATTCATAGAAAAGATGTTATTGTTAGATAAGCCTAAGAATACAAAAATACAAAAAAACGAATATTGAGACTGGGCTAGAAATTTGAAAACTAGGCTAAAATTATACCAAGGAAATATTTAATCCATTTTAGAACAATCATTGATACAAGGCAAGGAGTTGAAATATAAGGCTAGAAATACACCGAGTAGTAACTTTATCCAATGTCATTTTTATTCTAATTAGTAGTATTATTAGTAGCATTATTATATCACATATATAAATTTGTTGAGGCTGGTATATAAGAAAGGTTTTTAGGGAAAACATTTATGACTTAGGTAGCATGTAAGAATGAGGCTGCGCAACGATCTGGTCTATGTTCATCATTTTTCGCTTAAAAAAGTTTTTTCATCGAATTTGTCTTGAATTTTTTCATTTGCTCTGGATATGTTGTCTGAAAATGTTTTTACTACTCTTAATCTTAGGGTTTTTGCAATTTCTTCCCTGAGGCATTCACTGCTTGGTCATAACCAAGTAATCCAAAACTGCATGTAAAATAAAGTGAATCATAGAAAAATGTTATTGTTATATATGTCTAAAAATACAAAAAAGTTTTTGACAGCCAATGCATCTGTTAAAATGTTTTTCTAATAGCAATTACCTAAGAACTCTTTTCAGAAAAGCTATTCAGGTTATAATGAAGATGTTTAAGCCTTTGTTGCTTTCTTACATAATATTAATAATCATAATAACCATTCTATGTCTTTAGACTTTTGAACTGAAAGCTAAAAAATCTTCATTTGTCCATTCAGCATTTTGTGAATGGCATGGAAATATCGGTAGAAGAAGTTGGTGACGTCTCTTGAGGTCATTGCTGAATACATGTAACAGCAAAGGAGGCGATGTTACGGGCAGTTGTCCTAATTAATGATGTGAAATTTACATTGCACCAGAGAAATTCAATATTAGTTTACACTCTCTGTCTTTACGAGATTACAATTTTGCTATTACAATTGCTAACTTACGAACATCCAAATCGTCATCACAAACAGCAACTATCTAGACATGCTCAGAATGGGTAAAGTAACTGTTGTTCTGCAGTAATCCAAACTAAATATCTTGATCTCACTTATTGAGTTGCTGGCACTGCTTTATAAAGAAAAATAAATTTTCTGACATCTTGTATGATACTTTATTTGAAACCATGTAAGGCCAAATACTATAAGTAGTTAGTCTCTGAAATTATTTTGACTCAACAGTTGTAACATTTATATACATAAGGCTTGGCGAGCTTTCGTGAACAATTATTTATATGTTACAATCATTTAATGATAATATTTATATGTGAACAATGATTTATATATTACAATGATTTAACATGATTTATATTATCTGATTTGCTACACTCTAGAAATGGCGTGTACTTACTTAAATCAATTCCAAACTGCACAGTTAAACTTTCTTTTAAAAGATATCGCTGATCTGTGCTGAGATCTTTACGGACCTCATCAGGAACATTAACAACCTTTCCGGCAGTGGTAAAAAATTAAAATTGAAATGTCATTTGGATTGAACATTATTGATTTGCAATGACACCAGATAATGTGGCAGGTCCTATCGTTTGTCTATCATCAACATGTGAAAAATATTTTCTATATGTTAATTTATATTCATGTATAATTGACAAACCAGATATTGCGGTAGTCTTCCCAACTGCTCTTCAATTTTTCTCAATTTGTTATTGTTTTTCCTGCCATTTTTGCTTGTTCCAATACATGCTTAAAGAGTGTCAATTACTTTTAGGACATGATCTCATTTGCAACATCAGTAGCTTAATTGATTTTTAGAACTACATGATCAACATATTTATTTTCTGGAAAAGAAGCTATAGTATAGTGCTCCTCTTTCATACTTCTATGGCATTTAGTATTATGCACTAGAGCTATATCCTGTTTTTCATCAAGTCCAATGCACGTTAATTTCTTCGTCTCGTTGTTATGCAACTTAATCTCTTCTTCTCTTCATACTTGTATCTATTTTGTAGAGAAATTGAATCATCAATTGACTGGTCACTTAGGAACATGCTATCATCACTGTTCAACATGTCCTTGTGATTTTTCTTCTTCTTCTTCTTCTTCTTTTTTTGCTTTGTCATCATCGTCATTATCGTAATACTCATCAGCCATTTCTGGTTGAGCATTATTGAATTTATTACATTTACTTTTTCATTTCTCGCAAGCTTAAATATTGTGGCTATGTAATTTTGCCTATAATGCATTTTCTACTTGTATTCAGGGTTGGACTGGCTTGAAAAACCGGCCCGGGAAAATTGGTCAAGGCAGCCCACTTCATTGTATGTTGCATAAATTTTATATATAAATATATATATATATATATATATATATATATATATATATATATATATATATATATATATATATATATATATATATATATATATATATATATATATATATATATATATATATATATATATATATATACACACATATGGCTATTTCCACGATGGAAATTTTGTGTTTAAAAATTTCTTTTTTCAAAAGATTTTTTTTCTTTAATTGTAGTTTAAACACCTTAAAATTATTGTTAAAATATATTTTGAGTAGAAAATATTTGAACCGAGTAGATAAATTTGATGAATGTTAGCAACTGTTTTTTCTTTTTATTATTCGAAAAAGTGAGTAAAATTTGAGGGCAAGTTATTGCAATATTTTAAACAAAATATATCCATATTTTTGTTTAGAAAGAATCTTTGACATTATATATGTCTTGAGTGAAAACACCTTTAGTCTTTAAAAATAATTCAAGTGTTTTTTTATCACATACACATCTGTGAAAATTAGGTTGCGTCACTGAACTAAAAGCTAAAAAAGTTTAATTATCACAATAAAAATAGGCTTTAAGGCGAGATTTTTTTAGAAATTATATATTTTAATGTAAACTTTTCATCATTACTAAAAAAAAGTGGGTCAAAAAACATTATATTAACTTATAGTAGTAGTTTAAATGCTGTTGCGTCACTGAGCCCATCAACGTGATAATTAGCGTTTTATAAAATTATTGTTTATTATTATTTAAAGTATAAAAAAAAAAATTTAATCTTCTCTGCCTAAATATTGATAAAAATAAATATTTCTAAAACACTGCTGTTAGTTGGAGTCTAGAAATAGTAGACACCATCGCTATTCAATATTAACTAGTATAGCAACTTTTTCATCGTTTGACTAGTCGATGCCAAGACATCAATTATTGCATCGTTATTAATTCTCGGAAGAACGTCTTTTTCACAAGACATCAGCATGATTGACTGTAAACTTGACTGGCTCATCAAATTTCTTAATCTGTTCAAAATATGTTTCAATTTCGAAAATGACCTTTCGCAAGCAACTTGTGATGAGGATTATGTCAGCACAACTTTTTAAGCCAGAAACAAATTTGAATACGCAAGACTATGCAAGTTAAACTTCTGGAGGACAAAATAACAACAAAAAATACATTTTTTGCAAGATTTGCATTTATTTCTTTGGCTGTCACTGTTTTCCACTTCTGGGATTGTAAAGACAGTTTCAGATTCTTCGGATTTACATTGTTACATGTTGTCCGAGACACAGTGAGATACTTCCGTGTCAAATATCAAGTTATATTCATCTTCAAGAGTTATTTCGAAACTTTCCCCTTTCCTTGCAAAGTCCGATAATTCCATTTAAAGCTGATCTTTTGTTACACTAGCATCAAACTTTCTGAGCAACCCACTCAGATGCTGCAATCTGCTACTAGGCATTTTTTTCAAAATTTTTGCAAAATTTCTTGGATCTAAACAAGATAAATCAGCATATAGACTACCATACTCTGAGAATCTCTATTTTAAACTTCTGATTACTTGATTCATTACCATGTTGTGAACATTGATACGAAATTTATCTTTTGCACTTTCAAGTAGTTGATTTGCTCTGATTCTTTTCTCTTTTAAACCAGTCTGAACTTTAATTTACATTTTATTTGGATAATATAATGTAGCCTAACTAAAAATATAATACAATTTTTATGTCAACCGGCCCACCGGGAATCTCCCGGTATCCCGGCGGCCCAGTCCAAGCCTGCTTGTATTCTGATCAATCCAAAAATCCCTTTCCACTGCTGATATTTTATATAAAAACTTACACTCACACTGATTTTTGTCAAAAATTCTAACACTTAAGCACTTACAAGCGCACACATCAATCAACTTTTGAAATGATTAAACATTATTTTTAAATGATGAAGATGGATATTTATCAAGTTCAAGCATAAAACAGATAAGTCTCTTAACTCGTACCATAACGCTGCTGACATAAATTGATAAAACACTTGCTTTATCGTAGATCTCTTTCACTTGGTCAGCAATAACATTTGCTTGATCATTTGGTCCAGACAAATATCATCATGTAGGTGAAACAAGTAACACTTGTCAAAACAGGTTTGGATTTGTTTTGTAGATAGATCAACTTGATAACCAAAAAGTGAATGTTAAGTTTGGCTTCTAAGTAACACAAACTGTCATGTCTGAAGTATGCCATATTTGGTAACACAAACTGTCATGTTTGAAGTATGCAAATTTGTTAAACAATGGCTGAATCAGAAACAATTATATTTAAAATGCTTCTAATCTCTATCATGCTGCCATATGAAATATAAGTGATATTGAAAAGTACTTACAAACTTAGTTTAAATTACTCTGTAATAATTTCTCATTTTACAATTTTTCAAAAATATTCATAAACGCCAAATTGGAAGTCAATAATCAACACAAACAGTTTTTTTATTACTATTATTATTTTTCAAAGTCTGTTTTAAACTTTTGCAAATCTCAATTTACTGTTAATATAATACTATTAACATGAATCATCATAAAATTAAAATTTTTATGCTTTATCCTACAATTATACAACAGTTGTAAAATAGCATTATTTTGAGCTGACAGTAAAATTCAAGTAAATATTGGCAAAAAGAAATGAATTTTTTTTTTTTTACATTTCTTTTACATATCATTTATAGAGATACTAAAATGCAACTTTATTTCCATGTTTTATTAAAAAAAAATTCGGCCCACCATAGACCAACAGGCCGCTTTTGTGCCCGATATCTATTTAGTGTATATCTATATGTGCGTGTATATACAAATTTTATATATATATATATATATATATATATATATATATATATATATATATATATATATATATATATATATATATATATATATATATATATATACATATATATATTTATGTATTATGTAAATACGTATGTGTATATTAGGGTGGTTCAAAAATAAGTCATTGTAAAATTTCAACTAGAGTGGAAGCTTATAAGGTGCCCAGATATTGGTTTTATATATAAATTTTTTTTTTTTTTTTTTTCGTTAATGTTTCTAGTGGCCCACGGGCCCTAAACTTTTTAATTTTGATTATTTTTATCAATTTTTCAGAACTTTCAACGCCCGTGGGCCACCCTAAAACAATGGAAAATAAAAAAAAAAAAAAAATCATCAGTAAACTCAGAATGAGTAATAGAAACAAATAAAAATGCACTCTTAATAAAATTTTTTATGCAAAAATTCTGAATGAACCTGAAAAAATTAGGAAAACCGAATATTTTGCTTTTTCAATCATTTTCTTTTGTAATTTCAATCATTTTCTAATGATTACATTTTTATCATTTTTTACAGTTAAACCATCAAAAGTTTTAAATATCATACCACAATATTGCATTTTATATATAAATTTGAGAAAATATTTTTAAAAAATCCTTTTTTTTGTTGATCATGGTACAGTTTTGTTGACTAAAAAGTCAAATAATGCTGGAAGTAGCATTTGCTGCAAGATCGTTCTTCTTGGATCCTTGTTTACTTCTCTTGTAGACATGGTTAAACAATAACATATTTTGCCTCTTTTCCTCCTTATTGGATTTCATAATAAGCTCCTGAACCAATTTGATAGCTCTCTCAGAAGAATCATTGACTACATCTAGAAATTTGATGGTAGTCTCAAACTCTAGATAAAAATCATTCAGCTTCCAGAACTGTGAAGGGGTTTTAAGCCACTGCACTTCCCCCTTCCCATGGCCAATCTTATCAAAGATTAGCCAAGATTCCTCAGTAACAAGAGATGCTAGGGATGGAGGCTGATCTTGGGAGTAGTCTAGTGAGTGAAGAACCTTCTTATCTACTTCAATACGCTCCAGTTGGAAGGCATTGGGTCTGTGCAAATGAGTACTATAGAGTTTCTGAGCTAACTCGTCTCTATCAGGGTAATTCTTATCAGCTAAAGCAAACACAACTAGAACTGGACTTAAGTACCAGTCGTGATTTGACATTATCGGACTACTTCAGTCGCTCCAGGAAGATTTATTTCCATAAACCTCTTCATTTCCCAGAGGGCTTTTATATCCTATAGAAAATTTAACGTAAATAAGCAATATTCTATCATTATAGTTTACATGTTTTTATTTTTATTTTTATTGTAAACCTTTATTATTTTTACCTGATATGGAGAAGCAGCTGGGAACTCAGCTCTATGGAACCATTTAGCATAAAATATACTGACAAACATAGCCATATCAGATATTTCTTCTTTGTTGTCTTTAGTTAGACCAGGAATGTGATCGAGTAGAAGGTACATTTTCAGATTGTACAATGCTTTAGCCATGAACCTGGCATGGTTTACAGGTCCAGGCATGTAAAACCTGAACCTCTCCTCCTTAGTAACAATCATCAAAGAGAGCTCAACTAACTCCTGGTAATCTTTTCTTGATTTCCAATCCTGTATTTTATTAATTTTTGTTTTTAAACATTAAAATACATGCAAAAATAGTTAACAGAAAAATAATGTACTAGAATGAATGATTCATTTTACCTTGTTTTTAGCTGATAAGAATTACCCTGATAGAGACGAGTTAGCTCAGAAACTCTATAGTACTCATTTGCACAGACCCAATGCCTTCCAACTGGAGCGTATTGAAGTAGATAAGAAGGTTCTTCACTCACTAGACTACTCCCAAGATCAGCCTCCATCCCTAGCATCTCTTGTTACTGAGGAATCTTGGCTAATCTTTGATAAGATTGGCCATGGGAAGGGGGAAGTGCAGTGGCTTAAAACCCCTTCACAGTTCTGGAAGCTGAATGATTTTTATCTAGAGTTTGAGACTACCATCAAATTTCTAGATGTAGTCAATGATTCTTCTGAGAGAGCTATCAAATTGGTTCAGGAGCTTATTATGAAATCCAATAAGGAGGAAAAGAGGCAAAATATGTTATTGTTTAACCATGTCTACAAGAGAAGTAAACAAGGATCCAAGAAGAACGATCTTGCAGCAAATGCTACTTCCAGCATTATTTGACTTTTTAGTCAACAAAACTGTACCATGATCAACAAAAAAAAGGATTTTTTAAAAATATTTTCTCAAATTTATATATAAAATGCAATATTGTGGTATGATATTTAAAACTTTTGATGGTTTAACTGTAAAAAATGATAAAAATGTAATCATTAGAAAATGATTGAAATTACAAAAGAAAATGATTGAAAAAGCAAAATATTCGGTTTTCCTAATTTTTTCAGGTTCATTCAGAATTTTTGCATAAAAAATTTTATTAAGAGTGCATTTTTATTTGTTTCTATTACTCATTCTGAGTTTACTGATGATTTTTTTTTTTTTTTTATTTTCCATTGTTTTAGGGTGGCCCACGGGCGTTGAAAGTTCTGAAAAATTGATAAAAATAATCAAAATTAAAAAGTTTAGGGCCCGTGGGCCACTAGAAACATTAACGAAAAAAAAAAAAAAAAAATTTATATATAAAACCAATATCTGGGCACCTTATAAGCTTCCACTCTAGTTGAAATTTTACAATGACCTATTTTTGAACCACCCTAGTGTATATGTATGCATACGCATAATAAACATATACATGTATGTTATATGTTTGTATAATATAATATACATACATATACACAATATATACAGTGCTTCCAGAATGTATTAGCGCACTCGTAATTTTTTTATTATGGACAACTTCAAATCAATATAAATTGCAAAGTAATTTTAATTTTGAACTATTTTTTTTTTAAATGAAAGTTAAAAGCAATTAAATTTAATTATAATGTCAAATATTGTCAACCTGCATGTTTTTTTATGAGTTAATTAGAAGTTTAATGACTACTCGGAAAAATGTCTGAAATTAAGCGTGCAAAAGTATTAGCGCACTCATTTAAAATGTATTAGCTTACTCGTTTAATTCCTTTGAGGAAAACTTTTGGTTAATTTTTTTTAAATTCTCTGCTGATTAGTTATAGCCAATAAAAAATATAAGAAGAGTAAATTGAAGTGGCGGAAATATCATTTGATACAGTTAGTTAAAACTTAAAAATTGCAACAACAAAAATATGGGTTTAAGGAGCATATCAATTGAAACAAAGTGGCAAGTTGTTGGGCTGAACAAAAGTGGTCTCAGCAATCGAGAAATTGGACGTCAACTTGAAATCAGTGAATGCAGCGTTAGAACAACGCTCAAAAGTTATAATGAGTTTGAAACAAAGACAAAAGTCGCTCTGGTCGTCCCAAAATAATGTGAGATAGGGACAAAAAAATAAAGCAATTATGCTCGCTAGACGCAACCCAAACATGAGCATAGCCGAAATCGCCTCAGACCTGAATACAGCGCTGGGTGCACATCAAGTTAGCCGATCAACAATTAGCAAGCTTATGAAGAAAAATCATCTCAATTCATACCTTGCAACAAAGAAGCCACTAATAAGTATCAAAGACCGTCTCAAGCGAATAAAATGGTGCAAAGAGAGAGCTGCATGGACTGTAGAGCAATAGAGAAAAGTAATTTTCTCGGACGAGTCAAATGTTGAACTTATAAGTTGCAAGAAAAGGGTTGTCTTGAGGAGATACAAAAACGAAAAATATAATCCTCGTTTTATCATGTAAAGCAATACGTGGAAGAAAAACGGTTGAATCTAATGCCTTGGCCCGCTCGCTCACCTGATTTAAATCCTATTGAGAATGTTTGGAGTGGGATGGACTGAAAATTACAAAAAAGAAAGCCCACTAACTTGGTGCAGCTCAAAACGCAAATCCAAGAATTGTGGAACACCGAGCCACAAGAATTAATCAGAAAACTTATAGATTCTATACCGCGTAGAGTCTTGGTATGCCTTAAAAACAAAGGTGGTCACATAAAATATTAAACTTTCTTAGAATCTTTAAAAAACTGTAAGTGCGCTAATACTTTTGCACACTTTTTTAATATTGTTTTTTTCACTCTTATTGTATTCTAATTAAATTCAAGATAATAATAAAGAAATATCTTTTATATACTTGACAATTAGTAATTCTGCTTTATTTTATGAATTAGTTAAAAAAAAAATTATCAACCAGCATTTTGTTTTTGAATTACACTCATTTGAAGTTCACTTAGGTAAAAAAAGTATGAGTGCGCTAATACTTTCAGGAAGCACTGTATATATATATACATATATATATATATATATATATATATATATATATATATATATATATATATATATATATATATATATATATATATATATATATATATATATATATATATATATATATATATATATATATATATGCAGTATTGGCTATTAATAACAATCCACCATGATTTTTTTTGACTTTGATTGATAGTAAATTGATTTCATTTGACTTTGATTGATAATAAATCAATGATTGTTTGACTCATTTCAAATAAAAAAAGTGTAAATTGATGAATATCATATTTTCTTTAAAATAAATATAGATTTTCATAAAAGTATTAATCGATGCGCTAAGTATCTGGTTTTTTTTAACACTTACCTCATAATCTAAAAAATTAATGGCCAAAATTAACAACCCACTCAATTATTTCAAAATTCTTTCAAAATTGCGTTTGTCTTTGAGTAAAACTTTGAACTTATTTGCGAACTTAATAATTACTGTCAGAGAATTTTTTTAAAATTGTTATAAATATTCGAAAAGTTTGTGTAAAATGAAATATAAAAATTAGTATCTAATTAACTACAACATTTCAGCAATAAAAAAAATCAAAATGACTGGAAAAACTATTGATAATATGAAAAAATGTAAAATCATAGCTGTAAATGAACAAAACATCTCAATGAGAAAAATTGCTAAGCATTTAAACACAACACATGCAACTGTTAGCAGAATTATCAGCCGATATCATAAATACAATACAATTGAAAATCTTCCGCGTCCTGGACCCAGAGTTTCAAATAAAAGAAATGAACGTTCACTTATTCGCATAGTGAAAAAAAATAGAAAGTTATCATCTACTTATCTCAGTCAAAAAAAGCTTCTGGTGTTGTTGAAACTTTTTAGTGCTCGAACAATTAGAAGAGTACTACGAAATCATAATTACATGTGGCGAGCTGCTTGCAAAAAACCACGTCTATCAAAAAAACATCAGAAAGCAAGGAAAAACTGGTGCTTAGCTCATAAAATTTGGTCTAAGAGCATGTGGCACAACGTTCTTTTCAGCGATGAAATGAACATTGAGGTTGATTCAAGAAAAAACCGAGTAATGCTGAGAAGAATGCCACATGAAAAAATGCGCCCAGATTGTTCTATGTATAGAACAAAACAAGGTAGTGGCATTATAGGCATCTGGGCCTGCATGAACTATGAAGGTGTCGGTTGCTTCAAACTATTTGATGGAAGGCTTGATTCTCAAAGATATTTAGACATATTAGATAATTATTTGATGCCTTCTGTTGACATTTTCCGAAAAGACACGGGAATTATCTTCCAACAAGATAATGCTCCATTTAATACTGCTAAGATTTGCAAGCAATGGTTTGAAGAAAACAACATTAAAGTCATATCTTGGCCTGCTAATATTCCAGATCTCAATTGCATAGAGAAATTGTGGTCTTGGTTAGACCACAATCTTGGTAAAATTGAAATAAAAGATCTGGACCAGCTGAAAGAAGAAGTAACAAAATTACTAAATAATGTTCCAAAAGATATTGCTCAGAATTTAGTGAATTCCATGCCGAAACGGCTCAATGAATGTTTAAAAGCTAAAGGATTGTCAACAAAATATTATTTTTTTATTTTTTTGTTTTTTAATTTATTTTTGTTTTTATGGTTAGTTAATTTTGTTGATGTGGTTTATGGTTGGTTAATTTTGTTGATGTGGTTTATGGTTAGTTAATTTTGTTGATGTGGTTTATGGTTGGTTAATTTTGTTGATGTGGTTTATGGTTAGTTAATTTTGTTGATGTGGTTTATGGTTAGTTAATTTTGTTGATGTGGTTTATGGTTGGTTAATTTTGTTGATGTGGTTTATGGTTAGTTAATTTTGTTGATGTGGTTTATGGTTAGTTAATTTTGTTGATGTGGTTTATGGTTAGTTAATTTTGTTGATGTGGTTTATGGTTGGTTAATTTTGTTGATGTGGTTTATGGTTGGTTAATTTTGTTGATGTGGTTTATGGTTGGTTAATTTTGTTGATGTGGTTTATTTTGGCCACATTTTTTTTTTTTTTGATACATATGAACACTTGTTTTCATTTCAATATTTCAGTTTTTAATTCTTTTATTTATTATTACTTTATAATAAATTTATATGGTAATTATTTGATTTATTTGAATAAAAAAAAATTGAAGAAAAAATCTCTTTTAATTTTTAAAATATGTAATTTCAAACATATATCCATACTACAATAACATGATGGATTGTTATTAATGGTCAATGCTGTATAATACAAATGTACACAAACGTATATGTATATATTTAATAAACTATGAAAAAGATGTGGCCTGTTGGTCTAGGGGTATGATTCTCGCTTAGGGTGCGAGAGGTCCCGGGTTCAAATCCCGGACAGGCCCACTTTTTATTTATTTAAACTGCGTTTATCAGATAGAGTTAAAATAATTTTAGTGTAAAAATGAGAGGTAATTTTAGTGTAACATTGAGAGGTAGTTTTGAATGCTACAATTAAATGTTTTACGATTCGTATAAAGTAGTGAAAAGAAGCAGAAATAGATTTTACTTTTATGTAAAAGTAAATAGATACATAGCCTACTTTATTTATACGGCCGGATATTTTACATTTTGAAAAAAAAAATAGAAGGCCAGTTTTCAAAATCGTAATGTTTCGAAAACTTAAGACTTTTTGAATATTTGCAAATGTATTTTACTTTCTAAATTTAAAAAGTCGACAAAAGTAGTTTATATTAATAAATTTAGATACTAAACGAATATTATGTAAAAAATAAATAAATAAAAAGATATCAAAACAAGCCTTTATTTTAAAACTTAGAATTTAAGTAAACAGACAATTTAAAAAACAAGAATATTTATATAAAATCTTTAAATCTTTTTCTTTTTTCATCAAAATAAAAAATAATTGTATTATATATAATTTTTTGAGTTTTTACAAATTTTCTCTTTTTAAAAGATTTTACATGATCAACAGCTACTTCGCTGGTAGAGATAGTTCTTTTATTATTAAGAAAAATGTTGATAACAATTCTTCCAGCAAGTTTTATCCCAGTTTTCTCATGCATGGGACAAGAAAAAGTCTGAAAAGAGTCACAAAAGTGATTTACCAAATATTCTAAAGCTTGTCATGCATGTAAATTAAATTTCTTTATTTTGTTATAAGAGTAGTCAATCATAGCAAAGGATGTGCAAACATAATCCAAAAGTGATGGTGAAGGAATAGTGAGACCACCCCTAGAAATAATTAAATAAGTATGATCAGGATTGCTTTCATCAATATTAGCACAACATAAAAATTCTTGGCAGCATGTACCCAAGCGCTTTTTTAGTTTCTTTGCTATATATCCAGCAATATGAGCACCTACTTCTCTACTTTCTGGTGCTAGATTCATGATTTCTGGAGCACACTGAGTTGTATCGATATCAAGAAGAAAGTTTTTCAAATCTGTTAAATTATTTTCTGACTCGAGCACTTAAAGTAAACTTCTCACAGTTTGGTACCTTTTGCAATTGCCAAGCTTCAATCTAGTGTGCCATTTCCCTAAGAAAACCAGGTTTTTTATCTCCAGAAACAACTGCATTACCTAAAATATTACATGTTGAATACTGACTTTTTGAATTTGATAAAACCCACCACTTGTAAAATAGTGTCAAAAAATCTGCACTACTTTAAGATCAGGGAATATGAGTGCACTACTTTAAGATCAGGGAATATGAGTGAATTGCTGCAGAAGTAGTTTCATCAAAAATTGCAAGTGCTAAAGAAACGTTTTGTTTAAAATTGCCTGGATGTAATATTTTTATTGTTATTTTTGGTGTTTTAAGCAAACCAGCATCAAGAGCGAGGTCTTTTTCATAAATATTGTGGAAGGTGCTCCATTTTATTTCTCCACCACATACAATTATAAGATCTTTAAATCCATCAAACTTAAAATCTGGAAATAAAAATCTTTTACAATTTAACAAATTATTTCTGATATTTTTAATAAGATGTACAACATCGAAACAAAGGTAAATCTTCATTAGATTGTAAATAAAAAACAAATCTTCAGCTTGTTGATTTGATGCACAAAGGATTTTTTTAAAACAAGAAACATTAGAGGAATGGTTGTCAAGCACAATAATTCTAACATTAAATTCACATTCAGTAAGAATATGAAGACATTCAAAAATTTATTCTTTCAACCATTCAGCATTGATTGTTTTTTTAGGTGATGATTTAATCACATATGGAATGTTTTGTTTCAGGCCAACTATCATAAAACAAACTATTCCATTATACAATTCTCCAGACTCATCACTACCAATCATCTCTCCACCAAAATACTCTTCACATTTTTGCAAGTACATTTCATCAAAAATCAAGCAAATGTCTTGAGATATCTTCCCTTCTAATTTTAAATGTTTTGCAAAACTTAGAGCATCAATATTTCCACTAGTTATATTTTTAAGTAAAGATATTGATGGTAAAGGCAATTCTTCATGCAAAAGTTGGTATGACTGTGTAGAAGTATATCATAACATCAGTGAATATTTTATAATATTGGCTGAAAAAATAGGTTTCTTTATATACTTAATTTGCTGTAATTCAGTCAATAAACATGAAAACTGTTTAGCTTGTGATTTAATGTAGGTAGGAAAATTATAAAGCATACTTTTACGAGATAAACAACAATCTCTTCCATGATGAAACCACTGAGGCAATGGCAGGGGTGAACCTTTGTAAAATAATTTAACATGCATCTCCTTGTTTATGCGAATGCACTCTGTAACTTCAGGAATAGATAAAGTACTATGACTCAATTTATAAAAAAATTACATAATCATCATACTTCAAGAATGAAAAACCATCTGGAGCAAGACTTTTAGTAATATCATCCAAGTCATTAATCAAATCACTCAATAAAAACTGTCCATATTGATCTGGCTGAAATATTCTTTTAGTTGGTGATTTTCTTAACGAATTAGAAGATTTTATAAGTTGTGATGGACCTTCTTCAGGCAAATTTGTGCAATCCAAAATAGTTGGAATAGGCTTCAGTTTTTTTATTAATCGAAAACATTGATTCGTATTATCTTTCTTATAATATTTTTTTTCAAAATGTTTGATGCATATTAAAGAAGAATTAGTAGGTGTCCAATCTTTTCTATTTACAAATTTAATCCAATTTTTTTCAACTCTTCATTTTTGGAAACGAAAATACTACTGTAGATACTTCACCATAATTTGAACGAAAATTCACAATACAACATTTGTTAACCATATTCTTTGAAACTCCAGCTGCTCTTTTAAAAACGCCTTAGGAAAAAACTGGCCTTCTATTTTTTTTTAAAAATGCAAAATATCCGGCCGTATAAATAAAGTAGGCCATGATAGTGACCCTAAGAATTTTAAGTAAAACATCGCTTCCTTGATAAATTTCAATTTTGTTGAAATTTATCTAGGATTTCTCAGAATTATGCAATTTACAGCTTTAATCAATTTTATTGTTTAGATTTTGTGGTTCACCGAATTTGTTTATTCATGGCGAGATTTAAAAAAAATCTCTTGACAGAGATTTGTGACAGAGCGTTTATCTTACAGTTTATCCCATCAATAACGAGTAATAGTTCAAGAAAAATCAGGGGAGGGTTTAGGGTTAGGCTTGTTAGGCGCGTCGACTAACATCTTTTTTGGTAAACACTTTTTAATTAAAAAGCTTTCTAATTTTAAAAAAATACATTCTTCAATTTTATTTTGTGATTTTTTGGGTGTAAATTAGCGGTGTTGCGTTAAAAAAGTTAGTAGTTAAAAAAGTTAACAAATAGTTCTGCGCATGCGTTACGCGTGCGCAGTATGATTAAAAAGCGTTCGTTAGGGTGTTGCGTTAAAAAAGTTAGTCGTTAAAAAAGTTAACAAATAGTTCTGCGCATGCGTTACGCGTGCGCAGTATGATTAAAAAGCGTTCGTTAGGGAATGAAATTTGGCGTTAAAAAAGTTGCATCGTTTCGTTAGGGTATGTAAAATATTAAAAAGTAGTTTATACTTTACATTAAAAATGGCTGCCCATGTTTACTAAGTTGCTGTATTCATAAGCTTTACTACTGATATATGGACCAGTAGTTCAAATGAAAGCTTCATGAGCCCGAAAGGTCACTGTTTAGACAATACATTTAATCAGAAAACTTGTACTTAGAGTAGCTATTTCCTGAGAGGCATACAACAGCAAATATTGCTGAATTGACTGAAGATATTATGGCTGTATTTAGAATATCACCTTCAAAAATTAATTTAATAGCTGGAGATAATGGTGCAAATATTTTTAAGGCTATTATAGATAGCCCATATGATAGTATGCCTTGTTTTTTACACACACTGCAACTAGTAATTAATGAGTGTATTTTTGAACAAACAGTTGTCAAGAATGTCATTGCGAACTGCCATTCAATTGTTGGGCATTTCAGCCATTCTCCCCAAGCCTGACCTAAACTTAAAGCTCTTCAAGAAGCAAACAATGTTCATAAGCACAAATTTATTCAAAATGTTCCAACAAGGTGGAATAGTACCTATCATGTGTTGTGATTCTTAGTGTTTATATTGTTTTTGAACTTTTTGTGTTATGAACTTTTTGTGTTATATTTAAAACTCTTGTATCTTTAGATAAGTATATTATTGTTGAATAAAGCCTTTATCAAGAGGTTTATGTTTATTGGGTTCATCACAATTTATTCAACATATATATATATATATATAAAATGTCAAAGATCTTAAAACCAACAAGGCTTGATCTTGACCATAATGCACCAACTGCTTCAAAAGAATGGAAGCATTGGAAACGAACATTTGAGAATTTTATTGAGGATTGTGGAGAGGATGCTCCAGATAAATTTCGCTCCATCATTAATTTTGTATCATCCAATGTTTATGATTACATTGAAGAGTGTGATTCCTATGAGAGCATCATTGAAACACTGGAAAACTTATATATAAAAACCCCTAATGAAATTTTTGCAAGGCATCAATTACTAATAAGGCATCAAACATCAGGTGAATCTCTTGAAGACTTTCTTCAGGAACTACGCAAACTTAGCAAAAACTGTAATTATAAAGATGTCTCAGCTGAACAATATCGAGAGGAACAAATAAGAGACGCTTTTATTTCTGGAATAACCTCAAATTACATTCGTCAACGCCTTCTTGAAAATTCAACATTGAATTTACAATCAGCATTTAACCAAGCTCGCTCTCTTGACATTGCTCAGAGGAACTCTGAGTCTTATATACAGAAACCCCCCTCATCATCAACCAGTCCAAATATTGTTGCTACTATAGAGCTACCAGAAGAATCTACAGCAGCACTTAATGCAATGCCTGTTCATCCACAAACAAATTGTATTTATTGTGGTAATCAATCTCACAACCAACTCAATCGAACCTCTGCTCGGAAAAATTGTCCAGCTCAAAATGTTACATGTTTTAAATGTGGAAAAAAAGGACATTTCTCCAAAGTTTGTCTTGGCCGGTCAATCAATAAGACCCACAGTGTTACTGCTGCAGTGCATAAACCAAGTTTGTGTACTCTTTCAAGTGGCTGTCCTGAGAGCCTTTCTCATGCATCTGTTGTTGTCAAAATTAATGATGAATCATTAACAGCACTAATTGATTCTTGTAGTTCAGATAATTTTATAAGCAAAAAAATTATTGATAATTTGAAAATAAAAACGATACCCAGTAAAAGAAAAATTTCTATGGCCCTCACAACAATGGAGTCTGGTTTGGTGGGTTGTTGCTCAGTTAACCTCGAACTAAATGGTTTACTGTATAATAATGTTCCGTTTGGTGTCTTGGAAAATCTTTGTAGTGATATCATACTTGGATATGACTTCCAAAAGCAACACAAAAATCTTATTTTTCCGTTTGGTGGAGAAAAAGAAGACTTAATAGTCACGAAGGAAAATAACCTATGTGCCCTGCAAATGGCTCAAATAAAAATACCTTCCTTGTTTATGGGTATTTCAAACAAAACGCAGCCAATAGCTACTAAATCAAGAAGGTTTAATAAAGATGACCAAAATTTTATTGAAAGTGAAATATCACAGCTATTATCAGATGGTATAATTGAGCCATGCTTCTCACCATGGAGAGCCCAGGTAGTGGTTGTAAAGGATCTTACTAAATCAAACAAAAAAAGACTTTGCATTGATTACTCTCAAACAGTTAACCTTTACACTGAATTAGATGCATATCCTCTCCCCAGAATAGATGATATGATAAATGAACTTGCAAAATACAAGGTATTCTCTACCTTTGACTTAAAAAGTGCTTACCACCAAATTCCTATAAAAAATTCAGATAAAAAGTATACAGCATTTGAAGCAAATGGTAAATTGTTCCAATTTTCCAGGATTCCATTTGGAGTTACTAATGGTGTGTCTATGTTCCAAAGATCTATGGACAAATTTGTTGAAGAAGAAAAGTTGCATGACACTTTTCCATACCTTGACAATATAACCATTGGTGGCTATGATCAGGCACATCATGATGAAAATTGTCTACAGTTTCAAAGCGCCTCACAACGTTGGGGCTTAACATTAAATGAATCAAAATCTGTCATTTCAGTTCCTTCGATAAATATTCTTGGTTATTGCATTAGTCATAACAACATAAAACCAGATACTGAACGATTACGTCCTTTAGATTTACTACCTCCTCCATCTGATGTTTTATCACTTCGTCGAACTTTGGGTATGTTTTCTTATTACTCAAAGTGGATCCCTTCTTTTGCTAATAAAGTTCGACCTTTAATTAATGTTAAATCATTCCCAATCGATAGTGAAGCATTTGAAGCATTTCAATTACTTAAAAGAGAACTTCACTCTGCCACTTTGAGTTCTATTGATGAGAGTTTACCTTTTGTTGTTGAATGTGATGCATCAGATGTAGCTGTATCAGCTACCTTGAATCAAAATGGTCGCCCAGTTGCCTTCATGTCTCGGACATTAAACAAAAGTGAAATTAATTACCCTGCAGTAGAAAAAGAAGCAGTGGCTATTATTGAAGCTGTTCGAAAATGGCGGCATTTGTTGTTACGAAATCAATTCCAGTTAATCACTGATCAGCGTTCTGTAGCTTTTATGTTTGATAACCGAAAGAAAACAAAGATTAAAAATAGTAAGATTCAGTGCTGGAGGATGGAGTTAGCAGAGTTTAGCTATACTATATCGTATCGTCCTGGAAGTGATAATGTAGTCCCTGATGCACTTACGCGTGCTTTTTGTGCCACAACTCAGCCTCAAACAAACCTAAGCGATATACATAACTGTTTATGTCATCCAGGAGTCACTCGCATGCTTCACTTTGTTAAATCTAAGAACTTACCTTTTTCCACCGAAGAGGTCAAGAAAATTTGCTCTAACTGCCATATTTGTTCAGAATTAAAACCAAAGTTTTATCGATCTGCAAATGTCAGTGAGTTAATCAAATCGATACGTCCAATGGATCGTCTAAGTATAGATTTTAAAGGACCATTGCCATCGAATTCTAGAAATAAGTATTTATTTACAGCTATTGATGAATATTCTCGGTATCCATTTGCAATCCCGTGTCCAGATATCAGTTCAACAACCGTTGTGAAATGTTTAGACCAAATATTCTCTTTTTGTGGTTTTCCAACTTACATTCATTCTGACAGAGGCTCGTCATTCATATCTAATGAACTAAAATCTTACCTGACTCAGAAAGGAATTGCAACAAGTAATTCCACTCCATATCATCCTATCAGTAATGGACAAGTTGAGAGGTACAATGGGTTGATTTGGAGAAATATTTGTTTGGCACTAAAAACCCACAACCTAGATGTTAGAAATTGGGAGATTGTTCTATCCGATGCCCTTCACTCACTACGTTCGTTATTATCAACTGCAACTAATTGTACACCCCATGAGAGATTATTCAGTTTCCCTCGGCGTTCATCATGTGGAACTTCATTACCCTCATGGTTAACTCCTGGTCCCATTTTTCTTAGACGTTTTGTGCAAACAAACAAAAACGATAATCTTGTTGATAAAGTCGAATTAGTGGATGTAAACCCAACATATGCTAATATTCGTTACCCGGATGGAAGAGAATCAACTGTTTCACTTCAAGATCTTGCACCATACTCTGCCCCACAAGAAAAGTCTTGTAATATCAACGAGAATAGAATTATTGAATCTCATGATAATGCAACTGCGGAAGTGTTTAATGTAAATAAAAGCCCATCACCGAAAATTGCATCGGAAATAAGTGTCGAAGTCAATAAACCAATAAATGAGTCATCTACTGACGTTTTGCGACGTTCTACAAGAACTTGCAAAGTTCCTGCAAAATTTGATGACTTTATACTAAACTGACGAAGCTAGTGTCTTTTCTATATAGATGGGAAAATTGTTGTGATTCTTAGTGTTTATATTGTTTTTGAACTTTTTGTGTTATGAACTTTTTGTGTTATATTTAAAACTCTTGTATCTTTAGATAAGTATATTATTGTTGAATAAAGCCTTTATCAAGAGGTTTATGTTTATTGGGTTCATCACATCATGTTAGAACAAATTTATGAACAGGAAACCTCTAACCATATATGCACTTGAATATGGTAAGCTTCCTTCATTAAATGCAAACAAATGGATAATTATTGGACAATTTAGTGTTTTGCTAAAAAATTTCCAAAAAACAACAGTTCGCTTGAGTGAAAGAAATTCTATTGTCTCAAATATTATACCACAGATACAGCTTTTGAAACATTTCATTAATAAAGCTTCAATTTATGACAACTGATTTAACTTATTCAATTGAGAATAAATTCAAACAATATACTGATAACTATAACATCATCTTCTCAGCATTTCTTGATCCCAAATTCAAATCAAAAATGTTCAAAAATGAAAACACCTTCTCAGCTGCTAAAACAAGTATTGAGAACATAACCTGTCAACTTATTAGAACCCATGAAAATATAATAAACATCAAAGTTACTGAAAATGATTGGTCTGCAGCTTGTGACATTGAAAATTTTGACTCAGAATATGCAAATAATGGTACAGTACTAAATGAATACAAAGATATAGTAGAAATGGGTTTTTAGAATTGCTTTGAAGAACTTATAGGATTTAATTCTAAACAAATCTGCCAACCACAAACTTTAATTTCAAATGAAGCTTTATTAAACGAAATTCAACTCTACTCAAATGAAGACCTTATTCACAAAAAAAGCAATCCTTTGTTGTGGTGGAAATCACAGAAAACTAAAATGCCACTATTAGCAAAGCTTGCTTTAAAGTATTTAAGCTGCCTACCGTCTTCTGTGGAGAGTGAAAGACTTTTCAGTATTGGTGGAAATGTATATACTGCAAAGAGAAATAGCTTAACAGGAGCTCATGGTGAAATGGTAATGTTTCTGAACTATAACATGAGAAATTAAAAATATTTGATTTTGTCTCTTCAGCCTATTTTTTAAATAAACAAATTTTAAAATAAAAAATATTCTATGTTTTTGTCTTTGAGAGAACCGGTTAAAGTATCAGTGTCAGTATAATTCTTTTAGAAGTGAGTATCTATGTTCTATTTTTTCATGAAATATAATTTATTTAGGAGTTTAAAAGCTTTGATACTATGAGGAGGTCAAATGAAAAAAAAAATGCCATGAAAAAAGTTTAACTTTAAAGAATTAGAAAATTGTGCGAAAAAAAAATTTGGAAAAAACAATTGAAACTCTAAATAAAATAAAAAAAGAAAGTCTCCCAATGCCTTGATCAAAATTTCAAAGCATATTCTGTTGTGGATTTGAAGTTTGCGCAAATAAACCGGGGTAACTTTGGTCAGTTTTGGCAGTTTTTCTTAAACATCTCTGAATCTTATTAACTTTTTTACAGCTTTCTCTTTTGGTAATAACATTATAGGTCTTGGCTATAGGGCTCTATATTTATTTCTTTCATTTTTTTATTACAAATATTTTTAAACGCCGAAAAGTGACCAATGTTACCCCAGGTTTTTATCATGTTTAATCAATAATACCCCTGCTATGGGGTAACATTCGTCACTTTGGAGTTTTAAAAAATCATCAGTCCTTAAACACTTAGAGAAACATGAAAAAAACATTTAAATGGACAAAAAATTTTGCAACAATGCGCCCTGTTATTGTGCAAAAGTCATTAAAAGTCATTTTCTAGTAGGTCATCATCCTCATCTGAGGATGATGACACTTGTTTAACTCTTGCCCTTTTCTTGTTATTCTTGGTGTTATTGTTATTCTTTGATGTGGTAGGAGTTGTGTTATTCACCAGATCTTGCGGTGTTATGGCTTTGCCAGGTGTGATCTTTTTTCTTCTGGTGCGCTTTGTTTTCCCATCTTGTCCAAAATGTTTCACTAATAGACCTGCTATAGCTTCATTGAATACTTCCTTAACAGTACTACCGGTACCTCCTCCAATGTCTTTGTTAACCTGTGGCAAACGCTTCATGACCATTTCTTTATCGAAGGGAAATATTCCACTAGCCTTGAAGTCAGATCTTAAATTATCGCTTTTCAATCGACGTTGCAGTAGAGCAAGAAGACCGTGGATCTGATTTTTCGGTATTGATTCTTTGATGCGCGATTCCTTTCGCCAATTTTCCAGTATCCTGCGCCATTCTATCTTTAGCGGACGGAAAACAGCAACGTCTAGCGGTTGAAGCAAATGGGTAGCGTTTATTCCAAACTGTCGACTAGCCTTTCTCACGCTCATTCTTCCAGTTAAACATTCTTTCATAGCATTAGACAACGTTTCTTGACTGTATGTAGTTGCATATGCTCTTGAACCAGGCTTTCGCTTATATTTCCTCGGCATTTTCACCGGCTAATAATCCAAATGCTTCAATAAATGTATCAGAAATGACAAAAACCCCAAAATAAACTCAATGTAGTCCACGAAGTAACTGCTATATTCACAAAAACTGTTGATATACCAAAATTGTTGATATAAATTGTTGATATATATTGTGGTATCTCTAACAAAATTAAAACATGCAATCTTTGTTAAACTTTAGGAATTTTAAAAAAAATCAATAATTTACCAAAGTTACCCCGGCGACCAATGTAACCCCGGTTGACGGTACCATTTTGAATACTTTTTTAACAGGCAAACTTTTTTAACGCCTTACGGCGTTAAAAAAGTTATAATTATTTTGCGCACGCGCAGAATTCACAGTTTATAAACTTTTTTAACGACTAACTTTTTTAACGCAACAAGGGAATGAAATTTGTCGTTAAAAAAAGTTGCATCGTTTCGTTAGGGTATGTAAAATATTAAATAGTAGTTTATACTTTATATTAAAAATGGCTGTCCATGTTTACTAAGTTGCTGAATTCATAAGCTTTACTACTGATATATGGACCAGTAGTTCAAATGAAAGCTTCATGAGCCTGACAGTTCACTATTTAGACAATACATTTAACCAGAAAACTTGTACTTAGAGTAGCTATTTCCTGAGAGGCATACAGCAGCAAATATTGCTGAATTGACTGAAGATATTATGGCTGTATTTAAAATATCACCTTCAAAAATTCATTTAATAGCTGGAGATAATGGTGCAAATATTTTTAAGGCTAATAAAGATACCCCATACAATAGTATGCCTTGTTTTTTACACACACTGCAACTAGTAATTAATGAGTGTATTTTTGAACAAACAGTAGTCAAGAATGTCATTGCAAACTGCCATTCAATTGTTGGGCATTTCAGCCATTCTCCCCAAGCCTGCCATAAACTTAAAGCTCTTCAAGAAGCAAACAATGTTCCTAAGCACAAATTTATTCAAAATGTTCCAACAAGGTGGAATAGTACCTATCATGTTAGAACAAATTTATGAACAGGAAACCTCTATCCATATATGCACTTGAAAATGGAAAGCTTCCTTCATTAAATGCAAACAAATGGATAATTATTGGACAATTTAGTGTTTTGCTAAAAAATTTCCAAAAAACAACAGTTCGCTTGAGTGAAATTCTATTGTCTCAAATATTATACCACAGATACAGCTTTTGAAACATTTCATTAATAAAGCTTCAATTTATGATAACTGATTTAACTTATTCAATTGAGAATAAATTCAAACAATATACTGATAACTATAACATCATCTTGTCAGCATTTCTTGATCCCAGATTCAAATCAAAAATGTTCAAAAATGAAAACACCTTCTCAGCTGCTAAAACATAACCATTCAACTTATTAAAACCCATGAAAATATAAAAAACATCAAAGTTACTGAAAATGATTGATCTGCAGCTTGGGACATTAAAAATATTGACTCAGAATATGCAAATAATGGTACAGTACTAAATGAATACAAAGATATAGTAGAAATGGGTTTTTAGAATTGCTTTGAAGAACTTGTAGGTTTTAATTCTAAACAAATCTGCCAACCACAAACTTTAATTTCAAATGAAACTTTATTAAACGAAATTCAACTCTACTCAAATGAAGTCCTTATTCACAAAAAAAGCAATCCTTTGTTGTGGTGGAAATCACAGAAAACTAAAATGCCACTATTAGCAAAGCTTGCTTTAAAGTATTTAAGCTACCTACCGTCTTCTGTGGAAAGTGAAAGACTTTTTAGTATTAGTGGAAATGTATATACTGCAAAGAGAAATAGCTTAACAGGAGCTCATGGTGAAATGTTAATGTTTCTGAACTATAACATGAGAAATTAAAAATATTTGATTTTGTCTCTTCAGCCTATTTTTTAAATAAACAAATTTTAAAATAAAAAAATATTCCATGTTTTTGTCTTTCAGAGAACCGGTTAAAGTATCAGTGTCAGTATAATTCTTTTAGAAGTGAGTATCTATGTTCTATTTTTTCATGAAATATAATTTATTTAGGAGTTTAAAAGCTTTGATACTATGAGGAGGTCAAACGAAAAAAAAAAATGTCATGAAAAAAGTTTAACTTTAAAGAATTAGAAAGTTGCGGGAAAATAAAGTTTGGAAAAAATAATTGAAACTCTGTTTTTCATCCATAGCTCAAAAATAAAAAAAGAATGTCTCCCAATGCCTTGATCAAAATTTCAAAGCATACTCTGTTGTGGATTTGAGGTTTCCGCAAATAAAAGAGTATTGTCAACTGGGGTAACTTTGGTCAGTTTTGGCAGTTTTTCTTAAACATCTCTGAATCTTATAAACTTTTTTACAGCTTTCTTTTTGGTAATAACATAGGTCTTGGCTATAGGGCTCTATATTTATTTATTTCATTTTTTTATTACAAATATTTTTCAACGCCGAAAAGTGACCAATGTTACCCCAGGTTTTTATCATGTTTGATCAATAATACCCCTGCTATGGGGTAACATTGGTCACTTTGGAGTTTTAAAAAATCATCAGTTCTTAGAGAAACATGAAAAAAACAAAAAAATTTGCAACAATGCTCCCTGTTATTGTGCAAAAGTCATTAAAAGTCATTTTCTAGTAGGTCATCATCGTCACCTGAGGATGATGACACTTGTTCAACTCTTGCCCTTTTCTTGTTATTTTTGGTGTTATTGTTATTCTTTGATGTGGTAGGAGTTGTGTTATTCACCAGATCTTGCGGTGTTATGGCTTTGCCAGGTGTGATCTTTTTTCTTCTGGTGCGCTTTGTTTTCCCATCTTGTCCACAATGTTTCACTAATAGACCTGCTATAGCTTTATTTAATACTTCCTCAACAGTACTACCGGTACCTCCTCCAATGTCTTTGTTAACCTGTGGCAAACGCTTCATGACGATTTCTTTAACGAAGGGAAATATTCCACTAGCCTTAAAGTTAGATCTCAAATTATCGCTTTTCAATTTCAATTGACGTTGCAGTAGAGCAAGAAGACCGTAGAACTGATTTTTCGGTATTGATTCTTTGATGCGCGATTCCTTTCGCCAATTTTCCAGTATCCTGCGCCATTCTATCTTTAGCGGACGGAAAACAGCAACGTCTAGCGGTTGAAGCAAATGGGTAGCGTTTATTCCAAACTGTCGACTAGCCTTTCTCACGCTCATTCTTCCAGTTAAACATTCTTTCATAGAATTGGACAACGTTTCTTGACTGTATGTAGTTGCATATGCTCTTGAACCAGGCTTTCGCTTATATTTCCTCGGCATTTTCACCGGCTAAGAATCTAAATGCTTCAATAAATGTATCAGAAATGACAAAAACCCCAAAATAAACTCAATGTAGTCCACGAAGTAACTGCTATATTCACAAAAGCTGTGAATATACTACTACTACTACTAATACTAATACTAATAATAATAATAATAACAATAATAATAATAATAATAATAATAATAATAATAATAATAATAATAGTAATAATAATAATAATAGTAATAATAACAAAAATAGTAATAATAAATGTTCTTTCCTAAATCCTTAAAACTTTACACCATCAAGAAAAAAAAGTTTTTGAATTATTGGACCACATAGTCCTTTGTGATTTTTAAATTCGTTTACAAGTGGATGCTTCTTTGTTTTTCCCGCTTCAACTTTTAAGAGCACCGTTTTGTGTCTATATGTGGTTAACATTTGTCACATTGCTAAAAATTGGTTATACAATATTATCAGTCTGTAGCGCAATAGAGAAGAGACTTCTGATCTGAAATTTATTTGCGAAAATGAAATTTATCAACAATTTTGAAATAGCAATTAATATGAAAAAAGCGTAGATTATTTTAAAGTCTTTTTACTGTTTGTTTATTATTACTTTTAATGAAATTTATATGATATTTCAGGTTTAAATACTTTGTAAATATTTTTTATACAACTGTTTTTTCTTTGATTGATCAATACCTTAATCAAATTTATTCAAAAGAGAAAAATCATTCGTAAAATATCTCTTTCTACTGAATGGCGGCACGAAAAAGGTTTAAATCAATAATAAGAATAAATTTTTTTTTCTGAAGTTTCGAAAATATATGATCGAGCTCGTTTTAAACCCCTGTGTTGCAGTTAAACACAAGTAATGAACCGCGATCAAAGCAATGGTTCAATGCTGCAAATATAATAAATTTGCTTTAGCATGAACGACGTTCGTTGCACAAAACTCACGCTTCTATGCACAACAACAAAATTTTACCTTGTTTCGTAAACTTGTGCTGTTGTGCTTGCAAACGTTGATAATGGCGGATTCACCTAGTCCACCTACCAAAACGATCGAAGAAAAGCGAAAACCTTCTATTTTTCGACGATCAATAAAATCTCGGAACTCAGAGGGAAAAATCGATTTTGATGGTTTTAAAGATGACAATTTGCAAGATAAACTAGTTTACAAAAGTAAACTTAGTTTTAAGCGAAAAAATGAAAAAAGTTCTTTGCCTAAGGAAGAAGAAAGTTCTCAGCTGTTAATTTTTCCGACTTCAAAGGATTTTCCAAGTGCTGAAAACAGCACAGATCCTGCCGAAACTAAAAATACCGGAGAAGAAAAGAAGTCAAGAAAAAAATCTATAATCAAACGCATTAAGGAATATAAGAAATCAATAAAAGATCATCCTAAAGAAGAAAATGAAGAAGTAATTCCAACCGTTTGTAAAGATATTCAAAACGAAATTATTTTTAACAAATTACCGATTGAAACAGTTAAGTTAACGCCGAGCAACGATGTGAGCTTAAAATTTGATGAAAACCTTTTAACAGGTAGCAACCCAAGTCCTGATTGTAGTGAAGATTCGTTTCATGATGCATTACAAAAAGTCGGCGAAGATCATTCTTTAGAGAAATCTGTTAACAATAAGGCAATTGAAACTGAAAACATAGATGTTAAGCGAGAGAACAATCTGGTGAAAAGAAACTCTCACTTACCTTTTGACGAATTTAACGTTAGCACCATGTCTGAATTAACTACGATAACATTAACGCAAACAGATATTGTTGCAACTGAAATTGAACAAACAGAGGATGTTGAGATGACTTCAGAAAAAGTAGCAAATGTCGAACACCTTGAAAAAAATGATGTTTGCTATTCAGACGCTCTATTAAACTATGCATCTACAACAACAAATGGGTGTAAAATAGAGGATGCTAAAGAAAATACATATTCTCGAAATTCATTCTCGGATGAGCTAAAAACTAAAAAATCACATGTTCTTAATGAACACAAAGATGAGGCATTTAATATAACTTCTGAATCTATCACACTTACACCAATAAAATCACGTGCTCTCAATTATATTGTTGTTGATAAACCTCCAGAAGGAAGTCAAGGAGATGAATCTTTTTTTGCTAAAAAGGCTCTAAAGGTTTACCAAAAAGCAAATCTTTCGAGAGCGTATTGCCAAACGTGTTGCAGTGTAATGTAAATATGAGGACAAAAAGTGGTTGATGTTTGCACCAAGATGCAAACTACAGTAGCGAAAAAGAAGTTAGACAAATAAAAGTTTATAAAAAAGAAAATATTGGTAATAATTTAATGTAAATATTAAATACAAATATAAATACAAATACAACGTTTTTAAAAATTTCTTTGGTCCAACATTTGATCAACATTAATCATTATATTAAATTTCTTATTTTCGATGACAAATATACCTGTCAAGAAAATTCCTCAATATCAGAATTTGAGTTTTCAAAAAATATTTTCTTCCACCTTTCCAGTGGCGTACCAACATGTTTTGGGGCCTATATATACATATATATATATATATATATTTTTAATATATGAACTTCAATAAATACGAATTCTCTCAATACTAATTTTTTATTTTATCTAAGAAATTTTCGCTAGATTATTGATACTAGCATCTTCAGCTTTAATTACAAATATTATTAAATTAAATTACAAACAAACATTAACGGTAATGTCACGTTTTAATGGCTTCTTTAAACTTCACTTTAGTTGGGCTTCTTTAATATTTCGTAGGTATAAAAAGTATGGCGTTCAGAATTGCGTTTTTACATATTGACCGTCATCTAAATTCATACCTCCATTTTTAGGTCCGCATTTGTTGAACTGAATTTCGATTGCCTCTCGAACTTTTCTTTCAAATTTTTTGGGTTCTACTTTTAGCGTCTTTACTTGATCCCATTTTATATTACCTGAACATTTAATTTTATGATGGCCAATTGCATATTGTTCTAATTTTTCTTCAAAAACATTTTTTTGGTGTTGTTTTGTTCTTGTTGCTATTTTCATTTTTGTTTCACCGATGTATTTTTGTTTACACTCGCATTCTATTAGGTATACTCCGGGATGGCTATTTGATGGTAGTTTTGTTTTGTTGCGCGAAGTTAGTAAAGATTTAAGATTTGCACTGGATTTAAAGACTGCCCTGTAACCTGCTTTCCTAAAGATTTTTCGAAGTTTTGGTGATAATACTGGGATCCACGGTAGTGATATAGTTGGCATAGTTGCTTTGTTGTTAGATAAAACTATTTCATTATTTGAGTGTCGTTTTTTTATAACAATATTTGCAAGGTCTTGTAATTTCTTCTTTTCGTATCCATTTTCAGCAAACACATTTATTAGGAAATCGATTTCTTTATTCAAAAATTTTTCAGAGCAAATTGATAAAGCTCTATGAATAAATCCTTTAAATATTCCTTCCAAGATTTTTGGATCGTGGTTTGAATTGGGCTTAACCTGAATATTTGTTATTGCTTTTTTTCGATGTATGTTAAAATCATATTTACCTTTTTGATTATTCGTTATTTGGATGTCTAAAAAATTTAATCTTTTATTTTCATCTTCCAATTCAATTGTGTATTTGATGGCATGATGTTGACTGTTTAATATTTGTTGAAAACAGTCTTTAAATCCAGTGCAAATCTTAAATCTTTACTAACTTCGCGCAACAAAACAAAACTACCATCAAATAGCCATCCCGGAGTATACCTAATAGAATGCGAGTGTAAACAAAAATACATCGGTGAAACAAAAATGAAAATAGCAACAAGAACAAAACAACACCAAAAAAATGTTTTTGAAGAAAAATTAGAACAATATGCAATTGGCCATCATAAAATTAAATGTTCAGGTAATATAAAATGGGATCAAGTAAAGACGCTAAAAGTAGAACCCAAAAAATTTGAAAGAAAAGTTCGAGAGGCAATCGAAATTCAGTTCAACAAATGCGGACCTAAAAATGGAGGTATGAATTTAGATGACGGTCAATATGTAAAAACGCAATTCTGGACGCCATACTTTTTATACCTACGAAATATTAAAGAAGCCCAACTAAAGCGAAGTTTAAAGAAGCCATTAAAACGTGACATTACCGTTAATGTTTGTTTGTAATTTAATTTAATAATATTTGTAATTAAAGCTGAAGATGCTAGTATCAATAATCTAGCGAAAATTTCTTAGATAAAATAAAAAATTAGTATTGAGAGAATTCGTATTTATTGAAGTTCATATATTAAATTTATTCAACTCTCATACAAGATGTCGTCATTTAAATATATATATATATATATATATATATATATATATATATATATATATATATATATATATATATATATGTATATATATGGGGCCTTTATATATATATATATATATATATATATATATATATATATATATATATATATATATATATATATATATATATATATATGTATATATATATATATATATATATATATATATATATATATATATATATATATATATATATATATATATATATATATATATATATATATATATATATATATATATATATATAGACTACATTAATGAATGTATGTATAACACATTATCTTTCTCCACTTTCATGAAAACGTTTGTAATAAACAAAAATTAGCAAATACCATCTTTATCATTATCTATCAGTTTATATGTTTATATATGTATATATATGGGGCCTTTATATATATATATATATATATATATATATATATATATATATATATATATATATATATATATATATATATATAGACTACATTAATGAATGTATGTATAACACATTATCTTTCTCTACTTTCATGAAAACGTTTGTAATAAACAAAAATTAGCAAATACCATCTTTATCATTATCTATCAGTTTATATGTTTATATATATATATATATCCATTAACGCCATTTTATCACTTATAGAAATTCATTTATGTACACAAATGACTAAAACATTAGTTTTGATAATTTATTTTAAATGATAATACAATGATGTATAAAAATGTACAGTAAAAAAAACAGATTTACAGCAAAGAGTTACCTCTAGAAACACATTAAATGCTTACTTGCGAGCCTTGATTTCTGCAAATCGTTTGATTAACTCATCAAAATTCACATGTTTTGCAATTTCGTTTTCTACATATATTATGGCCAAGCTCGTCAAACGAGACTGGCACATTGTAGAGCGGAGATAGTTTTTAATTAATTTCAATTTTGAAAAACTCCTCTCACAAGAAGCCACGGACACACATGTAGTTAGAAACAGTTTAAGAGCTTCAGTCACGTTTGGCAACGATTCACGAAAGTCCATTTCGATGATAAACTGAAGCATTTTCAAGGATGTCCATGCAGCTGCAATGTCTAATTTGATGCCAGAAGCCCTCAGATGCCTTCTTAGCCTCTTTACTTCAGGCAGCATTTCTTCCTCCTCTACATCATTGAAAGTTTCTGAAAACTGATGGGCATAGGTTACAATTTCTTCATCAGTTGCCTTCAAAAGATTACCTGTGTGTACAACAGCAAACTTTTCATACACAGTGTTTATCGAGGTCAAACGTTTTTCTAATTCTACATGAAAGTGGTCAATGCACTCGAACATAGCACGCTTCAATTTTCCTGTGGAGCTAAACCTGCATCTTTAGCAGTTTCTCCTGGCATCATCTTTTTCACTCGCTTGCGTTTTCTGCTTTCAATATCAATGGCCATTTCAGCACAAGTCTGGGTCGCATATTCTACAGCATTATGGACCAGTACTTCTCGACTCTCTACTAAAAAGGTCTTCAAGCTTTTCAGCTTCACAACACACTTTTCCAAGCTAATACCTTCGATTTGAAGATATTTTTGGGGAAGATTCACCTCGAGTAGAATGTGGTACCACAAATGCAAGAAGCAAAGGAAATTGAAATTACAAATGTTTGTCATCAACACCTCCGCTGCTCCTCTCGTATCTAGGTTTTCAGAAGCATCACAAAGCTTTTCCACAGCCTTAACCAACTTTTCGAAATGTTTGAAGATTAGTTTCACGGCATCATGATGAGCACTCCACCTGGTATCATTAGGTCTCTTCACTGTCACTCCAACGGTTTCTTTTAGGACCTCCCATCTATGTGTTGAACATGAAAAAAACGTGTACACACTTTCCAAAGTTCCAAAAAATGTAACACAAACAGAAACACTACCAAAAGCATCTACGCCACATAAATTAAGCGAATGGTTAGCACAAGGCACAAATATTAATTTTTGTTGTAAACAATTATGATAACAGAACAAAAATGTTGACTATTACAAAATCCGGCTGAAGTAAAAAAATATAAACTGTATTAACATTTGGGGGCCTTACTCCCAGACGGGGCCTGGGGCGGACCGCCCCTCCCGCCCCACCTTCGGTACGCCACTGCACCTTTCAACTGATGTTTTAAGTAAAAAGGCTTTCACTTTTGGATTTATTCAATGACGTAGCAAAAATATTTGACCTCCCTTAAAAATTAATTTTCATAATTTTATTAAACTTTAATTTATAATTTATAATCTTCTATTTTAAAGAGTAATAACAGTTTGTCTAATTACTTTTACAAATAAAAGATACAATTTATTATTTAAAAATAGAAGCCAAATGGTATAAGACATTTTTTACACTTTGGATTTAAGTATATAAATAAGTAGGCTAACGAGAGAAGAAAATAAACAAACGTTTTGAAAGCGTTTTTTTCTGACTTCAGTACCAAAACTTTAAAATAAAAATTGGAGCTCTGTACTAAAAGTACTAAAATTCATAGGCCGTACTGATGTGTTAATTCTAATGCATTTTATTGTTAAAAAACTTTGAAAATAAATTTTTATAATAAAATCCATGAGGATTGTTGTCCGAATTACAAGTAAGAACAAATTCTCTGACTCTGTGCTATGGCGCTGAAGGAAAGTGCAGTGCCGATAAAGAATCTGAACATAAATCTCGTTTTGAATTCTCAGTTTGAAGGCAAAATTTAAAATCTCTTATAAAGGGATTATTATATATTCCTTTATAAGAGATTTTAATAATAATTATTACAATAATAATAACTATTATTATTAAAATTATTACTATTATTATTATTATTATTATTATTATTATTATTATTATTATTATTATTATTATTATTATTATTATTATTATTATTATTATTATTATTATTATTATTATTATTATTATTATTATTATTATTATTATTATTATTATTATTATTATTATTATTATTATTATTATTATTATTATTATTATTATTATTATTATTATTATTATTATTATTATTATTATTATTATTATTATTATTATTATTATTATTATTATTATTATTATTATTATTATTATTATTACTATTATTATCACTATGCCACATTACTTAGTCCTGTAGCTATATTGCTGGCAAATAAGATGCATTTTATTAATGGAAACAATGACACTGCCAAAAATAGTTGCTAAAACTGATAAGCGGTTAACTATATGCAAGAGTCTATTTAAAAAAACTAAGAAGTTTTCAAAAAATGCACTAGTACTATCATATAGCATACAAATGGAAATTCACGAGATATTCAGAGAAATGTTTGAGCTGTTAAATAAAGGAATACCATCAATATTTATGTGAATTGTAAGCTGTGTAATATCAGATGAAATTGAAGATTTATTTAGGAGCAAAGACTACCAGTTTATTAATCCTATTTAAAAATATTCACCACCAGCTACAGAAGCAATAATACTGTTTCGATCAGTTCTAAGAAGTGTTCAAGCATCTTTAGGCAAACTTAAATTTGATTCTTGCAAATTCTAAAGCAAATTATTTATAACACTATGAGATATGTTAAATGCAATCGTCCATTGCTTTAATTCATCTGATACACTTTCATTCACTTTTGTTATCCAATTGTTGTCATCAATGTCATCACTGTCTAAATCATCATGCAAACAAGTTTTCCATTCGATGTTATCACTAGATTCTTCAAAACTAATGATAGAGTTAGTAAAAGGTAAATTTATATTGTCATCCGACCAGCATTAATTTTCGGGACTTTTAGAAGAAGTGCAAGAGGGTAACAAAGTATTGATGACAGTTGGACATGATTAAACACTAAAATATTATTCAACAACTCGAATTCATTGCATGATACTTCTCTCACAATTCTTGGTATTTCAGCAGCAATTTTTCTACGTTTTGTTCTGTCTGAACTCATAGTAAGGTTACTTATATCTTCGTAATTTTACAAAATGTTTTTCTGTTATTTAACAAAATTAATTAATTAACAAACAATAAATAGAAAACAAATAATATAAAAAAAGCATATGGGTAAAAAAATCTTATTAGGTAATAAACATTCCCCAATTAACAAAATAGTTTTATTATAAATTAAATGAAGATAGACTTTATAAATTATATGCGGTAAAAGTTATTAACAATGTATACGTTGCTTTCTCGCAGCGAACGCAACGTTTCAACTTTACATTTTCTCTTTTAATAAAAAACTCCCATCCACAAAAAAAATACCACTCAAAGTATGTTTATAGGATTTTAAGGAAACTACGCTATGTGCACTCTTTGTAATTGCTTTCGCGCGTAGTGTAATTACAGTATCTCAGACAACTCAAAACCAGTGTTTTCAACTTAAGAGCCATTGTCTGAGAATTGTAGGCAAAATAAGCAAATTTTGGAAGTGATGTCTTCAAACTGTAATCATTTTTAGATATTTTGTAAAAGACAATTAAAGTAGGCCACTGGTAATTTTTTTTTTCTAAAATTTTTATTAATTTCGGAGATATTGGGTTCCAAAATTTGGCCCGTTTTGAGAAAATTTTGCGCATTAAGTGCAATTGCTACTTTGAGGAGTAGTTTTAGCAACATGAATATGACAGAAACATTTCTTTTTAATTTTTTTACTAATCTGGGTAGATTTCTACAGTAAAAGTAAAAATTCAACAAGATTACATTTTCAATTGTCTAGAAATCGTGGTCCGAAACCACAACATTTGAAATTTTACCCTAACTTTGAGCTCTAATATCTCTTAAGGCCAATACTTGCACGTAGTTTTTTTAGGTGTTTTTGAAAGACACTAAGACATACATTGATTTTTTGGAACAAAAACCATGTGCATGCAAGGACCTGGAAAGAAGTAACCTGCCAAAAATCACTTTTTGCGGTCAAAGCGCTTTGATAGATTACCCATAACAACCGTGGCCTTAGGTCCACCATGAACAGTATAAGTTATTCATTTTCCTTAAATATGCATCTTCAAATATCTGAAAAAAGATCTATGTGCTCGGGTAATAAAAACCCTAAAGAAGTCCTAGAAGTAGCCTTATTTTGCCAATTTTTTAACTAAAAAAAATACCCTAGCAACGGTATAGATATACTTAGCAACGGCTACTTTACAGCCTTATTAATTAGTACTGCTATTAAAAATTTTAACATAATACTTTTTTATAAAGGAACTGTACAAGAGAACTTGAAAAAAATGCATATAGCACTTAAAATAAAAACAAATAAAAATTATATATAAATAAATATAATGTTCTATCTAATATAATATATTATATCAGGTAGAACATTGTATATATATACATATATATATATATATATACTTGGTACATACCATGGTTTACTTGAGTTACATAACATTAATTTTTTTCAGCAGTTTTCAGTAGAAGAATTAAATTTGTTTATTGTTAATTATTTATTGACTAATTAATGTTAGTCAATAAATAATTAACATTAAACAAAATATGTCAGAGAGCAAGGATAAAGTCAGTCCTTATGAGAAATGCATATATTTTAATAAAGAGAAGACTTCTTGTGGTCCTTTTAAGCGTTGGAACAAAGATGGAATCTTTCAAGTTAATGAATTAACTGCTGACATAACTAATCATTTACAAGCTTTAAAGGTATGAATAATATTAGAGTATTATTTGCTTTTTTATTAAAAGAAACAGGATTTCTTACTCCATAGCACTATGGGACAAAAGTATACAAATTTTGCACAAAAATATTTGTGATAATTATTTTTTTTGTTGATGCCTGTAAATGTCATTACAAAAACCCCATATTGGTTTTCATCAGAACATTTGCAAAATTAGAGATTTGAAGATTGGACTTAGTCCTGAGAAAGGATTTTGTGGGTTGGTTCCTTTCTGCATAACTCCATCCAATTTTCAATTTTTTGAAATGTTCTCAATAAAAAGTAAATGAAAAATAGTGTGGGTTTTTTATTATGGCATTAAAAATTATATTATAAGATATTATAAGTAGATAGATATTGCAGTTATTTAATAATTAATAAATATGAAAAATTTACGGCTAAATATCTAAGTCCATGTCTTCAAAATAGTCAATAAGAGAACCTTAATTTAAATCCATGAAATTTGATTCCTCAGTTGTAGAGTCCCAATCAGCTTCTTGTTCATAATTTTTAAATAATAGGAAAATTTTGACAGCACCTGATACCTGATGTTTAATCCTTTTCATTCTCCACTAATCGGCATTTTTTTTTTAAATTGCAATAAAATTGCAATTACAATTGGCCAATATTGCCAATCGCTTGCAATGGATTGGCAATTTATTGGGCAATAATATCGCAATATATTGCAATATTGACAATAAAATTGCAATAAAATATAATTAATTTGACATGCACCTAGCTTTTTGAACTAATCAGACAACACAATTTAGTTGTCAAATGCGGCAGCTGTACACCCTAGTTACATAATACAATATGCAGTGTGTGCAGAGCAACTACATTGGATCACCTGAACAATGTTTAAAATAGCATTATAAATGAGCACAAGTACATTCCTGGAGTATCTAGACAATATATCCAGCCGCAGCGCGTCAATCAGCAGCGGCAACGCGTCCAGCAGTAGCGCGTTAATCGAATAACGTCTACGAGCAGTGCGTCCAGCAGTAGCGCGTTTTACAACAGCGCTGAAAGTTTAACATTGACGTACACTTTAAATTCATATTAAATGCTAACTCTAAAAAATCAAAACGACAACAAAATTTAGAATAAAATAGATTGTGTATTTGTTTAACACAGAAATATAACACATGCACAAAATAACTCAAAACATATTGTAAACACAAAATAGCTAAAATCGCTCATGACCCCGCACCACAATAAAAACGTCACTAATTTCTTTTGTCTTTACCAAACTATTTTTTACTACTTTTATTGTCTCGGAAAAATTGATTAATACTCGCTCGAACAACACGCCAGTTGTAAGTCTTGAAAACTTTGTCCAGTGCACCTTTAACTTCCTGCACTTCTTCTTTGTCCATATGAATGCGTGCAGTTGGTCCATTTGGTTCACAAATACGCGTGCAAGCAAACTCCTTTCCAAATCGCAAAACAATAAATTTTCTTGCGAAGCTACACGGGTCTCGTTTTTGAATGTCATTTAATTTAAAAACGGCATCAAATCCAGGATACACGATCTAAAAATTATAATACAGATGAGTTCGGATTTAGTAAACAATCTGGTTTAGTAAACTTTGTTCAATGCACGGTCAAATTAAGCTACCTAATATATGTAAATGTGCCACTAGGGTATTGACTTTTTGGTATCTCCAGTTTCCAATATAAAAAACAGATGAACTTTGGTTTGAAAGTAACTGAAAAGTCATTGGTTTTATTTAATTTTTGAAAAAGGTTACCCACCATGACCCTTGATTACACGCTGGCTCCCATATATCAGTGAATTTTCTTCTAAAGTATATCAACCTGTGTCTCAAAAGAACCAGAATTTCATAGAGATTTCAGATATAATAATGGTTTTAAATAAAAATAAATTGATTAAATTTTATATATAAAAACAATTATCTAAAACTTGAAAAGGTCTTTTTTTATGACATTTTGTTTGCAATATTATTTCTTAAAATGTTTCAGTAGAAAATATTATGAACTTTGAAAACACTTTAAAATTCTAGTTCTTTTGAGACCCAGGTTGATATACTTTTGAAGAAAAAAAAATTCAATGATATATAGGAGCCAGTGTGTAATCAAGGGTCATGGTGGGTGACCTTTTTCAAAATTTAAATAAAACCAATGACTTTTCAGTTACTTTCAAACCAAAGTTCATCTGTTTTTTATATTGGAAACTAGAGATACCAAAAATTTACCAAAAAGTCAACACCTTAATGTGCCACCCTTTCCTGAAGCAATCAATATTTCCTTTTTTTAATTCGGTCAATACTAGCTAGTGCTGCACTCATTGGATGAGCTTTTTCCAACTAAATTACAAAAATTAAATTTGACTTACATTATCATTAATAGTTTCATTTTCTATTGGGTGTAAAATTTCAGCCAGAAGTTTGTTGGTCTTCCTTTGTTCAACGAGAAGTTTCTTTTGTTCAACCAAAATTGCTAATGTTAAAAACAATAGAGTACTTCTATGTACAAGCACAATATGGTAGAGCTTATGCAAATACAGTATTTTAACTAACCTTCTAAACAAGACAGACTGCTCAACTTTGGTGTACCACAGTGTTTGGTTTTGGGAGCATCATTATCAAAATTGTCATCAAGCATGTCAAGCTTGCGCTTTTCCAAAGCCATAATCTCTACTTCACTTTTTTTAGACGATCCTTTTTGATAGTTTGAAACTGATGCAAAGGAGTCTGATTCTATAAATGAAACGAACAATAAAAATATATTCAAGAAAGTACATCAACGAAATTGTAATAATATTATTAAAATAACCTGAAGAATGGTCTTCATTAACGCGTTTTTTTTTCAGCACCTTTGATTTAGGAGTCGATTTGTATTTAGGTCCATTTAGGCCTATACGTTCTGAGACTGGTGCCATATTGTCTGAATCTATAGAAAAATACAAGAACAATTAAAAGTTGTAGCTACATACACAGAATAGTAAATTCATAACAAAATTAATATAATATTATACTTGTAATTGTCACAAGTTACCTGAAGATGGGTCTTCATTATGTTTTCTTTTTCCCACAGCATTGCCTTCATTATAATTGAGGGCAAACTTACTCACTTCATCACTGCTAGGATTTTCGTCACCAAATTCATCCATAAAGTTATCCAATGACGTTTCAAATTTACAACATTGGGTAATAGACCCCTTATATATTATGACAGCTGAATGTTGTTTATTTGCAATGAATACATTCACTACATTTTTCTGTTAAGTAAAAAAACATTAAATTTATTTATCTACATCAATTTTTTCAACATCTTTAAAAAGTGGGCTTATATTTTAGGGTGGACTTTAATTAAAGTATATAGGGTAATTGTCATCTGTAGTTGTATTTTAATGCACTTACCACTTGAAACTCAAGGCATTCAACGGATGAATAATGCTTAAAAAGTGTATTTGAAAGTGATATAGGAGGTGTATGACGCTCATGCTTCTCACAGTCCTTGTACCATAAAAGAACAAATGTTGAAAAAAGCTTTTGAGTGTCTACAAAATCCAATTTCTTGGTTCTATTTCTACCAGGATAAGCCATTATTTAATAATATAAACCTATGAAAAAAATTAAAAACAACACAATCACAATAGCTTTACAAAGTTATCTAAATATAAAATTTATAAAAAAAAACTTGCTTGTACAAAATTTATAAAAATGTTTTTGTATTAAATGCTTGCATAATTTTTAAAAAAATAATTTGTTAATATTGTAAATTATTATTAAAACATTATGTAAATTTTTATGTAAAATATTATGTAAAATTTTTATGTAAAATATTATGTAAAGTTTTATAAAATTAATTTGTAAATTTGTATAAAATGCTTGTATAAAAAAACACACATGCATGGTTTATTTGTTTATTTATCACAAAATTTACATTTAGCCACCCTAAGCATATTCAAAAAGTTCTTTCAATGGTATTAAAATTATTACTTCTTTTGTGAGTAGTTTACTTTTAATTAATATGCATTTGCAAACTAGATTGTCAGCTGGAATAACAACAATATTTTGTGTTTGTTCAACAATAAAAAATAAGTCATCATCAATGTTAACTTTCACATTTCCAATCATATCACCAAAAGTAGATACTAACTTGCATTCCACATTTAATAGTTGTAACTGAACATGTATAACATTGTCAACTAAAGGAAAATCCAATATGATACCAAACTTATTATGTCCAAATTGACAAGTGTAGCTGTTATGTTTGCCATAAGTTTTTGAATGATAAACAATACCATGTTTTAACAATTTGCCAGGATTTAGCAATTGCAATTCTTCCTGTTCACTAATGCCAATATTTAATGCTTGACAAATTTCAGATTTTTTAGGATGATCTGTTGTTTGCAAAAAACAAGAAGCTGTTTTGAAGTCAAGAAATTTTTGCACAATCTGCTGTGGGTGACCATGTGTTCCTTTCATCATTTTTTTATAATTACTAAGCCGAGCTTCAAAACAAAACATTGAGTAATTTGTCACACTTCCATGCATTTTAATAATATCGCTAACATGACCAAGTAGATGAACATTGATAGTATTCATATATAAAGGAAGCAACTCAGACAATGATTTTTGATAAAAATTAAACAGCTGGCTAATAACTGATACTTTATCTAAACATATTTCACTGCTTGACAAGCGCATGCCAATTACTAGAGAATAGATCATCATCATGCAGTCAGGATTCAAATATGGCAGAAAATATGGAACTGCTAAGTATAAAATAAAGTTTTTAAAGTCATGGCCTTTCCAATGTATAAATGATTTAATAGTTGGTGGCTTAGGCATGTTATGTGGCATTTTTTGATCAGCAAGTAAGATTTCCAGAGCATTTAATTTTGCAGCACTACCAATAAAAAATGCTTCATGTTTATTGATAACAGAAAATAAACAAATTAAAAGTTTTTTTGAGCAATTTTCGTAAAACAGATGTAACACATCAATAAGTATCATATCTGGCACTTTAACAAATGACATTTCACTAAAGATATTCAAGCCTTTAATTCCAAATACAGATACTTTTGATTTTTCAGCTAATCTAGCATATTTGGCATACATTTCAGATGTTTTAAGATTATATTTTGTATCTGAATGTGAATAAATTCTTGCTGAACCATGTTTTCTTTCAATTGTTCTACCAGGATGTTCACAATAATGACATCCAAATTCACCATTATATTGCTTGTGATTGATAATTGAGGCCACTGCAGGTAAATCGAAAACCAAACCAACAATATGAATAACAACTTGGACATTGTTAATTTCAAGGGGTATTTCAAACAGTTTTTCATTAATGCACTCCTAAAAAATAGTTAGTAATATAGTAATTATGCCTAATTGTTGTTTGTTTGTTGTTTATTATCATTACTTATAGTGGTAGAATTCTTTCACTGTTCCACAGCTGGAACAGTGAAAGAATTCTACCACTATAGGAAAATCAATTAACTATAATTTTAATATAAAAAATAACTATTAATAATTAATTTACCTTCAAATAAGCATGCCAATTAGGTTTTAATGATGAGAACCATAAACCAAGAAGTAATGTATTTTCAATTAGAAACCGTTTACAAGATGGTAAATCCAAAATAATTGCATGAAATGGCCACATTGAAGTCTTTTTTTTTGTGTATGGTTCTCCACCATCAGTTGACATTAACAAATGAATATGTAAAACATTTTTAGATTTCATATTTTCGACAAAATTTTGTCTCGAAATTAAATCACTCTTTCGTTTACCCAATATAATTTCCATTTGATAAGATTTAATTGCTCCCAAATTTTGAGATAAAACAAGTTTCATTTGGCTAATAATATCCAATATAAAGATATGTGATGAACAATGAAGATTTAGTTTACATGTGTCAACTAAAGCTGTGCAGCAATCATGACAATAATATGTATGGGTTGGTTCAGTATGGGAGAATACATTTTTTTTAACAAATCTACGAATCATTTTAAGAGATGAAGGTATGTCTTCTACACACTGGAAAATCTATAAAAAAAAAAAATATAAAACTTTAAAAGTATAGCTATTGAAGTTTTACCAACCAACCCAGGCCCCAACCTTAGTTGAAATGAAAATAAGACTAGACAGTAATGTAGAATGTTCCTAATTAAAAGACTCTCTACTTATGCCAATTTTCTCAGACTTTTTTTACAAATTATTGGCAATGTGCACCATTTCTGATGGTAGCCAGAGCTAAACTGCCAGAGCAGCATTTTTTGCAGTGCATTACTTGATATGACAGGCTCAAAGACTAGTCTGAATAGACTGGCTGTATCCATTTTTAATGTAAATGGAGAGTTTTAGAATAAAGCCATGGCTAGGCTGTGCGTGCTGCAGCCCATGCAGCCTAAGCAAATAAATTGACTAAATCCTTTCATGGAACCATTGCAATAGTTAGGAAGAGAGAATGTTAACTTTAAGACTTTTTATAAATCATCAAATATAGCAACTTTCCATGTTTAGCGACTTTAAATAAATTTATGTATTTTTACAAAAATTTTTATTTATTTGATGTTGTTAATTTATGTAATTATTAATTGATGTCATTTTATTTTTGGTGTACAAAATTGTTATTACCTTATAAATTTTTTTTTTTTTGGTGTATTGGTAAAAATTAAATAAATTTTGGCGTTGTTGATATATATTCTGTGAAAAAAAAAAATATATATGGAATGCACCCTGGTTCAGGTTTTCAGTGGCATTTGTCTGCCCAAGACAATAAATGCATTTTGTTTTTGTAATTTTTTAAAATTATGCCAATAAACTAAAAAAAAAATAAAATTTAATACGCCAAAAAATAACTTTTGGGGCCTGAGAACACTAAAATAACCCATTTTTCAGGCCATTCAATAAATAAATATACAAAATATTTTTATTTAATTTTAATTTTATTAAGTCTCTAAGTTTGAACAGTAGCTTACCTATTACAGAAAATTTTTGGAATAAAAGTCACTAAACTTGAAGATGTCTGAGTTTTAAAATATTTTAATCAAGGGCCAAGTTGGTTGGTAATTTCATTAGCTTGGCAATATTCATTTACAAGTACATCGCATAATGTAGGCTACATTTTACATACCAGCAAAGTCTTCAAAAAACGATCAAATGCGATTTCAGTCAATGAATTGCTAATCATTAAATACAATAAGGTTAAAAACATAAACGTTTTGTTGGTAAGTGGATCAAATAAAGAATTTTCAAATGGATTACAACTAAAAAACTGAAACATGGAAGCTTTTGATTCTTCCTCAGGCTCAGATACTACAATTTCTTCTGTTTCTTGGGTAAATCTACCATTGTTAACATTATCATCCGTATCGCTACCGTCGGACTGAGAACTACTTTTAATGATGACCTCTTCAGAAGACGTAGACTCAGCTGTAGAGTGTAAAATTCTTCTTTGGTACTTTCTATTAAAAAAGTTTCGTTTCATTGCGCAAATAAAATTTTAACAAATTTTCCAACCAGACAGGTTCGTTCCGCGCATGTACAAAACGCCACTTTGAACATTAAAATCATTCAAAGTCGTTAAAACCGATAAAAATAATTCCACATTAACTTGCAATAAATCCATATTATACAGTTGCAATAATATTGCAATAATATTGCAATAATATTGTAATATTTTAACAACAACCTTGTTACTGCTTATTAACACATTAAACGTATGTAAAACAAAAAAATGACAAGGGTAATTAGAAAAGCATCGGAATTATTTTTATTTAAGTGCATTTAAATTACATTTAAAAACACATTGCATTTGTAAAATTTTGTTGCATTTTTAGTTGTCAGTTTATTGAGCAATTTGTAGCAATTTTAATTGAAAACGCAATAATATTGCAATATGTTGTAATATAACGCAATATATGTTGATCAGTGTCACATCCAGTTTTGCTGAAGACACTATAGGGTCCGATGAATCTAATGCTCGATAAAAAACATCGAGCAAATTACTTTTACGAGAACACTTTCGAGAATGATATCTACGATTCTGCCTATAGTACTTATTACAAGATTCAGCTCCCTCTTCACCAAAAAATCCAGGTGATAATGGTAGTGTCATAATGTTTTTTGAATGACAAAGAATTTTATGAAGAGAGGCAGGAATATGTTTCATGGCAGAAGGAACCAAATTTTTCAAAGTCCAAATGTTCGTGACAATTAAGGGCAGCAAGAATTTTTACTTAAAAACGAGTTATACTTAAATAAATATTTTGTGCATGTAGGCTTTCAGAAATATATTTGATGTTTGAGCTAAGCAACTTTGAAACATGAAGAAAACTCCATATTTAAGTATGTTCATATATATAAGGAATGAGGATGCTACGCAAAAAATTGCGGTGATTGGAGACTGGGAACAACAAAAACCCTAAAATGTTAGCCCTCAAATATGAGGGCAATAAGTCAAGTTTGTTATTTTTTTTTTAATTTTAAACTTTATTTATATTCATCAACAAATTTCAAATTTGATTCAATAATATCTTTTTGATCGGCTTTCATGACTTTACAAAGTTTACATCCCCCTCAAATTGAGGTTTTTGTGAAATTCCATCATTCTGTTTAAAATTCTATAACTCTCAAACGGGGATTTTGAGGGGTACATAACCTTAACCTTTTTGAAACCCAGAGTATTCACCTTTCATTTGGTACCAAAATAGTTGATACTTTTTGATACTGTAAAGAATGCGGGTCTTGTAAAGCCAAAAATTTGGTAATAACCCCAAATTCCGTATCTCTAAATATTTCTTAAAATGTTTTATACGTGGAGAAATATAGATCTGATCAGTTGCAATCAATTGCTAAGAATCACATTTGTAACTATTAAATATGTGTTGTGGGAAAAGCTTCTACTTGTTTGTGCAAATTTTTTGCAAGAAATATCAGAAATTTTCTGTTTTGTTTTTTTTTAATTAATAAATATCAATTTCGATAACCTACAATATCAATACCGTGAGAGATATTTTCAAAGTTCGTTTAGCTACAAATTTCTATAATCCCTAGTTAATAAAATATCATATCTAAATTGAAAATAAAAAAATTGTGATTTTTGATTTTTGTGATCAATTTTTATTATTTTATCTCATAGTGCATAGGTGGAAAATCTAACGTTACTGTTTTATAGCTACTATCGACAAACCAGTGGAATGAAAAAAAACCTTAATTGAAAGCCGACTACAAGCTTATCTTTTACGCTATGACTCATTATGTGCGTACCATCGTTTTTCTTTTGGTATTGGCTGGAAGCAGCCAAACAGTTGTCAACACCCAAGACATTAATTTCAAATCAGTAAAAAAGCACCTAAAATTAGATCCATCCCTTTGAACACCCTTGCTGCTTATATGAAAAGAGTTTATCACTTCCGGTTGGAGCCGTATTTTGCTTCAGCCACCTAAAAAGTATTTCATTAAAGAATAAAAAAAAGCAGTGAGCTCTTTGTGTGAAGCAATTAGAGCAAGTCCACTGTCTTTTAAGATAAAGCAAGTTCACCAGCAGCTGAGGACAATTTTAAAGCCAAGTGAATATGTGACAACTCAACAAACTCGATCATTATTCTGTAGGCAAGTAAATGAACTTGTATATTTACAAATACCCAAAGTATTTATGCTAAAAAATGTGACTTTTTTCTTTTCTTGGGACTTGAGATAAATATTTAGCAATTTCCTTTATCCTTCAAGTGTAATTTTTTAGATTAAGGAAGCAAAAAAGAACAGGAAGGTTGGCAACCACATTTTGTGAAGAAGTTAACTTAAATGATGATGTGATTGATGAAACTGTTGATATGAAAGATGCACCTGAAAACGAAGAAGATGATTTAAACAACGATATTCAGTTGATTGCAAAGGAGTTAGCATCTGATTTTCAAATTGGTGATTGGATTATTGTTCCATACTTTATGCAATGGTATCCTGCAATAATTAAAAATGTAAGAAGTTTTAACACTATAATATTGTATTTTTGTATATTGAGATCTATTACAAAATTATTGGTTTATTAACCATATTAACTAATTTTAAGGATTATTTAGTAAGCAGCAATGGTTAGACGTTACTTTACCTCAACCATTAGGTCAATGATGATGGTATATATGTTTCTTGTATGGAATTGTCTGTTACACTTGGAAAGAACTGCTTCAAGTGGCCAACCAAAGAAAATATTCTCCAATGTTTGTCTCTTGACGTTGTTTGTAAGATTGATGCACCAACAACAACTAATCAAAGAGGGGATTATTGACTCTCAAAAGACGATATTGACAACGTGGAGATTCAGATCAGCCATTAATAAATTTATTATATATTTTTTCTTAATTCTTAGAAAACTGTATTTCCCATCAGTTTTAAATGGAAAAAACGGTCTTGAAGTTTAATGGTTCTTTCTTTCATTGATAAAGTTAAAAAAAAAATTTTTTTTCAAGTTCTCTTGTACAGTTTCTTTATAAAAAAGTATTATGTTAAAATTTTTAATAGCAGTACTAATTAATAAGGCTGTAAAGTAGCCGTTGCTAAGTATATCTATACCGTTGCTAGGGTATTTTTTTTAGTTAAAAAATTGGCAAAATAAGGCTACTTCTAGGACTTCTTTAGGGTTTTTATTACCCGAGCACATAGATCTTTTTTCAGATATTTGAAGATGCATATTTAAGGAAAATGAATAACTTATACTGTTCATGGTGGACCTAAGGCCACGGTTGTTATGGGTAATCTATCAAAGCGCTTTGACCGCAAAAAGTGATTTTTGGCAGGTTACTTCTTTCCAGGTCCTTGCATGCACATGGTTTTTGTTCCAAAAAATCAATGTATGTCTTAGTGTCTTTCAAAAACACCTAAAAAAACTACGTGCAAGTATTGGCCTTAAGAGATATTAGAGCTCAAAGTTAGGGTAAAATTTCAAATGTTGTGGTTTCGGACCACGATTTCTAGACAATTGAAAATGTAATCTTGTTGAATTTTTACTTTTACTGTAGAAATCTACCCAGATTAGTAAAAAAATTAAAAAGAAATGTTTCTGTCATATTCATGTTGCTAAAACTACTCCTCAAAGTAGCAATTGCACTTAATGCGCAAAATTTTCTCAAAACGGGCCAAATTTTGGAACCCAATATCTCCGAAATTAATAAAAATTTTAGAAAAAAAATTACCAGTGGCCTGCTTTTTTTTATTGTCTTTTACAAAATATCTAAAAAAAAGTACAGTTTGAAGACATCACTCCCAGACTTTGCCTAGATTTCTCAGACAATAGCTCTTAATGTTTTAATCAATATTCAAAAATCAACATAGAATTATCTATAAATAGTTATTGCAAACATAACCAAAACATTATAATGAAACTACAATACCTAAAATACTGTTAGTAAAAAATCATCTTCAAAAAGATTTTACTATAATCAAACAGTGAAAAAATTGTTTTTATCCGACAATCGTAATTTATAAACGGATAACTTAAACAAAACATTTGAAAAATATATGCAAAAAAGTATATACTACTTTTTGAAAAAGAAACAACTTTAAAGTGTAAAAGAAATATAATATTAACAAAATGTCGCAAAAACTTTCACACGACAAAATAGCAATTTCAAACTTCACGCATGAGGTAAATTCTAATACAGTCAATATGTGGCGTTAACACCCGGGAAAACCGTACGGTTCCCGTGTGACTCCCGGTGCTATAACCCGGATAATAACCATACCAGATCCCCAGTTCAATACCGTACGGAACCCGTCTGTAAAGGCTAGCTGGGAAAGTAAACAGTGGTTAGATGGTTGGTGTTGTGTTTATCAATTTTTCAAAGGTGTTTGATACAATAAATTGCAGCATTCTCATGGAAATATTGCCTTCATATGGAATTCTTGGCAACGAATTAACAGGCTAGCTAATCAAATGCACTCAATTGGTGGATTAGCAAGTCTGAGAAACTTTGCTAATCCACAATTTGAGTTAACAAAAGAAAGTGTGGTGTACAATAGGCCCATTTTTGTATATGCTATATATAGACAACTTTTTTGAAAAGAACATTTTTTACATTTGAAAATCTACTCAAGGCCCGAATAATACTGTCACAAATTTCCTAACAAAACTACAGTTGTTAAAAACGCATTAAATCCTTGAAGATCTTGATAAGCTTTTCGATGATTGTGACAAGCTGTCGGAAAAGGAAGGCCAAGAATTTGGAACTCCAAAACAAGTCTGCAATAATTACTTTCCGTGACGTTGCGGTAAACTTGATGGCAAATTGCAATTGTAACTTGCTAACGGTGTACTTGATGCTCTTTCAACAATCCCTACAAACGGTTTCAACAATTTCTATTAACTAAAGATACAGTTAACGATACAATTAACGAAAAAAAAGCAAAACACAACCGAAAAACCAAAACACAAGAAACAACTTTGCACAGATATCTCTACATTTTTTAAGCCTGAAATTATTGTGAGGAGGGAAAATGATAAAATTGAAAAACATTATCTTTAAGTTTTACCCGACTCAAGCTAATAACATTGGAAGGAAGAAAAGAGTGAGTCAACCAAGAAAAGACGTACATACAGAGACTTATTCATCATGTCGTATAAATAAAACACGAGAAAACTAATGAAGCAAAAATAAAAAATAACCATTAAGAAAAGACGTACATACAGAGACTCATTCATCATGTCATATAAATAAAACACGAGAAAACTAATGAAGCAAAAAAATAAAAAAAATAACCATTAAGAAAAGACGTACATACAGAGACCTATTTACCTGTCAAGTAAACTAATGAACTATAAAAGCTCAAAAAAAAAGAAAGAATCTGGCAGAGAGAGAGTGTGTGTTTTTTTATGGGAAGACAGTTTTTAAAGAGAGCTTTTATTGGGAGAGTTAAGAGAAGAAGAATTAGAGTTTTTAAGTGAAGTCTTTGGGAGAAGAGAAAGAGTTTTTGAAGAAGAGATTTAAAAGAGAATTTTAAGAGAAAGAGTTTTAAGAGATTTAAAAGAGGAATTTATGAGAAAAAGAGTTTTGAAGATTTAATAAGAAATTTATGAAAAGAATTTATGGAAAATTTAACAAGAAACTTATGAGAAGAATTAAAGGAGAATTTAAAAGAGAACTTTATGAGGAAAGTTGGTAAGAAAATATTTGAGTAACTTTCAATATGCGTTATTATGAGAATTAATGTATTGTTATATGTACAAGTTAATATTAAGAGAACATATATATTGATGAGAAATATTTGAGAATATTTATTAAGAAAAACAAGTAAGAGAAGAAGAACCAGTAGTAAGTACTTTTGTTTGCATTAAGATTATTAATATTATTGTTGTTATTACTATATGCGTAAAATATTGTTATTAAAAAGTATGATGCTCTAACCGCACACCTTACTATAGCCGCGCCGTAATATATTACCTGAGGGACCGAACATAGAAAACATTTAATAAAACCCCCCAACCTTGTTTCCAACCTCCATATACCTTCTCACAACCCAAACCTAGCCCTTTCCTAACCAAATACTCCCCAGACCATCAACCTAGCTCCCAACCTCCATATACCTAATCCAACAATAACACTAAACCCAAACTTCCCCTTCCCCTTCCCATTCCCCTTCGCCTTTACTGCAAAAGAAGAAAACATAATATAACAATAAAAATAAATAAATATAATTAAAAAATCCACCGCCCTCACATTATATATTGAGCTCCTTTTGAATGTTTTGTTTTACATTTTCATGGTCTTCCTTTTCTAACTTAAAAAACTTCCCATGTCTAAAAAATTTTTTTGTTATATATTTTCAAGATTATACTGCGTCTATATTCCTTTTCCATTCCTAATAGTTTTTTATTACAACTGTTACAATTGTTCAATTTTGAAAGTAGTTTTAATTAGAGAAGAGACGATTGCGATTAACCGAAGTTGCGTCAGTTTAATCTAAGCATGGCAAACTCGCAGCGCGAATACTCGCATACTCGCTTATTCGCACTTCTCGCAGCAAAACTCGCTTTTTTGAGTATTAAAAAAGTGTGCGATTACTCGCAATGACAATATTCGCTTTTTTATTTTTTGTGCGAATACTCGGTATTCGCAGTTTCGAGTATTTATAAAAATCAATATATTATACTCGATTTGCGAGTACTGTTATTTACGCAATACTCGATAATCGCAGTATTCGCATAAAATTTCTACTCGCCTATCTCACATTGCGAGTATCATAAAAATTTTGGTCGAGCAGTATAATTTTTAGGCGAATTTTATACTCGCACTAATCGCATCTCGCGCGAGTGTAAATTATTTGAAATCGCAGTACTCGCATTACGATTATCAATACTCGTACAATACTCGCAGCGAATATTTTTCTATTATTCGCCATCAACATTACCCGCACTACTCAATGAGCGAGTTTGCCATGCTTAATACTGATCTGTTCCATCTTAAAAAAATAATCAACTAATAAATATATACTCGCACTAATCGCATCTCGCGCGAGTGTAAATTTTTTGAAATCGCAGTACTCGCATTACGATTATCAATACTCGTACTATACTCGCAGCGAATATTTTTTACTTGCACTACTCAATGTGCGAGTTTGCCATGCTTAGTTTAATCGCGAACGAGGAAAATTTTGATCTTCCGAAAATCGATTAAATTACATTTTTCGTAATAAACGTCATTATTTGATTCGTAACTTACGATCATATTCTAATTAATAGTTTAATGAAAATTCAATCGTGATAATTTGTTCTTACGTCACTAAGAAACTTAAACGTCATAAAGCAAATTATATAACGTCATAACGTCATAACACAAATTATTAAATTTGTGTTAAAGTTCGTAAATAACGATATGGGTTTTTTTTATAAATGGTGTTTTTTATATAAGTTTATTTGTTTACAAAATTGTGCTCCACAAACTCTCCACCATGAAAAGGTTGTAATTTAAATTTGAGAAGTAATGGCCAATCTTTGCCTTAAGGCCATATCTTTAGCATTGATCTGTAAAGATGATTTACAATCTCAAGGAGAAGATGAAGTTCCATTGGGGGAATAAACTCAATAACTTGTTTGATTTCTTCTTGGTCTAGCAATTGGTTATGAACAACATTATAAGAATCCCTTGCGCACATTTTTCCATTCTCTTTCTCAATGAATGCTTTGTATAGCATCCTCATGGATCTGATGTTTTTTGGAGCTCCCTGTTCATTGAGGTTACTAGATTTAACATCACACCAACAGCAAGGTTGTTTGCTTGAGTGAGACTGAATACCACAGATGATATTGGCTAACTTCATATCACATGCAATAAAGAAAGACACATCAATTTTCCAAAATAAACTTAAAATTTTTTTGACATAAGTTTCATAAGTTTCTGAAACATTTTCAGAAACAGCAACAAGTAGCTGACGCTTAGCATTTTTTTCTATCCCATGCAACTTGAACCATGTCCAAAGTAGTTAAAAAAGTTCTTGATATGCACTGAGCTCTGGAGGGATTTAGAGTAATAGTTAAAGCTTTACCGCTTTCTCTGCTCAACCTAATTGTGTCCTGTGGAGAGGATACCTTTTGAGTACAGAGGACGCAGTTTTTTCAGTAGTTAAACATATTTGATTTATATAAAAAAACTTGATTCTAACATTAATTTTGAAACTATTTTATAAATTACCAATTAATTTTGAATTTACAATCTTAAAGTAATTTTAACAATATGAAAAAAAGTTGTTATAATATCCAATATTTGGTAATTATTTTAAACAAAAACAATAAAGCAAACCTGTAGGTTTAACAACTAAAATATAAATAGGTTTTTATGTGTTTTAAATTTAGAACAATTAGAAAAAAGGCCTCTAGCTATGTGTTTTCAACCCCATATTTTATACAAACTAGGACAAAAAAAGCACTCTTTTTGCAGACAAAGTGCACAAAAATGTGAATTTTAACAACGATAGAATCCCATATCCTTTAGTCACATGATATTGTTACTAAATTAGTTATTTGATGTAACTTTGAATCTTTAAAAAGCATAAAAACCACAAAAAGCTGCTATATTTTAGTTTTTTTTTCAAAGGCAAAATTCCCACTTTTAGAGCTATATATTTGCACAGATAAAAGATATCTTGCTTCTATTTTTTTTGCCTGAAAGATACATGTCGAGGCTTCATTCAATTAAGTTTTGAAACTTCCTTAGTCGATAATAAGGTTAGAATAAAAACGTAAAGTATCCGTTGTCTCTTTTTAAAGAGGCTTTTAGTGCCATACCCTATACTTTAGGTCCCTGTACACAAACTACAAGTGTTAGAGAGCTGATTTTTTGTCAGGTTATAGCCAACACATATATGTAAAGAGTTTTTGATTTTTTTAAAAAACTCCATACCCAAAAGTGAAAAAAAAGCAAAATAGATTTACAACGGGGCTCCAAGTGCGATCAGTAGCGCAAAGTGCTATAAAACTTTAAATGTGTTTTTCTCCTTTGGCTATAGAGATTAGATTTTAATTTTTACATCTGGTGATACCTGAGACCTTGCAGATTAATGTCCCATTGGTCGTTTTTTTGGTCCTCAAAATTGAGGTAGGGACCATTTTTGGATAGGTGTAAGAGTTTTAAGAGTTTAATTTTTATTGGTAGTTTTATTAGTATTGTTAAGTTTATTGATTTATTGAGATATTGTAATGAAATTTATCTTTTGTTATTTGTATTTTAATCGTTATTTACGATTCGTAAACGTAAATATTCATCAGTTACGAAATTTAACTACATTTTTTAAACTAAATTTCTACAGTCCAGGTGTCATCAGCATGTCAAGATCCCCCATATGATGATAGTTTTGTAAGGTAAACGAGGGTGGTCAGGTCAAGGGCAAGTGCAAGGTATGTGAACCTGAGGGTATGCAAATCACCCTTGGAATGGAAAATGGCACCACTTCAAGCATCAGATACCACTTTCAGATAAGCACACGGTAGAATGGAAGCAATTCTAGATAGAAGAAAGAGAAGAAAAAGTGAAGAAAGTCCTGCAAAATTCTGACAACAATCCTGAAGTCTAAGATGCTGACCGTGATAAGAAGAGGAAGCATGCTGGAGCCACAAACAAGCGGCTTCTTCGTTCAGATGATAAGCTTACAAGAGATATGCCAATCATGGAATGGTTGGCAATTGATAAGATGCCCTTTAACCTTGTCAACACACAAGAGGTACAATGTGAAACACTCTTCTACCTTTGCCAAGTGCTTTAAAAAGTAGTTTAATAGTAGAATAACAATCGTCATTGATGTAAGATTTGAACCTATTTAACTCAAATATTGACAATAAGTAACATTTGGTAAAATTGCAAAGAAGACATTAGTGATAGCAAAATAGTCTTGAAAATACTATTACCGAAGACATAGTTGTTCAGAATTTAGAAATATCGTCCAATACTTTGGTTACTGTGTTTACAAGATCATGATCAAGATCATGTTCTGTGACATCAATGTAAAATCAACTTTGGTCATGAAATGTGACATCTAGTAAAATTAACTTTGGTCATGAAATGTGACATCCGTATTAGTTCCTTCACCACTATATATCCATACCGGATTTTTTCACTCTGATGGCAGCATTTTGAACCAGTTTATTAACTGTGTAGTCATGTCTACTTCAAACTTCATTAAGCTTATGTTTAACATGAGAAGAGTTAACTAAGTAGGTGGCAGTTAAAATAATCTACTTAATGATCAAAAAGATAATCTACTTAATAATCAAAACAATGAAAAAAGTTAAATATTACTTTTTTAATTTACATTTTGATACAAAAGACAAAAAAAGTTGTAGTAACTGTTAACAACGGTTAATAACTATATAGTAACTACTTCCTTACAATTAATTCTCTTTAAAAAAATGCGTCATAAAAAAAACTCGCCCAATTTATAACTCTCTCCACAAACAAATCTATGATTGTCTGGATAATTTTCGATATAAGAACTAAGAATTCTGATTACTCACTAAATGAGCAGACATTTTTTTATCTCCATTCACTTACCTTTTACTTCTGTCAATCATTTATGAGTCAGAATACTTATTTCTGATAATACCAAGTTTAACTTTACATTAATAAATTTTCTAACTTTAACGGTGTATCACATAGGGTGATGGTTTGTTACGTGTACAACCCCTAAGGTAAAAAAGTTTACTCGATTTTATAAATTTTTCTACCCCAGATTCATAATTAGTATATAAATGTAAGATTGCATGCAAATTGATCTTAGTTTAGCTCATTTAAGCTATAGAAAATGTTATTGACACATACACGCCTACACAAAAAAATCTATAGCTATTTTGAAACATAATTTAAAATTATGCTAATTTATTAATCATTTAATTTTAAAAACTTTTTTCAATCATAAAAATTTAGTTTAAGACAAAGATTATTAACATTTTTTCTCTTCAGATGAAGAAAATATTTTCTACCTTTTTATCAGGTTTAAAACGATCAAGTTGACCTTAACAATTTTTGGTGGAAAGTTTATTTTTTTTAAAAAAGGAAAATTTATTTAATTTTAGGTAGAAAGGATCGATTAACTTTAAGAACGGATCCTTGCGACAACCAACTTTTGGGTATTCGGGAGGATTTTCCAAGAAAGGATATTTAGTGAGATAAAATACTTTAAGCGACTGATCTTAGATTTTTTAACACATTGTTCTATTATTAAATTAGTTACCGGACAAATCAATAATTCGATAATTAAATCATAGCAGCGAAGAATTTGGGATGTAATATATCTTTCTAGAAGAATTTGGGATAAAAGATATCTTTTTTAGAAGAATTTGTGATATAAGATACCTTTTTTTAGAAGAATTTGGGATATTAGATATCTTTTTTAGAAGAATATTTTGTTGCATACTTTTTTTTTTTTTTTTTTTTTTAAGTTTTCAATTTTATTGCTGATCATTTGTTCAGTTTTATTAATGAGTGTCTTCAATAAAATGGTGCGTGTTCCAATATTTGTTAGAAACATTAAAATTAACAAGTATAAATATAATGAATGATCTGTTATGGATCCGTACGGAATACCAAAACAAGCGCTTTTAACATCTGAAAAGATGCCATTTATAGAATCAAAAAAAGTTCTATAGCTTTTGAGAAAAAATGCTTTTCAATCCTGTTACTCTATTAATATCGAAAGCTAAGGCTAGAAACGTACGTTTCCGAAATTTAGGCTTAAATCATAAAAAGTGACCCTTAACAAACCCTTATGCCCTTATTATTACTACATTTTTTTATGAAATAGTTTTACATATTTTAAATGTAGTTTTATATTTTCTTGGTATATTTTCCTTTTAAAAATTTATTCTATTTTATCAATAAATGTTAAAAAGTTAACAAAATTCGTAATTTAACGACAGTGACTCGTCAAATTATTTTCATGTCCGAAAGAATTATGGATTAAAAACAGACGAAATCAGCATTTTATGTTTTATTTTATCTTTTTATTATGACATCATCAACTTAAAAGGCTAGAGAATAAAATGCTCTGAGATTTCCATTTAGATGAAATACTTCTTTCTCGACCAACAAGGTGTTCTATAAAAAAAGAGAACGCTTTAATCGATTATTATTTCCTTAACACAACTGCATGAACACAACAACACTTGAGTTAGAACACTGAGTGAAATTTCTTAAATTAAATAACTACTTCTTTCTTATGTAAATTTCTATATTGTATACTATTGTATTATAATCATGTTTTTATATTAATTTTTTGAAATTTTATAACCCACTATTGACGATTGCTTGCAGAAATTTCCGAGGTAAACCATATACTTAAGAGGTTAACCCGTCTCCATCCCGAAGTGTGGTGTCACACAGAAACTGATTAGTTGAAAACTTGAAACGAGTACTACGAATCGAAGTTCAAAAAACTCGGATAAGACGAGTTTTTGTCAGAAGAAGGAAAAAATGTTGCGTGATTTTCTCGTACCGACTGTGAGAGCTGGGAAAGAGGCCTGTGTTTTTTTGAGGTTGCTTTCCAATCCAGAACAGAAGAATTGTAGCGAATTAAGATTCCATGAAAATACCGTGGGATTTATATGTAAAAAAATTTTTATTCATGCATGACAGCAATCTGAAACACATGGTGTTTGTGTAGAAATTATTTAAATAGTAAAATAATCAGGAAAATGATACATTTTAAATAATCAAATAGCCACCGCAAAGCCCTTACATCAATCCTATTTAGCCGTTTATGAATTTGGTGAAGGGACTCGGAAAATATGCCCTACCTCCGCACAATACATTTACAGAATATTCTACAAGAGTAATCAACTAATATGGCAAACGCAATAGTCGAAAACTGATGAAACGGATATCTAAAGCTGTGCAAGTTTTCCTTCGTGCAAAGCGTGCTGTTAGAATTACCTGAATTTTGTGCTATTATAGGTTATAACTATGTCTATAATAATAATACAATCATACCTTTTGTTTTTAAGTTTAATTTAATTTAAACATGGTAGGATTATCCGAATTAAATTATGTTCTAATGATTGTAATTGTATGTGTGTGTGTGTAAACAAAAACTATGGATGAAAATTCTTACGTAATAAGATCGTGATTCTTTATTGTCTTAAAGTAATCTACAAAAAAAAGGACTTTCATAATAAAAATAATGATTATAACAAAATAACAACAAAGTCTTGTAAAAATTATTACTTTTGAAATTATGAATGTGTAATGTCTACTAAGATAAAACTTCAATAAAAATACAACAAAAAAATAATACCAGGTAGATTTTTTTTCAAATGAAGACCAAAAATAGATGCAATAAAAATTAAACCTGAGGTATTCCATGACAAAACGTTCCTTGTGTGTTGGAACAAGTGTGATGACCATTATGATATAAATGATGATCAGACAATCCTCCTCTAGAAGTAGTCATATACCCAACCAGATCTGGACCAGATGCAGTCTGATTAAACACTTGTGAAAGTGGTGAGGCAGGGGTACCATTGTTATTTTGAGTACCATGATATGTTAATCCAACTGATAAATTAAAATATTTTGCATTTAAAAAAGTGAAAAAACAAAAAAAGAAATCTTAAACTTTTCAAATAAAAAAAAATAAAACAAATAACCAATAAAAAAAACCTGCGTTAAAATTATTTTGTTCATATTCTTGAGCACAATCATTTGAATGCAGTACATCAGTTCCAATGGTGGTTGGTGTCTGTACAGGATTATATTCTGGGTAATATTGCTCATTACTGCGACGATGGTCAGGGATATTGACAAAACCTTGATAACTTGAAGTGTAGCCTAAAACAATTTTTAAACTTCTTCAGACATTAAACCTCTTAAGATAAATAATATGAGGTATATAAAAAAAAATTAATATAGTACCTCGACCACGTCCAAAATGCACCGAATCTAAAAAAAATTAAAAAAAAAATTACAGAATCTTCACTATAAAAAGACACCAACATTAAAAGAATGTGATCCATTAGTTTAGAAAAAATAATTTTTTAAAGGTAGAATAATTATTAAAAGTTACGCACTGAAATTGCTGATCTTAGAAAATATTTAAATTTACTTGCTAAATGTTGATAGATTTGAGGATTGCAAGTCCAATCTAAGAACAAGTATTAAGAAACAAATTTTAATGACTGTTAGTATTTGATATGAGAATTAATATTAAGAATTACTCAGATATACACCTGGAAAACCAAATCCTATAGGTACTGTAGATAAACCATTATGATATCCTCGACCAATCGAAAAAGGAGTTAGATTTACTAAAACACAAAAAAAAATTTAAAGATGATTTAAATTTGTAAACAACAAAAATATGTTTCTAATTTAAAAAAGAAATTACATAAATTAGTTAAAAAATTGAATTTATGAAGACAATTTTTTGAAATAACCACCTAAAAAAGTAGCTAATTATAAAAAACAAGAGGAAAAAAGATTTTGATTAAGTAATAAAAAGAAAAAACTCTTATTAAAAAATAAATACAAGTTGAAATACTTATAACACTGCAAGTAATCACCCCAAGTTTCATCAGCTCTTTACTTGAATTAGAAAGTAAAGAGAAGAAGAATGGAAAGAACGGAAAAAAGGAGAAGGAGGGGAAGAAGGGGAAGAAAGGGAAGAAGGGGAGGAAGGGGAAGAAGGGGAAGAAGGGGAAGAAGAAGGAAAAAGTGGAAGAAGGGGAAGAAGGGGGAAGAAGGGGGAAGAAGGGGGAAGAAGGGGAAGAAGGTGGGAATGTAAGCTGGCAAATTATATTTGGAATATAAACTGGGAAAGAAAGTGGGAGCAAATACTTTTAACTTGTAATCGATTCTGAATACTTATATCTATTTTCTTCTAATCTCAAGATATTAATTACAACTTAAACTAAGATAACTGAAGAAATATTATTTATATAATAATTTGCATGCTTCAGTGTACACATAAGAGAAATTGGTAGAATGTTAAAAAGTTATAACTTTACATCTGTAGGTAGGTCAAGTTAAAGATTTTCTACACTTTTATTGACAAATCAAGTGTATTTCATTACATATACTCTTTAGAATCCAGCCTTACTCAGACCTTGCTCAAAATATAAAGTTTCAACTGTCTCAGTTAAAACTTATTATAAAAGACTTTTCTTCCCACTTTTTACACCAGTGACATGTGACATGCATGAAGTAAAAGTTTTTTTGGAACAAAAATTCTGTCATCAACCCCATGGTGTAAAAGAAATCAAGACAATTTCTAAGAATATTTAAAAACCATGCAAGCTTTGTCCAATTTTGTTTGATGATAGTAATCAGAGTGTTGCATGCTTTTTCATGCAAACAAACTCAGTATTTACCTACATTACCAACCAACCCTTGGCTTTTACCTTGCAGCATCATAGCTTCTTTTGGCTGGGCTCTCTTGCATTCAACCTAAACATATAAATCAATTCCAGAATAGCATAATAAAATTGGGAAATAAGGTCAAAGGATATCTGCAGAAACTCTAAACAGGTTGTGCTACTGTCTTTCAAGTACCAATAATACCACAACAAATGCTAAGTAACCACAGTTTTAAGAGGTTTTTATTATTTCCACATTGTTGTTAAGATTATAAGTAAATAATATAAATTTTTTGTAATCAACAGTATAGTTTTCATCATCCATTGTTATATCATAATCAGAAGAAACTGATCTTACTTTTCTAAATCAATAAATTTGTGTTCTTTTTGCAATTATTTACTTGCAGGTCAAATTCTGTGTCAAATCAACCCAAAAAAACTTTTTTGATACCATTTCAGATTTTAATGATTTTTTTGGAACACAAGCTTTAATTTATGAAAGAACTTTACACCAAACTTTAGTGTAAATCCTTATGGTTTAGGAGATATCAATACTATCCCAATCTATTGCTTGACTTTTTTCAGTGCCACTCATTTTTTAAGCAAATCATATCACACAATCAGCTTTAACTTATGTAATATTTGTTGAATAGTGATGAGATATTGTACCTAACTATCTTTTAGAGTGCATAATTCAAAAATGAAAACAAAAACCATATAAAATCAAAGGTTCTATATAAAAATTGAATTTCAAGTTAAATTTCAAATTTAATGTCTTGTTCGAAAAGAAGTATATCTTGAGATGCCTGTAAGATATGATTCTGAAATTTTTTGTACCATCCAATATGTAACAAACTCCATAATACAAAAAAAACTGCAAGGGTTTTTTTAAATATGATTTATTTGCATTAAATATTTTTTAAAAAGAACCAAAAAACATAACTAAAATTGGTTTTTAACGATGCAAAAAAATTATGCTTTTTTAGCATTTTTTTCTTTAAAAAAGTATATCTTAAGATCTCTAAAAGATGTCTGTCTGTCTGTCTGTCTGTGAGTGTGTGTGATGTATGATGGGGCTTTTATGAGTTGAAAGATATCACAAGCAAAAGCATTTGATTCTCTCAAACCTAAAAGAACTGTATGCTAAGTTTAAAAGCAGTTGTCCAGATATAAAGACTTATTTTTCTAACTTTGGCTCACATCATCCAAAATGGAACATCATACTAGGGACATCAGATACAAACACACATACAGTATGCATCTGCACTGACCATCATGTTATGTTAATGATTAGTGCAGTTAAACTAATAAAGGTTATCACAAACTTATTGATAACCTTGTTTGTAATAGAGGTAACAAGAATTGTATGATACATTTATATATATATATATATATATATATATATATATATATATATATATATATATATATATATATATATATATATATATATATATATATATATATATATATATATATATATATATATATATATTAGGGTGTTTCTTATTTTTGAAGATTCGATTTTTGCATGGGCCACCCTGCCATTTTGTTCATTATCATAAAAAAGTAATGCACTTTTTTTTTTTTTTTTTTAGAATGATTTTTAGGGGTCGCTACCGACCCTACAGTATTGCGCAAATGTACCCTAAAAATGCTTATGTTGCGTATGATGTTATGCAACAAAAGTGGTTGGTGCTTAGCGTACAAACCTCTTTTAACTAGTAATTTTTTTACTTTTAATGTGCAGAATTGTGTCTATAATGCTTAATTGCTTCTTTTGCAGGTTAAACTAGTGTAACTACTGTACAATGATGGCTTCATCAACCAGTGCAACGATAGCTACCAGAAAGAAAACGGAGATATGGCTTATTGGACAGATGTCCTCTTCTTTAGATTGTGTTATGCTTCCATCAAAAAGGGAAGTGTTGGCCCTTTTCTTCCATTACAAGCAGATTGCCAAGCAAAGCATTAGGGAAGCATTACATTCCACAGCAAATGATGTTTTTGAAGTTTGGTCAAAGGCCCGAATACCAGTGCAATTAAAGAAGCACGTTGTCCCTAAAATCGAAAACATTTACAAGGAATGGGAAAAGTTGAAGAAAAATAAAGAGAATAAAGCTAAGCGTTCAGATTATTTGAAACAAAAGGAAGACCAATGGAATAAAGGGTTAGCAGAACTATTCGATATTGCCCATGCCAACGCATTGAAAATGATCACCATTCAGGAGGATAAGAACTTCCTATTATGCCAAAGCGAGAAAATTCGGAGAGGCAAAATGGGTCCAGTCGATAAGAAATTGGCAAAGCAAGAAGAAGTATCAAGAAAAAGACAAAAAGAAATGAACCGAAAAAGGGACCGAGAGGAGATGGCAAGAAAATCTCGAGAAGAAACAGTTGTTCTTTCATCATCTTCTGAAGGTGAAGATAACCCTAAAGAAGATAGCATAACTCAAGAAGATGCCTCGCCTAGTAACCAAGATGACCCTGAGCCATCAACTTCAGGTACACCGTGCTCGCTGGATGGCGAAAGCTATTTATGCGTTGAAGATTTGGATGTTTAGAGACCAATTCAGATTGACAAAAAGAGAGGAGAAGGGAATAAGGGATATTTGCCTTTTCACGGTTCGACTGTACATTACAGCCTGGTACAGATCTCCTGAAGCAACCTCAGCTCCTAGACTTGATCTGCAGCTCTTGAAAGACTTGGATGCCTACAAGACCCAGCATCCTGAGATCTCGAAAATTGCTGTGAATAAGTTACAAGGGCATCTATGGCACCTATCAGAGGAACTTGTTGCTTTAGCTTTTTTTGATGATAAGGTTCGCCCTGAGACGAAGGTCAAGATGGTCCAAGCATTGAACAATGTTTCAGATCAGATACATATGAAACGGACTACTGTGGGCTGCTCAGTTATCCAAGAAAAGAAACTGGAGGACTTTGTCACGTTTAATACACGAAGATTTTTCAGCATCACAGGACTTCCATCACACTTTCTTCAAAACAGTGTAAGAGAATGGGAACATAATGATGAGTTCAAGACTGTAAAGTCCACTGTTCGAAGCATGAAGGTTGTCAACGACATTGCAGAACGTGGCGTAGCACTAATGGACGAATATAATAGACTACATACAAATAACGAAGAGCAAAAGCAGTTCCTGTTGCTGGTAGTTCAAAAATATAGACAGAAATATCCTGACAGAAAAAAGACAACTCTCATGAGTGATTAATCTTAGTACAGTAACTATTGTCTTTAATAAACCTACAATCAAATTAAAAAAGCATGTTTATTGCTGTCTTTTAATAAATAAGTAGAAATGCAATGACAGAAAATGGATGTTTTTAATGCATGTAATAAGTGAATAAATGTGTACCAAGTAAATGAGTCATTATCACCAGTCTCCATCAGTTTTATGATTTTTTCCTATGTTAATGACTAAGAGCGCATAGTAAAGTATGCCTTAAATTTCAATAACTGGTAGCGCCCAGTAAAAATGTTTTCTTCCCCTTGAAATTTTTACACATTTATTTTCTCACCAAAATGAACCATTTCATTGGGTGGCCCACTGAAAAACAAAAAAAAAAATTTTTAACCCCAAATAAGAAACACCCTAATATATATATATATTTACCTTTGTATCCAGAGGATGCTACATAAAGATATTATTTTGACAATTGCTTGTATTCTCAAGATGATATTGATGAAGATGATGACTCTTGCATAAATTACAAATAATGGAAGACAATAAACCCATCTAGTAAGCCTAACTGAAACCATAAGTAGATTCATTCATACTCTGATATTAGAAATATTTACTTTTGAACCAACTTTTGAAATACTAACTCTGATAAAAGTTAGAAATACTGTTCATTCTTATATTACATAAAGTTCAGCTGCTTCTTTAATAAAATTAAAAAATGAGTTAAGTGGTACTGAGATCATTGTCCTCTGTGATTTTGCAGAAAATTACAAGTTTGTTGTACAAGACAATATGTACAGTTTTCACTGGAACAAAATTTAAGCAAGATTGCACACAACAGTAGTTTATTACAAAGTAAACAATACCCAGATGGATGTGCTGGCTAAAAAAAGACTAACTTTAACTACCAGCCTTCATAGAACAAACAACCATATACTTGCAGCATCTGCAATATTTGATTTTTCTGAAATGAAATCATAGGAATTAGTTTTTACTAAATATCTAAGGAGTCAAACGAAGTGAAACATGACGAAGTGAAACAGAGCATAGATACACAACTGCAAAAACTTTACCCGGCACTCAGAACTATCACAACTTCACCAATAAATAATACAAAAATTGGAACTTAAGCTGTTTCTGAACAATTGGAATGATCATTGTCTTTAATTTCCAAACTGATGAGATTAAAGAATGCCTGTTTATAAATATGATCCTTGGAGTTTTTGTATGTTTAATATATGATAACTATCCATGGATTAGACAAGTTGAGGAGATTATTGTTAAAAATAAAGACTTTCAAGTAAGAATCATGAATCCATGTTTCTCCTCAAGGTCATATTATTGTTCTTCAAGAGATGATGTGTTTAGGGTTCCATTAACAAAACTTATTGTTAATGATTAATATTTAAAAACTGTCACAGGAAGACAATACAGCATCAATGAAATTGAACAGCAAAGAATTGAAGACAGCTTGGCAAACTTTAATCTAGAGAACTAAACTTTAATCAAACTGTTTAAGATTGTTAATTCTCATTACATTTTAATTTCAGTATTTTTAATGATTTCTTAGCTTTCATTATTTTTTTTTTTAAAGTTTACCATTTTTTTTGAGTTTGTTTTTATAAAACTATCAATCCAAATAAATCATTTTTTAAAAATGAAAACCCCCATTATATCTTTTAGTGCATCAGAAAACCTAAGAAAATTATTACATCATTTTGAGATTTTTATATAGGAACTTTAATTTTATGTAGGAACTTTGATTTTATGTTTTACTCATCAAAAACTTTTGAATTTTTCACCTTCAAAAATAATTAGAAACACATTTTCATCACCATTCAACAAACATTACATATGTTAAAGGAATTTGTGTGATGCAAATAAGTGGCGCTGAAAAAAAAGTCAAGAAAGGGATAGAGTATCAATATCTTTAAAACTATTAGGACACACTAAAATTTGAAGTGAAGTTTTTTTTTATGAATTTAAGCTCGTGTACCAAAAAATATACTACCCTTATCCTGTAAGTGATGGTTTTATTTTTCAGATTGAGTGAACACAACTATGGGTTCAATTCAGAAGGTGGTAACTGAAATTCTGATGAAAGGTTGTAATACCTAAGGAAATCTATGGTCAGCTGAAGACATATTAGAGTTTGGTTGAAGCAGTTTCAAGAAGAAACTGAAAAAAGTAGACTAGCAGAATATTGATCATTTATCAACATTAGTCACTTTGAACCAAAGGAGGTCATTAAAAAGAAAATGTTCATTTCTATTCAGCTTCATCATGATAACATTACACAACAAATGTTCCCTTCTTAGGCAATTGTAACAAATGATTTTTTGTGGTACTTTATCAACCATAAGCCCCTGATGAGTGGATACTTTCATCAGCTGATGAAGACATTTACTTAATGAAGGATGAACCTTGGATGTGACATTTCTATTTTGCATAACCAAGTAGGATTTTTAACTGATTAATTTTTAAATTGTAGCCTCCTACAAACTCAATGCAAACATACTTTGATCAAAAAGTTCAACTTCCTCAAAGAGTCAACTGGAGAGCCTAGTCTCTAGAGAGGGTCAATATTGTTGAATAGCTTCCTAGACACATTCCCCTGGATTTTCTGCCATTACATGGATTCCTCTAGAATATGCAGTAAAGCAGGCTAACTATCTACATTTGATTGAATGTCTCACAGTGTCTTAAACAAGTGGTTCATAATTCAAGCGAAAGATTTATATTTTTCACTTGAATAGATTTAAATCTTCCATAGTACATCTTACATCTATAATATGGTTCATGAAAGAGTTTTTGAATCATTGGACACCTGTATCATTCATAGCTATTTGGTAAAAGTGTTTTTTGAGGAGATTTTATTAGATTTCTTATTCTCCAGTATCTTTTCTGAAATTCCAAAGCAAATTTTCTGAAGGCTATTTATGCCATTTACACGAAGCTTCACATTGTAGTCAAATGAAATTTCCCTTGAATAAAGAATTTTATCTAAATGACTGTAAAAGTTTTCACAGCTGACTATAATGTGATTTGCAACTTAGTCACCTATGACCACTAAAAATTTGATTTGATTTTAAAATATCTGAAAGCTGTTGGCTAATGCTTCTAACAGCTTGCTGGCTAGGAAGGTGGGATATTTGGTTCTAACAACTTGAAACTGGATTCCTGATTGACAGTTTTTACCAATATCTTCATGCAAGAGTTTGATAGACCTCTCTGTAGGTCCTAGTGGTAACAGCCTCTCACCACTAGGACTTACAGTTAGTATTTCATGGATAAAGATTTAATTATAAAAAAAATTTGATACAAAAGTTCTTTTTTCCTATACTTAATTAAAACTGGTTTTTCACAATCCAAAAATAAGGCAATCATATTAGCTCTATCAACTAAATTTAAATCTAGAGAAAAGGAAAGATTTCTTGGCTCTTTCCTGAGGTAAATCCTCTTTAAAAACACATTTGATGCAATCTACTAAATTGCTTCAGGATCTTAAACTGCTTTACTCTTAAAGTTTTTTTAAATGCATATTGATTATGTTGGTGACGTATACATTTCCCAACAGGACTAAAGAGATAACAGTCAGGGGGTTGAGATTGGGGTTGTTATCTACTAACTTTTTCTAAAAAACTTTTCTAATTGTCTTTCAAACAAGCTAGCTGGCAGATCATACAAGTACAATCTTAGACACATGGTTTGGTTTTAAAGCAGATTAAAATCACAACTTTAGCATGAAGTCAAAAAACATTACCTCTGTTAAACTTTTACAACAATAAAAGTTGTAGAAATGAGCAGAAGAAATTAACTCAAAATACAAGTATATTTCTATAAGAAATATAATTTATCTTACCTTTTAAAACCTTTAAAAAATAAACAAAATTTTCCATTGATAAATTATATTAAAATTATTGGTCTTCTTATTAGAGTTGACTTAAGGTCTCTGTAGAGGATCAATTCATGTTGCTACCTTAAAAGGCTCAGTGTATGCATTCTATCATTAAAGCGTTTTATGTTGAAAAAAAAAAAACCTCAAATAAACATGTCAAAAAAAACCTACTGTAAAAATGAATAGAAAACCTTTTTTTGTATGTTGATGATTTTGAAATTTCTATTTTTGTTTTATAGAAAAAGCATACTAACATTATGTATGATGGCATGGATCCACATTTAGCAACTATTATGGTTGTGACTATGTTACTTCTGTTTGGCTGTTAGTTAATAAATGTTGTGGTTACTAGAGGCTTTACTTTTTGATCTATAAAACTGTATGTATGTTCTTGTTCTTGCACAAATAAAACTGTAGAAAGCTTTTGGTATTACTTTCACTTTAACTAACTAAATTTTAAAAGAAGTTTGACTGCTAGTGGAGGTTATGAATGCACAAACAATTCAAAACTAAACTTTTAGCATAATTATTGAACTAAATAATTGAAGTATTGTTAAAAGATTTAGAATTTATGTTCTAAAAAAAGAAATATATCAAGCAAAAAGAAAAACCCAAGACAAAGAAGATAATTTTACTGACAAAAGGTAAAAACAAGCTTCAAGCAAATTTTCTGATAAAATTCATATTAATTAGGTAAAGATCTGTGTGAGACCCAGGACTCTTAAACAATAGTCATAAAAGAAAATGTAAAAAGTTTCAAAAAAATGATTGATCCAAACCTTTTTAGAATATGTTGCAGTTCTTGAAGAAAAAATTTTGCAGTGATTACTTGCAGTTATAAGTAAAGGTTCATTTAGTTTTGATTAAAATAATTTAAAAGCTTTGACTGAATCTACTGGATTATACCTATACTTGTGATAAAGAAAAAAAGTCTTCCTAAAGGCTGTATTCCATAAATCTTTCAAATCAATACAATTTTATGGTAACTAATTACATGCATTTATATGAAAATCTTTATATAAATAATGTTCCTAAGGTTTTTCTTTTTTTTTTTTTATTTACCTAGGAAATTTTTGTTCTCCATAGAGATGGATTCAAGGCCAACAACCAAAAGATACATAATCCAAGATAAAGCCATTCATAACACATGATAACCTCATTTTTACAAACTTAAAAAAACCAAAATTTCACTCAACTTATAAACAAAGTTGTTTTATCTTCTGTAAATTTAATGCCTTTTTTTGCAATTACTTATAATAGTATTTGGCAACCAACTAAAAACTACTTAAAGCAAAATTCTACAGCTCCCTGGGAACTTTGTAATTTAACAGGAGCAGGAACATAACTGAAAAAATGGTAAAAATGAGGTTTCCTTTTAAAAGGATGATTAAAACAGCAGAATGTTGCCTGCAAGAAAAGATTGATAAACAAAAATGAAAAAAAAAATTAATTGTCTACAGATTTAGGAAATTTGGTTTTAATTATAACTGTATCCCATTTTTCAATTTTTAATATTCATTTATTATCTGTGTTACAGGAAGTATACAATTTTACTTTAATTACATATAAAATGTATAAATTTCAAATTAGTTTCTGTAAATGCAGAAGTAGTTATTATGTAGTTAATATTTGGTATTTTTCATATTGGGTTGGATACTAAATATACAAATTTTGAGGCAAATCAGAGAGGGTTACTTTTGGTTATTAGTTGATATGGCAAGGAATGATTCTTAATTGGAATTCAAGTGACTGGATTGCAAAACACATTCCCAATACAAATGAGCAATAATTTTTCATCTATCACATTCCAAATAGACCAAATTCATAGACCAAAATCTTTGAGCTTAAAGAAAACTTACAAGAGTTTAAAAATGCTACTACAATGCTACTAGGTACAACAATGTTACTAGGTAACATTGTTGTAAAATATCACTTTCAAGTACAAGTGCAATAGCACTTTCAAAAATGTTGTAACACTGCTTGTATGAAAAGAGCAAAGATGACTTTGCAAAGTTTTGACAACAGCCATCTGTAGATTAGTTGTTTTTTTACAGTTTAAGAAAACCTTTATCATTGAATCTTTCAGTTTATCCAGGCGGCTTCACAGTTTTGTAAATAGGAAGATAGAAAAAAATATCTCTACAAATTCAGTGTTTTGCAACATATTGAGGCAATCAAATTTGGCAAATAAAAATTGGACCATAGTATTATATTGATTTCTATATTGAACAAGGTTGTATAAAGTTCAACAATAGATGGAACAATCCAACTATTCATGTTATAGAAAATTTTGTATGCTTGCTTTTAAAAGTATTAGTTTTATTGTATATAAGTCAGTTTTTAATTGAAAAAAAAAACTGGATTTCAACTAAAGTAGAAAAAAAAAATGGTGAAGTGGATAAAATGAAGGATAAGGGGTCAAGTTAAAGATTTTTCATTTTCAGACTAAATTCACATTTACACCAGAAAAAAATGTTTAACAAAAAAGTGTATTGAGTTTTTAATGTAAAGTTTTAAAGTTAACTATATTAGGCTTTTTGAAATTTCCTTTTCATAAAATTTTTTTTTGATACTTTAACTAATTTCTTTAAACTTGAACAATGATATAAGAATATATTGCTTGAAAAATTATTTTGTTAACAATATTTACAAACTATTAATAAAAATCATAGTCACATATTAAATCTAAATGTATAAAGATATAAACAAAAGTTATTGAAGTAGATTTTCTACCTGTTTATTTTCTAACTGTTTTTAAATTTTAATATAATTACATTTAATTTGATATAACTATAGTTGTTTTAATTTTATTATATTTATAAACATATAAAGAAAATGTGTTTTTGTTTTTAAAAATGCAACTTTGTTAATCATATATTTTTAAATTATGTGTATATTTATAATCATATGCATATTTTTAATTGTATGTAATAATGTTTATAATGTTAAATTAATGAAAAAATTGTTAAAAACTTACATTTTTTCCTTTAAGTTTGTGAAAGCCAGTTTCACACACATGCTTTCCTGCAGCATCTGATTCAAAAGTAACGAAACCAAACCCTGTTGAAAAAAGATATTTTGATTTTGTAATAAGCTTTGAGTCTATTGTGTAGCAAGTACTAAGTAGCATGGCTTTGACCTGCATGTTTTAATGGGTCAGGTGTTTAAATCTGGTTATATATGAATTGAGTTAAGTAAACTCAAGTCAGAAACACGTGAAGTTAATTGAGTCAACAAACCCAACCAATTTTTTCTAGGAAAATTCTGCTTTTCCAAAAAATTTAAAAAAACACAAAGTTCAGTTTAACAGAAAAAAGAATAGTTTAAAACCAAACAAAGAAGCAGTAAATATGTCATTAAAACCTTTCAGGTACATATGATTTTCATTATAATTTTCTTTGTTTTGGCAACCTTACTTTTTTGCTCTGAGTGTTTTCTTCCTTTTAAAAAAAATCTTCACTTAACTTCTATACACTTAATGCATACAATATTTCATAAATAATTCTTGGAATTTCTACCATTACCTAATTCCCCAAATAACAAATACTTTTAACACTCACAGTATTGTATTGCCAAAATTGCTGAACTTATAGCAATTTTAAAAACTTATTTACTCACAAATATGTTTGTGTAAACAAATCAGGGCGTCAAGACTCTCTTAAAGTTGCATCTGTCCATTCAGATATTTTGGTTATAATTTAAAAAAATCAGTAAACATATCTTAACTGATTTTTTTAAATTATAACCAAAATATCTGAAATTAGATTTTTCTGATAACTTTTGCTTGAGAATCAATAATAGCACCTATTATTGATTCTCAAGCAAAAGTTATCAGAAAAATCTAATTTTGGAATAGCTGGTGTAATGGAATAAAAAAAAGTGTTATTCATAGTATAAATACTGTTGCTGTTAATTCTTTTGCATGCTATTGATCACACTCTAGTTAAGTTTAATTTTCCTGTTCATCAAAGTACAATTTCTTTTGGGATCATTGATTAGATTGCATAACTTAGTACCCTCTACACTTGCCTTGTCAGAAACCTTGTACACTACAGCCACACTCAAATGATAAGAATCATTTTGTTTAACTGGTTGTAATGGGTGAGATGTCACAACTGAAGTAAATATAACAACTGGTTTAAGATCTAATCAACTTTCCACTTTTTTTAAGCAAAAGGTTTTTCTTAGTAAACTGCTAAATTTAACATTCTTGAATAAAACCTTGCAATGGCATCCATATCTGGAAATGTTGAATTATCAATATTCCTAGCAGTTTAAGCAATTCTGCTTATGTTAATTATTAGACCTTTCCAAATGTTACAAAGCCATTAACCAGCTCCATGCCTGGAGTGCTCCTATAGTTGATGGATAATAATTACTTTAATCTGCTATTAACAATTGGGTGCCATAGTTTTAAATCTTGGTGGTAAGCATTGCTGGATTTTTATTTAAAAAATCAAATGGCTTAAAAATGTCTTATGAAACATTTGAGTTTCATATAAACTGTTTGATTATGATCTAGACAGGCTAATGTATGAAATTAAAAAAAAAATTAGTTACAGACTCTTACCATCAAAAGGTGCAACTATTAACACTACAATCAGAATCACGAATACACAAAAAGATAGAAAGTTCCATCAAAGTGTCTGAGGATTTTGTTAGGACTGCAAGAACAGTTAAACAAGAGTAAGGTATTCTATCACTAAAAGGAAAAACTTGGAAACCCTATTTCATCAAAAACAGCCAAATTAGTACTTAACTTTTATTAAATTGCTCATTTGAAAATTCTGTGAGAACAAAATATTGTGAACTTAGATTCATCGCTACAAAGTACTTTTTACCATTGTTGTGAGTGTTATGATAAATAGTTTCAAACTCAATTCCTGCTTTTCAGATCTGATACTAATGGTTTTTTTTGCCAACATCTTCCAAAAAGATTTACTGCATTCAAACAATATTTCGTAATTGAAATGCTACAGTCTACATCATAATTAGTTTTCAAATCAGCATTTAAAGAGACATTGCATTTAATGTTGAATTAGCTTTTCATAAACAAACAAGCAGTTTGTTATCTCTCTCTGTCATTACTTTTGATTGGCAAGACTTCTTTGCTATGGGATCGTCAACATATTTTGGACTTTGTGTTTTGTTTTTTACCATCTCATTTTAACTAAAGTTGGTTAATCTCTTACTAATAGCATAACAAATAATTGGTGAAAATTTGATCCATGGTAAATTGACTTGTGATGGTATTGATGAGACTGTTAATGTCTCAAGAAAATGTAGAGCAAGTAACGGGGAGACTTTGGATGTTAATATAATGTATTCCTTTGTAAAGATAAATGAAACTTGTTTTAAAGCTTTTTTAAAAAAAGAAGTTGACTATGCACAAAAGCAAAATTAACACAAAGATACTTGCTTGGGTGAACATTTCCTAGGACAAGGATGTATCCTCATTTTATAATTATTAGTTCAAGATAATAAGTTATAAAAAACAACTAGAAACGATTTGTACAATTTTTGAAATATCATTTCTACAAATGCAAAAGTTACATAAAATTATCTCAGTATTAAAAAAAAAAAGGATTACATAGCATTAGAGACTGCCAATCTATTACTGTTTATCAGATTGACAGATTGTTGGTAAAAAAGCTGTCAACTTACAACCTCCAGAAACAGTGGAGTTTGAATTCTTTAAAGAATGAATTACTGGGAGAGGATCCACCATGGACATTTGATGGAAGTTAAAGTTTTACTTTGTATGGCATCTTTGCACTAACTTCATTCTGCAGTTTTTAAAGGTTTTGGCAGCATATAAGTCATAGCTTTCTAAGAGGACAGGTTAATGTGACCTATTAAATTTACTACTTTTTGGCTTAGAACTGACCATTTCCGACATCTTTTATCATCGACAGCACTGACAACTAGATTAAGACGGTGACAACACACCAAATTGCACTTCAAATGCCAATTAATTTTCTAACACTTGCTTAGATATTAGCTGCACCATCAACTGTTATCCAGGTTTTGACACCAAATTCAAGTTTGTTGATAGATTCATTGAGCTTCTTGGTAATATTTTCCCTGGTATGAGTGAGGGCATCAGTTTCTATTATAGAAAAAATTTGACTGTCCTCAATCACCCATCCAATAATATCAACAACAGTTCTTATTTAATTGATATCAGTAACTTCTCATTCTGGTTTGGTAGCCTGTTTTCTACCTTACTGGGTCTGATTGTGTTGGAAGTCTACAAGTTCCACTTGATATAGGCTGTGGTGATTGCTGGTGTATCTGTTTGTGTCTGTGGACATCTCTTCTTTCCTCTTACTTGTATTTGTTCAAAATCTGAGTCTTCAGAGGCAAGCTTGTCAAAAATGTCTGAAATTGTTGATTTTTTCTTGTCTTTCCTTTCTAATTGTTTATATAAATTCAAGTGGACTCTTTTCAAATGATTCCTTAAAGGACTTTTGGTACTTTCATTGATCAAGTATGCCACAGGCCTTACATTTTGCCTCATTTTCCTCCACCTTAATGAAAAGTTCCTAAATCTTAGATAGGTTAGGCATCAGAAAAGAAAAAAAAAAAAGAAAGAACATAAAAATGAAATAAATCAGATAATTTTTCAGATTAAGTTTGTAAGATCGGATTGGACTAATATTTCTGATTATTTATCAAACTTAAAATCCGCAAAAATGGATCAGATTATTAATAACACGGATTGAATTTCCATTAAATTTTCCATGCCTCAAAACGTGAACTAAATTCCAAAAAAGAACTATTTAAAAGTTATTTTGAAATTCTTACTTCATGTTTGTCTCAAAAAATGATATTTTTGAGGCATGCATAAAGTTTTCAATAAAAGAACTAGTAACTTAAAGGTTATTTGCCTTATATGTTGAAAAAAAAGTAACAATTTTTCAAACTAGTTTTTATTTCTATTTCTATTTCTATTTCTATTTTTATTTTAATTTTTATTTCTATTTCTATTTAAATAGAAGAAATATAACAATATAAATTTTATTAGACTCTAATCCATTAATTGTAGCAATCTGCAAAGCAAATTAATTCAAAACAGGAATTTAATCCACAATAAAAAAAAATCCACAAAAATTCAGTTTGAAAAATTCTTAGCTTTTAAATCAAAATGATAATAATGGCTTACCATAATTGATGTAAGTGAAGAATAGTAGACTTGTAGATTTATTGAACAAATTGTTGTAGATTAAGATTTCCAAATAGGACAGATTGAAAATAAAAAAGAAACCCATTATTTCTATGACATTTCATAATAAAAATGTAATTTTTTTGGACCACACCATTTAAAGGTGATGTGAATAGAATGCAATTGATATAATTTGCTAATCAAATTAAAGTTAAATTGATTCATAAATATTTTTCAGATTAACAACCAGAACATCAAAGACAATCTGCAAAACAACAATTCACCAATAAATTAAATTTCAGATTATGATTTGTAAAATATTTAACGATCGGACTATTATAACCCAGAAAATAAGTCGGATTAACTTTTTGTGGATTTTATGAATCAAATTGCTGGTGCCTACATAGCATGCATTTATTTTGGTGGATAGGTTTTACTAAAGAAATAAATGAACTTGACATAAAAGTCAGGTTCATATATCCCCATGGACTATTTAAAAAATTTGTAAAATTGAA